>NC_091001.1:68392464-68692464 GCF_041146395.1 Eulemur rufifrons | reverse complement strand
ATCCAGCCCAAGCTCTGCCTTTCACCCAGATGAGCGGTTCTCGGCCCTAGCTGAACATTACAATCACCTAAGGGCCTTGAAAAAAAAGGACAGAGGGAAGGTGAGGGGAGAAAAAAAAAAGCAAAGAAAAGGAAAGGAGGAAGAAAGAAAGGAGGGAGGGAAGGAAGGAAGGAGGGTGGAAAGGAAGGAGGAAGGGAAAGAAAGAAAGAAGTAAAACAAGATTTTGATTTAATTTAGAGCAGTACAGCCTGGGCATCATAAACTTTTGAAAGCCCCTTGGGCAATCCCAGTGGGCAGCCCGAGTCAAGAACCACTGCTACAGACACAGCCCACCTTCCCAATTCAGACACCAGCAGGCAAGTGGGACCCAGAGGCGGAGGACAGATCCCATGCAAAGTCCCCAGACGCTCCCTTCCTTCTGATGCCAAAGACTGAAGGGATGACGGCACAGAGCTGGACACCTGACAACACACTGGCAGGCCCACAGAAGCCGACCTTGAGGCTCCGGGCCCCTGAGTGACCCCTCTCAGTGGAGTCTGGCTTCCTTTCAATGTATCTGAGGCCTTGCTTATGTGTGTGGCCAATGCCCAAGAAAGCCATCTCACATGGCAGCTGCAAGTGGGCAGTGAGAGGCCAGGTTAGGTCCGATCTGTTCCTAACAGGAACTGGAATCTGTGGCCTACAGGGCTGTGGTCCACAGTGAAGCAACCAGTCAAATCTTCCCGGGGCATGGGGCTGAGGAGCGAATCCTCTGCATGTTCACTTACTTGCCAGGGCGAGTCTGCTAACAAGGAGAGGAGCTTTCACAGTCTCCTCAGAGGCTCTGTTAGGAACTCACACAGGGCAATGCTCCTTCGCCACTCAGGTTCCTCTAGGAGGCCTGGAAAAGAGCAGGTAGCTCAGCTCATCCATGTATCTCTCTGCCAACAGCCACCATGCTTAGGGTGACCTCGTTAGCACAACAATGGCTGACATTACTGAATACTCACTCTACGCAAGGCTTTATGCTAAGCTCTTCACATCCGGGACCCCATTGGAGCGTCTCATCACAACTCAGAAGAAGGTACTAGTCATATCTCCATTTCAACTTTGACCCAGAGATGTTAAGTAACTATCCCCAGATCACATGGCCCGAAAGAACACCCAGTCCTACTACTTCTAACTTGTCATGACTTTCCCAACTTCTCAAATCACCTTTACAAAGACAGACTCTCCTGAGAAATGGAAGGCTTCACTAGTTATCACTTTCTTACCATCTGGGAACATGAAGAGGCCTCAGGGCAACTATCATGGGAAGAGGCAGCGGCCAGGCTTGCGTGAGAGGCGGGGCTTGTGTGGGAGGCGGGGCTTGTGCGGGAGGCGGGGCTTGTGCGGGAGGCGGGGCTTGTGCGGGAGGCGGGGCTTGCACGAGGAAGGGGCCTGAGCTGGAAGGGGCTTCCCACTGAGGATCATAGCCTCTCCCACCTCAGCCCTGCCTGTTTACTGGCTTTGCTCAGATGCTTTGGGCACTTTTCGTCTTTAAGTCCATTTCGCACATTGTTACACGTTCTTTTGTGCAATTTTTAAAAATCTGTAATTTATGAAAGCCGTCATTCGATACGGTCTTTACTGTCCCTGGCTGGAACTTCTAAAGTACTTGTCAGTAGGCAGCGAATCACTCCCCTTTGATTACCATGTGATTAGTTTGTTCAACTGATGGCCTTTCTTCTCTAAGATGCTCATTGTGTCTTTTGCCTCCTATGCAGTTCTTAAGAATTTAAATGAGCCATTTTATTTCTTCCTCCAAGCCGGAATCTGCACACCCGGCCCCACCCTTCGGCCTCCCCTTTTAGTGCACCTAATAAACAGCGGCACAGTTTCCGAGGGCCTCCTCTAATGGGGAATTTTATGTCGTTTCTGACATTGTTTGTTGTGCTTCCCACAAGACCGAATGCTGCTAAAGATTGAGAGACAGTGACATAAATGTCAGGGAAACGCCTCGGCAGTGTCAAACCTAATTAGACGCTTGCACTTGGGGGACAACTACGGATACCATAAAACTCAGAGCGCGCGCTCTCTCAGCGCCCGCCTGGAGTCTGGCAGATGGGGCAGGGCAGAAGAGAAGGCCCAGGAACAGGATGAAAGGGGATGGAGAACAGTTTCAGGGGGATGCTGAACTCGATTTGGATGCATCCTCTTGTTCCTTTTAGGTCACTCTTGTCCTGGAAGTACCCACAGGCAAAGCCATTTTATGCATCGGGAGCTGTAGGCACAGTGCCTAGGGGATGTGGGTTTGTCAAAGGCCAAGAAAATGTTTGAGATGAAAAAAAAATTGAGGAGGCTCCAAAAGATAAAACAATTATTTTACATTTTACAGCAAAAATGTGTGCGTACACACACATATACAATGAAATACATACATTTTAAAGATTAACATAATATGGGACAAGGCTTCCAAAACTAAGAGTGCCTTTGGCCCTAAAGTGGCCCCCTCTACTGATCCAAAACACATTTTCATGTGCCTGGGTGGGTCATTTACACATAAACTGCATTGATAATATTGAAGTTCTTCAGTGCCATGCCAGGTACATTGGGGGGACAAGGGAAATGACCCTCACAAATATGGGTATCTAATCGAGAAAATATGACTACGCTATGAAGAACAATTCACTTATTTACTTACTCCTTCAGATATTCTCAATACTGAGAATAAAATAATGAACAAAAGATGGAAAAATCCTTGCCCTCCTGGAGCTTACAAGTCCTGCTAACAATAGTATAATAAAGTACTAAGTTTAACATAAGTCCCAATGATAAAAATGCTAAGTAAGCGTTTTCAACAAAGCAGAGTAGGAAGTGAAGGAGATAGCATTGCCTAGATGGCCAAGGACAACTCCATGCAGGAGAGAGGGTGTGAGGTGGGGTCTGGTTGCTGGGTCCCCCACTCTGCAGCCTGTGCTCCTCTGCAGACATATACAGTGAAGCACGAGGTCTGTTTTTGCCCACCGGAATATAATAAATACATGGATGAGATAACATGTCTGAATAGGCACGTTGTAAACGCTCAAGTGCAATGTGAATTATGTGTCTTATTATGTATGTGACACATTCTGTTTATGCACCTGAGTAGAGATGCTGGAGTCATTGTGGAGAAATCCATGTACAATCATTTTCTACTCTCAATTTTTACCCAGATATTTCTCTACTAAGTTGAACCAGCTTATACATAAATATCCCAAATCCTCTTTGGTCACACTTTGGAATCCCACTGAGGTACTGAGAACAGCAGCCACCTCAAAATAGCATTCAGAGAAAGACAAAACCATCCGAGACTTTATCAAAAGGGGCTGTGGTTGCTGAAGGAGGAGAGGGGTTTAGATGGGAGATGAGTTTATATCCTATCAAGGGCATCCAAAGCACAGATTCCAAGGTATGACCCAAGACCTGGATTCCCAAAACCCTGTGGTACGGCGCCAGTGTATTTTGGCAAGGCAAAGAGTCCACTTCCTTTAGTGGTATAGCAAGTTTACACTGTTTCAAAGAGCTTGAGTATCATGTTAACTTATGGTTCAAAATAAACTCATGAAGTAAATAAAAAATTATTATCAATTTCCATTTGGCAGATATGGAAAGTAAGACAAAGCAGTCTTAAGTGGGTTGCCCAAGGTAGCGCTGACTGATCATAATGAAAGAACTCACTCTTCCTGTCCTAGTCCAGAATTCCTTTCACCGTGGGGCCAAGAGCTGCTAGAGACCCTTCTCCTTAGAGGATCACCAAGCCTAACGCTGACTTCCTCTGAGATGACTAGAATTATTTTCTGAGTAAATACGCACCATTAATTTCCCCATTAGACTTTTCTGGACTTGTTCAGTTGTCCAAGAAATTCTTCCTTAGACTCACCCTTCTCTCTGCCAAGTACATACCTAAAATACAAACACACCAGGCACACACGAGTTGAATCTTTTCAAAACCCACTCCTCAAGTGCCTACCTTCTAGGGCTGCCAGATTTAGGAAATAAAAACACAATACATGCAGTTAAATTTGAATTTCATGTAAACAACAAAAATTATTGAGTATAAGTACGTCCCAGTCAATATTTGGGATATACTTAGACTAAAATAGACTCTGTTGTTTGTTGCATTGCACAAAACTGGTTGCTCAAAGGGGATGAGAGGTCTATAAGCTTCATAACACAAAAATCAAAAGCTCCAGGCCTAAACATATCTTGGTTCTACTTGCAATCAGCTGCAAAGGTGAGAAGTATGAATTTAGTTGTTTAATTCTCAAAGAATTTGAGGGTGATAGAAAAGTTAAACGTAATTTTGTCCCTGAGTCCCAAGGAATTACACCTAAAGTAGTCAAGACCAGAAGAATAAACTTAATCTATGTATGCATGAGCTCAGTACTCTCACTGGCAACACTACCACTGTCATACCTAAGAAGCTGTTTGCACCCAGTATGAATCCCAGGGGCCATGAGCACAGCCATTTCTCTGCATCCTTCCTCAGTAGTACCAAAACCCCCTGCTCCTCCGCCACAACAAACTGTCCCATAACAAGTCTGGTGCCCTTGCTGGAGAATAGTGAGCTCAATTCTTATTTGTGGAAAGAAGAAAATGCAATACGTATTGGAAATCGTATTTTCAGTAAGTTTCGCTCAAGTTGGATAAAACTGCAGAGTCAAAAAAAAAGAAAGATCTGGGGAAAGGCATCATTACTTCCTCTGAGGGACAGAATCTGGGGCTAAGGAGAAAGGGGATCGGGCACCCAAAAATGAACAAGCAAACAAAACATCAACAAAGCACAGGCAAGCTTTCTGTGATATCTCAACCATACATCTCAACCATAAAGAGAAAGACAGTTATTCCTAAGGAAGGGAGAGTCGGCCCAGGAGAATTGAAGAACTCATGGGCTCATTTGTATTTTCAGCATCAGGGCTGGGGCTGACTACAGGGGACAGGAACCTTCAGGAAGGATGTTGCTGAAACTTCAGTTCAACCTCCACCCAAGTAGGAAAACAATTCTCTTAGTGTTTTTAATCCTATTGTATGTGTTTCAGAATGAGGGGTCCTGAGAACGAGGAGAGTGAGGGAGAACTTTTATTTCTTTGTCAGTTTTATGTAATATATTACAATGTATTTACAGCACAGAGATCCTACCAACTGCAGCTGAAGAGACACAGTTTTTGAGGGCATATGAATAACTGTGGACTTTCACAGGAAACTACTAGGGGATTAGTTGCAGGAGCATAGGGTTGGGAGAGGGAAGGTTCTGGCGATTAAGCCATCCTCCCCACAGCCCACCGTGTCACCGACCACCGGGACTGGGGCAGTAAGCTGAACCTAGACAGGGAGGGACAAACAGGACACCAGAGTGAGCTTGGTGGGGAGGGGAGGGGGATCCAGGAAATGGAGATCTGGCCAGGCTGTGGAAACCCACCTGGCCTACAAGCTTGGGCGACCCTCTCCGCATGGGTCACCCAGACACAGACACAGGACCTGCCCTCAGGGACTGTAGCCCAGAGGGGAAGGTAGACATGGCAAAGGCAGTTACACCAGGCGGTAAGCAAGAAGTGCATGTGCAGGGCTTCTGGCAGTGACAATGACAGGAGAGAGAGAATAACATTCTTGAAAGAATTTTACATTGGATGTTTCTCCAAAAACTGTGAAATAGCGAACGTTCTGAATTTTCTTGAGCTTCCTTATAGTAGTATATGGTTAAGAACATAGATTCCGGAGCAATTCTGCCTATATTTGAAGCCAAGTCCTGTCATTTCCTACCTCTGTGATCTTGGGTCTCAGAGCCCCATCTATAAAATGGAGATAGCGTATTTTGCATTATGCAATTACAGTGAGAATTAAATGAGTTTTAACATATGTAAAGCACCAGAGCCGAACACATAATGAGAGCTCAATAAGTGTTAGCTATTATTACTATGGCATGTAAAGTTTAATATTGTTTTTATTTTAGATTGCATGTGGAGATGAAGACACCTTAACTCAGGGTTTAGAGTCTCTACAAATCTTAACGTGGCGAGATGATAAACACTGTGGCAGAGGTGTGCCCAGCACAATATATGTATGTCAAGATACCCCTAGAAGCAACTCATCACTCAGATTGCAAAAGGGTAGTCAAGGAGGGCTTCCTTCAAGAACCTTCTAAGCTAGG
This sequence comes from Eulemur rufifrons, assembly GCF_041146395.1. Classification (NCBI taxonomy): domain Eukaryota; kingdom Metazoa; phylum Chordata; class Mammalia; order Primates; family Lemuridae; genus Eulemur; species Eulemur rufifrons. The sequence continues at coordinate 68,686,316 of NC_091001.1, read as the reverse complement.
TCCTGAAAGGCTTAGAGGAACAGGAGCAGTATGTGTAGAGCCCAGAGACAAGAAATGGGAAGGAAACAAACATGTTATGAATGCGGATGGCAGAGCTGGACAGCAGAGCCACTGAGAGGCAGCTGCCCAAGCCCGTGCGAGAGGCTCTGGCTGGAAATCAAGCAGAGCAGTGCAGAGGGAGGTGTATGTCCCCTTTTGGGAGAGGGTCCCCTAATTAGGGGCATTGACAGGACTTGGCAATTGATTGGTTATGAAGGTGGGGTGGAATTTTGCTTCTTCCCATCTGTTGGCTCTGACAACTGGAAGATATTGACACCATTGCGGAAACAGGAAATGCAGGAAGAGGAGATGAGATGGGGCAGGAAGGGCGGGAGAGGTGGGAAGTGCGCTGGGAAGGAGCCAGGTCATGGCTTCCATTTGGAACCACTTATCTTTGAGATTCTCGTAAAACAGAGCTAAGTGTGAACACTAGTAGGTAATTGGATATACAGGGAAAATAATTAAAAATCCAATAGCCATCCCTCATATTATATAGAATTCTTCTTCTATAGAATGAATCATTCCATATGGTTTTTACAGTTCCTGTGAGATCAGAACAAGCATGACAACAATGCATATCGAGCACTTACCACGCTAAGCAATGTGTGTTTTGCATACAGTAACCCTGAGAGGCACGTTCTGTTAATAACCCATTTTACGGTTAAGGGCACTGAGGCTTAGAGCTAAAGATTAAGAAACTTGACTGACGTCACACAGCTGGTATGTAGCACATCCACACGGTCTGTTTTCCTTTTTGACAAAGGCAGAAACTGAAGGGTGAAATAGAACAAGTGACGTGCATGAGGTTACATACCCAGGAAGTTGTGAAGCCAACTCTAGCACCCAAATCTACTACTCCAGGAGTCCCGTGCTTTTTGCCCCACCCCATGATTTCAGGCTATAAAAGTATGTAATTTGCACAGGGCAGGAGTGACAAGATTATTGGAGTAGGACCAGCCAGGAGTCAAACCATGTTCAGACACGGTAAGAACTTATTTCCTTGTGCAGCCTCGTGAGAGTGAGGCACTTAGACCTGCCTGCTGGTGGTGGTGCTGGTGCAGAGGGGCAACCAAACACTTTCATGGCCCTAAAAGTTCTTGAGGACAAACTTGGGACTAAACATTATCTTTCCTTTCTAGATTATTCAAGAGAAGGAAACTTGGGCTGCAGCTGTGTTTGTGTTTATTTAGTCAACAAATATTACAATAACTGAGCAGCTACTAAGTACCAGGCCTGGTGCTATACACACAGTACCCAGTGCTGAACAAAACAGACACAATCGCTGCTCTTGTGGAGCTCATGGTTTCAAATGCCCCAGCTTTTCACGCCCAGCACTGCTTGGAGGGTGAGTGGGGAACGAGTCTCACTGCCTAAATGCCAGCCCTGAGAAGCTGACATCTGCAGTTTTCATCGGGTCCCACTGATGGAGAAGACACTAGTCTGCCTGTTGGTCAGGCCTAGTGACTCACTAGGAGACCCTGGGCAGCTCACCCGGCTTCTCTGGCCTTGATGTAAGATGGGTGATATAGGGAGGACACAAAGACTAGGGCCTGGTTTTCAAACGCCTTTCAAACTACGTTATTCATTCTTTATTCGTTTAACAAATATCTACCTAGAGTCAACTTAGTGCAAGTAACATGAACAATGTGAACATGACCCAGGCCTCACAGAGCTTGAGGTCTACTGGAAATCTTATGCCAAACTCCACCATATGAAACAGATAAAAATGGAGCTAATCCTGAGGCCCCTTAGGTCTCTCTACAAAACAGTTAAAAAAAAAAAAAAGACTAGTTGATCTCTCAGGTTCCTTCCTGCTCTAAGATTCTTGGGGGTTTTTTCTTCAAGGCTGGGGCAACAACAGCAGGAGAAATGCAAGCTCTGCATACCTATCTCCAGTCCTACATGGGCCGAGTATGTCCGAAATTTTGTCCAATCACAAGCACTCAAGCTTGTCAAGGTGCCGCCATGTTTGCTTCATTGGTCCATTCTGGGGAACCAGTCGTTTTCATGAGACTCTAGAAATGTTTCCTTCAAACCCAGCAGGGAAGAGAAGGCCATATTTTCATCTGGAGGCAAAGGAATTTTCACGCATTACTCCCCAAGCACAGATAGCGCCCTGGAGAGGCTACGATGGATGTTAGTAAAAGCAAGAAAAAGAGTTGCTCATTCCCAAGAATCCTCTATTTTTATTTATTTTTATTTTTATTTTTTTTTTTTTTTTTTGAGGAAGGGAATGAAAGCCCAGCTTCCCTATTCCCTTGCTAGTTTTGCAAAACAAACAAGAGCAAATAATTTTCATTCATTGACTTCGTTTTTTCCCTTCCAAAGAAATCTCTCCCTCCTCCAAGGAAGACCCGTTTGCGGATTACTGCACCCTGTCCACTTGGTGAGAAGGATTTTCATGGTTTTTTTTTCGTCCTCTCGCCATTCTGTGCCAACGTGCGCCTGACCATTTCCAGATGAAACACTTGCTTTACCAGAGTGAAATGTTTGCGAAAAGGTCTTTAATGAACTGAAAACGTTAATTTGAAAAGTCTCCTCTGTGGAAAGAGTGAGGCTTGGAGAAGGAAATGACACACAGCCTGTGGACTGGCAGACGGCTGGCTTCTCTCACGCCTTTCGGAGGGGACATGGGGAAGGGACCCCCACTCAGAGGCCAGGACCAAAATGGCAAGTCTGAGCTTCATTCACACACTCAGCTTTGTTTGTTATTTTGAATGTCTCAATGCACAGGAATCCCCCTCGCAAAAAACAACACACAGGCCCCCAGGCCCCTTAAGGGTCCATTCCCCACCACCAGAAATTCCAGAAATGCCCCACTGGCATCATTTCAAAGGTAACCTCCGTAACAGTGATGCTCATATGAACAGCAGCAACCATCACGAACACCACCCCTTTTTTTTGTAATCCAGGTGTTGTTCTGCCCCTGCCCCCACCTTCCGTGCCACCCATCTCGCACACAAGAGGAGAAAACATGAAAGTTACAGACTCTGCTAAGAAGGCTGATTATAAGTCATGGGGCAGATATAATTACAGGAATCACTCTCCCTGCCGAGCTGATATTTATTTCAGCAGTTCTGACCCTCCGTGGGGATCTTGCTGCCGCCCTCCCCACCCCCACCTTCCTCCTCCCACCCCCACCCCCACCTCCAAAGGGCTTTTCTAACTGAAAGCAAAGCCAAGCCAAGTCCTGCTCATACTCTCGGCCAGGTGCCAGGAAAAGTGTAAATTTTCGTGAGCTCAGGCTGCTTTGCCAGAAGTCTGCAATGTGTCTGGACATGAACGGTTGTTCCCTTTTGTGAGGCCAGACCTGAGCACCAGGAAGTTCTAGAAGGGGCACATGGAGAGAGATGGAGAGACCCGAAAAAGGGGCAAAAACAGCCTGTCTGCGGCATATGATGCTCGCTGGGGTGTCCTGCCTGAGCCCAAACCCCACCTTCTTATTGCCCTTAAAAAAGAGAGTTAATCTTTCTAAGACCCAGTATCCCAATTGTGTGCTGTTAACTTTGTTCCCAAGGGTAATTCCCTACTAGGACTTCACCCTTCATAATGGAAATTAAATGAGTTAAGTCAGAGAGAGAGAGAGAGAGAGAGATTGAGAGTATGTGTTTGTGTGTATGTGTGTGTGTAAGGTGGGGAAAGAGAGAGAGAGAGAGAGAGAGGCTGTCTTGAAGCACAGGCAGAGCTAACTAGATTTAACCCTTACTGGTCCTGTGGGCTTAGCAGAAATGAAAGCAAAAAGCTATTTTGAGGCAACTTGAAAGAAAAGATTTTTAAAAATGTAGAATAGCAGAGATCACCAAACAAGGATGGGACGTCATTAACCAATCCCCCAAGCAGGCTCCTTCTTGCTGTTCCAGGGTACGTGAGCTTTATAGGATCAGAAATCCCCAGGACCCTGTGCCACCCAGCCCTGTGCCAGCCAGTCCTCTCCTCCGTGTTGGTGTTTTGCATCCTCACAATATTATACCCAGGTGAATTTCACTGCTTGGTAAAAGCCTGTGGTCTGTCTCTAAATTCTCCAGTTTTCATTTTATCCCTATTGAAAGGGGCAGTAAACTTTAATGTGGAGGATGCAATTATTTGAGGGCCAGGTGTGACTTAACAAGCTTAAAAGCCTCTGAACAAAAGCAAAGCCAAAGAGAAGGGTATGTTTCCAAGTGATTAAAAAGCAGTGTTGCTCCCTTCACCCAGTCTGCCCCCAGCTTGCCCTAGCAAAGCAAGGGAAGGGTGCAAGTCAGGGACGCAGACTTTACTCACCAGGTGAACATAGGAAAGTACACTTGCGGCGAAGGTTCCACTGAACTGCAAGGGCGAGGAGGGGCAAGGGAGGGCTTGAGCGAAGATACGAGGGGATGAAAAACCCACAAAGGAACACAGGTTTGCCTCAAATTACACAATAGGCATAGATCATAAAAAAATGAAATAGAAACATTTTAATAAATAGATTCACTGTCAGTGTCCCAGCTCTTGTTCCTAGAGTGAAACCTTTTGCAATTTGAAGGAGGAAAAACAGCTGCTATTTATCTTTCAGGCCAGCTTAGGTTGCTAGGTAAAAGAGAGAATTTTTATAAAGTAAAAAACATCAAAATAAAAAAAATTTCTGAATTTTTTGAAATATGGAATTCTAGCCAAAAATGTAGCTCCCAGCTCCAGGGACTAAAATAAAGTAAAAGAGGGAAAGAGAAGGAAGAAGAGAGAAGAGGGAGAGGAGAGAAAGAGAGGGACAATACCCCCTTGGGTTCAACACACCCAATTCAATAAACTGAGGTGCCCACACCCCATCTTACAAGGGACTGAGATGAGCAGAGAACGTGCAGGGAGATGAACCGCCACTGGAGAACCAAGAGAGAGAGTGTGTTACTGCCTGGAGACAAGGAGAGAAGGACGTGAGATCAGGAAAAGTTCGGGAAAGTCGGAGACCTTAGCCAAATGTTTAAAATTGCTCTGGGCTGGGCAGGAGACAGTGTGTGTGAAAAGGAAGGTCGTAAAGGTGGATTAGAGATACACAGGGGCCCCTTGTTCTCTAGCAGGGAAGATTCCAGAATAAACTGTGCCCTTGCTACCTTGGAATTTCATAGACCATATACAGCTCTTAAAGCCACAGCACCCTTTCCTAGTAGAAGAGAGTCAAGTCCACTTCCAGCTGTGAAGTATATCCAAGTCCTCTCAGCCTCAGGGAAAATTAATTCTGTAGACAGAAGGCAGAAAAGACAGAGAAGTTATCAAAGAGTTGCAAGAACTGACAGCAGAACAGGAAGATTCTCAAGTCATTAATTCCTAATGAAATAAAGTTAATTTCAAATTGGTGGAGTTTTAAAAATTTGTTTATTTTTATGTGTTTTGCTTGTTCGTTTAAAAGGGAAGTTCAGAGAAACTGGTACTTTCTCAGTTTATTTTAAGAAACCTGCCTTAATAATTCTGTTATTCTTGGTTACTCATTTAGCCCACGGGTATGATAAGGGCCCCTTGGTGGCCAGCGCCCAGGAACCCCTCAGGTGTGCAAAGCCCAGCCCCACCCAACAGCAGATCATGGTATGGCTGCAGGCAGAGCCTCCCACCGGGCATGGTCAGGCCACACAGGTCAGCGCCTTTTCTTAAGGGCCAGTGTGGCAAGAACTTTCCCCATCTTAGCACAAATAATTCTACAAAAATCTATGGAAGTAGATGAGATTCCGCCTGTTTACAAAGAGGAAACTGAGGCCCAGCCAGGTTAAATCCCTTGCCTGAGGTCACGCAGCTAGGTAAGTGGCTGAGTCCGGGCCAGGCACTGGGCCGGATGGGGAGGGTGGGCTCGGCTCCTCCCAGCTGCTCCCTCGGGGACTCCGGGAGGCGCTGGTCAGTCACACAAGCAACCTTCTAAAGAAAAACCGCACTGTACAAGGCACATAAAGGAAACTCGTTTTTCTATCTTTAGGTCATTCTGTGCCTCCATCTGCAGGGACGGAACTTGGTTTCATTAAACATGATATTTTTGTCAGTTCTCTTATGTTTTTTTTTTGTTTTGTTTTGTTTTCTCTTGCTTTCAATTAAAGGATTTTTCCCCCTCCCAGAAATTCTTTGGGGATTTGAAACCCACTTCAAGGAAGGAAAAAAAAAAAAAGGAAATCCATCTTACAGTATTAGTCACCAAGATGGGTGTGAAGACAACGGGCTATAAACTGAAATTGGCTCCATCTCCAAGAGCAAAGAACAATCTCGAACAAACTGCTTTGAATTTTAAGAACTAGGAATAATGCTTGCAAACTGGTCTCCTTTTCTTAAAACGCAACAATAATAATAATTTTTTGAAAACCTACAAATTGAGTCCCAATGGTTACAACCAAATAAAGAACATGGGCTGGGATTTCAAGCAAAAGCCAAGATGCTCCAACAGAGAAAAACACTTAGTTGTGAAAAAAATAAAAACATGAGCTGGAAATAAAAATTAAAATCACGGGAATGTAATTTGGTGTACATCAGAAGTCTTGCACTCTCCCAGCAAAAAAGCTGGCAGCAGGGTGGGGAGGTGGGCCAGGCTGTGTGGGGTCTGGCTGAGTGTTCCCACTTTGAAATCAAAGAAATGGGCGCGAGTGGGGTGCCTGCCCTCTCTATGTGACTGTCCCTCTTTTTGGCAGAGTTGTGATAAAATAATCTCCCTCTTATCACCGCCTTTGATCTCACAATCCCCTTTTCCCACGCTATTAAGATATCCCATGTCTCAGCAATTCAACTTTGCATGCTTGAACTTTTTTTTCGTGTGGCCCACACCTGCCCACACATCAGTGGCTCTGCTTTGCTTTATGCTGAGTCCATCTTGCAATGTTTTCATCAGACAGGAGCCACAGCAGAGGCCAGCTGCCACCCCCACATGGGGAGCTCAGCCAGCTTCCCTCCTCCACCTGGCTGGAGAGGGGTCACAGAAGCAACAGGCTCCCAAGATCTCCAGGCCTCCCTGAGGGGGGAGGGGCTGACCCAGGGGAGGGGAAAGTTCACACTTGCTTAGCAGTTCTCAGGAACACACTCTCTCTGTGTGTCATTCCTGAGCAAATGCTACTGACAGGCGCTTGCTGGGGAACTTGGCTCAAGAAGAGACCGCCTACCTGTCTTTTGTGTTTAGCAACCATTTCCACAGGGTTTGCACCACTGTCCCCCACCCCCACCTTCTGGGTCTCTTCTAAGACATCTAAACGGAGGGTCAGCTATGCAGGGGCCGGGGCTGGAAATTATCTGGCAATTCCTCACCACACCCTTAAGGGGAAGAGAACAGGATTCTGAAATCCAGGTTCAAATCAGCCTCACTGGGCCTCCTTAACCTCCTTGAGCCTCAGTTTTCTCATCTCTAAAATGAAGATCACAGTATCTTCCTCACGTCTTTTGTGCCAGTCTTGGATTAAAGAATCACAGTAACTACAGCTTTCTTAGCAGACACTGTGTACTTAGCCTACACATGCATTATCTCATGAAGTCCTCACAGCACACCCTGGTACACGATGCACAACAGGCACACAAGAAAATTCTGGCTGCATTGTGAAAAAAGAAAACTTAACCAAAGACACAAAGTTAGTAAGTTGCAGAGCTTGAAGTACAAACCATGTCTACATTAGTAGTGTTTGTGCTTTAACCACTATGCTAGTCTACTGCCTGGAGATAGTATTGCCAGATTTAGGGGGGGAAAAAAAGCAGGACACCCAACTACATTTGAATTTTAGATAAACAACATTTTTTTTTTTAGTTGAAGTATGTCCCATGCAGTATTTGGGACATATGTATATGAAAAAAAAATATTTGTTGTTTATCTGAAATTCAAATGCACTTGAGTGTCCTGTATTTTATCTTGCAACCCTACTTGGAGATCAACTTTATGATTGTGCTTTGAAAAATAATGAAGTGTTCACTTATATGAGGAATCTAAAGTAGTGGAGCACATAGAAGCAGAGAAAACAATGGTGGTTACCAGGGGCTGAGGGGACGAGGAATCATCAGGGAGGTGTTGATCAAAAGGTACATAGTGTCAGTTACGCAAGATGAATAAGTCCTAGAGATCTACTGTACAACATAATGAATGTAGTTAACAATACTATACTGTGCACTTAAAAATGTGTTGAGAAGATAGATTGTATATTAAATGTTATCACAAAAAAAGGAGGGAGGAAGCGTTTAGAGACAATGGTTAAGTTTATGGCATTGTTTGTGGTGGTGGTTTCATGGGTGTATACTTATCTTCAAACTCATCAAGACGTACAGTCAGCCCATTGCATCCACGAGTCCTGCATCTGGGTTCAACCAACCACCAATTGAAAATATTCAAAAAAATATATACAACAAGAAAAAATTAAAAACAATACAGTAAAACAACTATTTATATAACATTTATATTATATTGGGTGTTACAAGGAATCTAGAAATGATTTAAAGTATACGGGAAGATATGCATAGATTATATGCAAATACTACACCATTTTATATCAGGGACTTAAGCATCTCTGGATTTTGGTATCCTCGGGGGCTCCTGGAACCAACCCCCTGAGGATACCAAGGGACAACTGTATACATTAAATATATATAGCTTTATTGCATGTCAATCAGACCTCAATAAAAAAAATTATTAAGAAAATGAAAATGGTGGCCTGCTACCCAAAGTGAACCTCCTTTGATTTAATCCTGCCCCAGTCTAACTGGTGATGGGCAGGAGTGCCTAGCCCTAGTAGCTTTCATGGCCCATCAGATAAGCTCTAAGCATATAAAACACTAGGATAAAGTTAATTGGGGAGAGGACACACATGTCCACCACAAACATCCCCCTTCCCAATGACCAGTGGGGATTTTTTCTGGGACTTCTCTTTCCTCCACCATTTTAATACCTAGATGGCAAAGTCAACCCACTGGCTGCATTTCTGGCCACTGCATGCCAGTTTAGTGCTAAATCCTGAGGATTTTTCACATGGAGATATGGCGCCTGCCCTAAGGCTTCACTCTGTAATTGAAGAGACAGTGTACAATGAAGTGTAGGAGCAAAATGAGACAGTTCCCTCTTATTGGCATCTCATTCTCATCAGGCACTGTGCTAGGTACATCCCTAGAGATGCTCTTGTAGAAGGCTCCCAGCACCTGGCCCAGGATGAGGCAGCCTGCAACCATCAGAGCAGCTGGAAACCACCGGGGAGCTCCCACCCCATTGTCAGAGGTGCCAAGCCAGGCCCTGGCTTCTTATCTGATGGATAATTAAAATTACCACTTTGAGTGTATTAGAGTAAGGGGCCCTGCCCTCTTTCCTCTCTCACTTCCTCATACATATCGCCTTACGACTGATGGAGATGTTCATGCCTCAGTCCAGACTGGACTGGGTCCCAGGACATGACCCCTCTTAGAACACACTGTATAGCCAGGACAATAGCATAAAATGGCTCTATTACCCCTCCTGTATGGACAGAAGGAGAAAGACAGTGTCTGAGTTCCCTTTCCCTAATAAAGGAAACAGTCAGCCACAACCTTCCAGACCACTTGCACCCAGACTTTCACTTCCATCCTGCTAATGGCTGCCCTGCCCTAGGGACAAATGCCCTGCGTTTGCCCTGCTTACTAGAGATATCTCTTCTCATTTTCTCCATAATTCCAGTTGATAATAGTAATCAACCTTCTCTCACTGTGGAAGAGGTCTTCTAAGATAATCTAATCCCTTGCCTTCAGAAGCAGTTGAAAGAGAGGATTCAAGGAGAGTTTCCCAAGGTCTAAGAAAAACAGAGTGGAATATAACAAGGACAAAGTGACCATGCTATTTCCAACTTCCCATGTGACTTTTTCCAACTTGGCCCCTGGGTACACTGGAAGCATTATACCTATGCACTTATTGCATCAACACAGCCTTCCTAAGAATGGCTTTGGCTGTCCAATTCCAAGAAGTTTCTCTCCCCCCATCCTGTTTCTCAACCTGACCTTTTCCAGGCTCTTGCTAAAATGACTTTGATTTCTCTCTCACTTAGAGAATGCAGTGAAACTATGTATAAGATGAGTTGAAGTCAAGGGACAGGAAGGATGCCCACTTCAGATGCTGCTTGTTTTGGTTCAGGCTTTGGAACCATCTAGTTTAATGGTCTAGGAAATATGATTTGCCACCTTAGATAACTGAATTCATGTAAAGAGTGAACAAGATCCCATTGGACTTGCATGTCCTTCTTCTATCATCATTTCTTCATTTTCTGGGATATTCATTAATTACCTCCATACTAAACATTATATATGCTTTCAATCTCAAAGTCTTCAGAGTTTCATAAGTAATTCTCAATATAACACTTTTCTTTTTACAAGGCTTCATTTCACACTTGTAACTTGTGGTTAAAAGGATTGTGGTTACTTGTGTATTGTCTGTTTGGTTTTTCTGTTTGTTGCGTTTTTTGTTACTATCCTTAAAGGACTCTAGAATTCTAACTTTGGTTCCAATATCTGATATTTGACCTCATTCTTAGCTTCTTCCCTCTCATACTTCCTTTTCCTCGCCTTCCATAATCCATGTTGCCTCAGATGGCTGTGAAATTCCTACCTGGATCCATGTTACTTCTCCAATCCCCATCACTGTACCTAAATTAAGAGGTTAGTAACATTGTTTCCCTCAAAATAAGACACATTCAACCAATTCAATTCCCCTTCGCCATTTTCACAGTGAAACTCAACTTAAAAAATAAAGGATTTTTGGAATTCTTTCAGTCTTGAGCCCATGCCAATCACGTCTGTGCTCTTTACAAATGGATGGCTAGTCGTGCCTCACCACAACTTCCCCTTTCAAATCCTGCTCCCCAAAACATTTTCTCCCTGTCAGCTCACCACTGACTCTCTGCAAATCATCCTGTGATCCCATATAGAAAGGACATGATACACAAATAAATTTTAGTGTCCTATGCTACGGGGTGAGACTGAAAATAGATTGGTAGTCAGAAAAAAATGATGTATGTACAGCCCAAATATATGGTTATATGTGTGTATATATATGACACTACATATATGATGCATATGTCAACTGCCTTAAATCTAACGTGATAATTTGCAAAGTAAAACACGACTTCTGCTCAAACATCCCCAGATCATCAAAATGAAACAAGTGTCTCATGGATGATAAAGCTATCCAAAACCCCAATTATCCTTTATCCATCTGTATACACTGACGTCCTGTTTCGTGCTCAGTAATCATCACACGAGATATTAGGACCAGGGCTAACTCTTATGAAGGGCAACTGTGTGTTGTGACTCTGCTGAGCAGCACATGTGCCTTAACTTTTAATTCTCATTACAACCCCATGAGCTAGATGTTCTTTATCATCTCCGTTTTACAGATGAGGAAACCAAGACGTAAAGAGGTTTGGAACTCAAGTTCCCACAAGTTGACAGTGATAAAGCAAGGTTTAGAACTCAAGCCCATCCAACTCCAGAGCCACCCTGGTAACTGCTGCAGTTTTGAAAGGTTCCATGAAGGGTTTGTGTGTTAAACCAGTGCACGGGTCAGGAATTTGGGGTCTTCCCACCAGACTGCTCACCTAGAGACTAATCAGTCAGCATTTCTGTAGCAAGTCAAAGTTTGCTCCCCTTCTTCTGTGGAATATAAAGATGATTAATTGCTTACGCTGAAATTGATCTAACCACTGTTTTATGAAAAATGCAGGGTTTCCATATCTTTAGAAGGACTTCTTTAAGAAATTTGAATTAGGGAACAAAGTAATTGCTCTCTTTCCTAGCATTTTTAGCTGATTAATGTAGAGTCCTAGGTGTTGGAAAGAATTAAGGAAATCAATAACAATATTAACCCTTATGAAAAAATTTGCTATAAGAAGGGATTGTAGCTCAGGATCTTCCATGGTAAATAGTCAAAGGTTAGAGTTCATGGATGCCAGCTCTATTGGCAGGGGTGAATGCTCTTGCTATCATGACCTTTAACATTTCCTCATCATCCTAACTCTCTTCTGGTCCAAGGGTGATGGTAATCCCCTCCTGTAACAATACCTAGACCCGGAGGGGAGAGGAAACAGTAGGGTTGGCTACCACAGCCAGGCAACAATATCGGGTATGAATGGCACCCTCCCCCCTCGCCCTCCCAGCCAGGCAGATAGTCCACCCCCAGCTTTGTACTCTTAAGAAGAACGCCCCTTGTCTCTCAGGCCACAGTTGGTCATGAGGATTAACCCCTCCCACCCCTTCACCACCCCAAGCCAACATCCCCCCCTTCCAGCAGTCCTTTGGGCAGACATGACTGACAAGAGTACCACAGGCAATGATGTCACAAAGAGAGGGGGCAATGTGCCCTGTTAGACCATCTTTCACTCCAGTGGACTCGCCTTCACAGACAAATTGATTTGCAAAGGTTCAGGCTGCCAGCCCAGCCTGCTTTGCATACAGAACGCTCCCTGGTGACACAATAAAAAGTGGCCAGGCTAACAGAGGAGCACAGCGGGGTCTGGCCGGTTCAAAGTCCAAACTCCACACCCCCTCACCTCAGTCTGGTTTGAAAGGTCACTGTGTGTCTGGGAAAATAGTCGCAGGATACAATCCTTTATTAAAGGTCACTATTTTTCAGCGGCACTTAACACACACTTACACACAAATTGAGACTGGAAAGGGGGGAAAAAACTGGGGGCTGCATCGCATTGTATATTGTGCTTGCAAGATTTATGTCTTGTGGTCACCAGCAATAAACACACATGGCTTCGGTATTAAAGTTCGCATTAATCCACTGATTCCCACCCCCCACTCCCAGAAATCTGCCTCTTCTTTGCCAGGCAAACAGGGACAAATGGAGACTTTTGTTAATCTCTTTTGTTCCTTCCCTATCTTTCCCTTCCCTTGTTGCAAGTTGGTTTGGTTTGGTTTTGTTTTTTGATTACTGTTAGTGTCGGTGGTGTTGATGGACCGCCACAGAAGTTGAGTCTTAGTTCTTGCACTGTGCGTGGTGTGTGCCTAGCATTCGGATCTAAGTCACCATGCCCAAGATGCAGCGTCTGTGGATCTGAATGAGTCTCAGACCTTGAGAAGCAAAAGTCAAGTTCTTTTATGGGCTGCTTGTGAAAATTCACGGGAGTACCGGGAGTACCGCAGCTAAGCCGGTAGCCATAAAGCCACCAAGGAAAGTGCCAGTCCTGCCTATCCATTATGTCGTATATTTCATTGGAGTAAATACTTCCAATACATGCAAAAATAACAACTGTATTTCCCTCCAGCAGCAGACAGTTGACATTGGGTTCCCAAAGAACATTAACAATAGCAATCCCTGCATTCATAACAAAAGAGATTATCAAAGAAGTCAGCCCAAGCTGTTAGATTAATTTAGGCAAGAATTGCAAAAGAAAATATTTAGGAGAAATTCTATGAATTTCAAATAGCCAGCAAAATATATAATGTTGAGGATTCCACTCTGCTCCATAGCACATCTTTGCAAAGCTTTTGCCAGTGATAGATTTCTGAGCTATCAAAAGCACATTAATTTTTTCTGATTAAAACAGCTGTGAAAATATACAAGTGTAACTGTGAAAAATCTGGGGCTTATTGTAATACTTTAAGCAAAACAAGGATAAAAGATTTTTAAATTCGGACTTGCCAAAAGTAAAATATCTAACATGATGAGAGCTAATTCTGCATGTGCTTCTAATATTTTGGCATAAATACTTTAATCCTCTTGTCCATCCCGTTGGCACCTCATCTACAGTTGACTTGTTAAGGGCGAGTTCCTTTGTAATGTCGTCAGCACCTCTCCGTAGTTATTGACTGTGCTCTCATTAAAACGGCAAGATCACAAAACAGCAGAAGTGAGAAGAGGTGGGGAGGCAGCCGGCTCCTCACTACAAAGGTATTCAGAAAGGCACAAGAACCTAAAGGAGAAATGAGAAAACATGGCGGAAGTGAAACTGCATGACGAGGACAAGGAGAGGGAGGAGGAAGACTTTTCTGGAGGTGGGGCTGGGGTTTAGAGACTCTGTTTTCATGTTTTTGCTTATTGTAAAAATACACAGGCCATCACTAAAAGCCAAGTTCAAGTTGTGTATTGTGTTTGTCCAGCATTCTGCCCAGATATGGCACATGAAGAAGGCGCACACACACTTATATAGCCGTACATGTCTTCTTCTCATTGCTTAAAAATAAATCCTTTCTGGAGGAAGACTTCAGGTTCTCTTGCTAGCACCCCTGATTTGGGTTTAGCTGGTAATGATTTGACTGTGGGCCTAGATTCCTCATTCCTAATCATGCCTTGAAAGGGGTGACCTTATGAATAAGGTCACTGTGGACTCAAAAGCATGGGGAGGGTGAATGCTTATCCCAAACAAGGTGCCTTTTGAGGAGAACCACCCAAAATTCATCCCCCCAACTCTCAAGATAGCGTAAAGATTGAGAAGAAGAAGGAGAGAAAAGAAGAAGAGAAGAGAAGGGAGAGAGAGGAGAGGAGAGGAGAGGAGAGGAGAGGAGAGGAGGAGCCCTCCCTCCCCTGCTCGGCCGCAGGCTGGACGAGCAAGACTGTGCTGTGTGCTGCAGGACCCTCTGCCTGCTCCCGTCCAGACAGGGGTTGTGGGACTGGGGGCCCCAGGTCTGACAGTAAGGTTGCCAAGTGCTACCTGTTCCCAACACAGAGCCCAGATCCAGTGTTCTCCTGCCTCTGAGGCAACGACCCTCCTGCATGTAAATGCTGCTACCCCCAAATCTGTTAAGAGAGGAGTGTGCAGTCCTACTGTAAACATAAGTGCCTGGGAATCTGACCTCAAGGCCCCAAAGTGTTTGAAGGCAGCACACTAGCATTCGAAACGTCTGGCTCAGCTGAGGGGATGCATCAGGCTCTGCAAATGAGGCTTTGAGGACAGCAAAGGAGGAAGAGGCGGGTCCTGAGAAGGTTGGGACATTGCCCAGCAAGAATGGTCCCTCTCTTCCCCCACCCCCACCCCTGCCCCATCAAACTTTGTGTGCCATTGCCTCTCTCTCCCTCCCATTCCCCACTGCTTCCCTCTCTCCAGCCAGGTGATTAATTCCAGACTCTAAGAGGGTCTCCAGAGAGATCCACCCTCAATGCAGAGACACCCAGTGCTAAGAACAGAGGGGAACAACCACCAGCTCCTCTGCTGTCAGATGTGGCCAAAAGCCAGTAAGTCTCCTCTGGCCAGGCTGAGTGTGCCCCAGTCTTTGGACAACTGCGCACTCTG
Source organism: Eulemur rufifrons (assembly GCF_041146395.1). Taxonomy (NCBI): domain Eukaryota; kingdom Metazoa; phylum Chordata; class Mammalia; order Primates; family Lemuridae; genus Eulemur; species Eulemur rufifrons. The sequence goes on along the minus strand of NC_091001.1, from coordinate 68,671,131 downwards.
CTCTGCTCCTCATGGGGTGCTGAGGGCAACAAGGGGTACCCCAGCCAGGACCACAACCTGGCCACAGTCTGCTGGTTTGATCCCAAAAGGGCTCCCGACATCTTCTGCAAAGGACAATGGCACTCTAAAGGCCTATCCTCTCCTCTGCATCCTGCTCTCCAGCCTGGGAGGAGGACCACTCCACCACGTCCATCTCTGTGTGCTGACCCACCCTCCTTGCACTGTCCCAGGAAACCTGTGGACAGGCACCTACAGCCACTGCCCATCCGAGAGTTTCCCAGGGAACAATCACCTCTCCCTTACTGTAAGAAATACTTGGGCTTTCCCATGCACTGCAAGCCCCTGAAATTACCCTTCCAGGTGGATAGGGTCTAGCTAACACAAAGACCTCCGTGGCACAGTGTGCCTTCGGGCTGAAAAACTAGTGTCACTGTTCTTTGAGGCTCACAGATTTGGGACATTTTTAGTTTCTCCTGTTTTTACAGGCCCCAAAGAGAAATGTCCCAGGTATTTTCTTACTCTTGCATAATTGAAGCCTATAAGGATTATGTGAGTGTGTGTGCATGTGTGTGCAAATTACACTAGGATAAAATGTGAATTCAGTCATCATTTGGTCACAGGGAAGGTCACAGTCACTTACAGACTTTGAAGACAGCAGTTTTGCATCAGTGTGTCCAGACTGACAGCTCCATGAGAGCAGGGATTTTTGCCTGTTTTATACCCTGCTTAGCCCCAGCACCTAGGACAGTGGGGGCTCCACAGTTCGCACTCAGTACATTTTTATGGAGAGATTTTACATGTCAGAATGCAAGAGTGTGGCTCAGTGGTTTCTGGCTTTTCTTCCCCTTCCCCCCACTGGTTAGAAGAAAAATCACCTGAGTAGGAGATCGACAAGATCTGTCTCGAGTAGTGAGTCTTTCTTTTGTGGTCCTTTGCGGGCAAGACAAGGCAAGCATATGTGTGTGTCTGTCTGTACAGGGGCACGTGTGTGTGTCTGTTCATAGGCATATGTGTGTGCACACATATGTGTGCATGTGTGTTGAGGGTTAGGATTTTTATGTGGTTTTTTCCCTTTGCTATGTCTCATCCAATCCCTCCTCTTCTTAGCTGCCTGGGTCACGCACCTGAGCTCTGTTATAATAGTAATTACAATGGTTTTGACAGCCTTATGAGTATAGTTCGGAAAGCAGCTATCATAGAAATTAGCAAGTTTTGCCAACAGCTCAGTTCCCAGGTGATGGGAGCCCAGGCCGGGACAGGAGGAGTTAACCGAGATGAGTAGGGTGTTATGCAAAACACCAAATCCCTAAACTCCCGCAAAGATCTTTGATGGCCGTGATCAATAGATTCTCAGACCACACTGACATAACCTTGTCATGCCTCGGCAAGGGTACGGTGGCTAAAAAGGCGCAGGGAGGTGGAGAGGTGGGAGGAGGGGGGAGAGTGAGAGGACAGGGAGGGGATAAAGATATCATGCCCTCCCCCGGCCGGCTCCCGCAGCACCCCTCCTTCCCACACCCACCCCCTCTTCAACAGGCATCACACAGCAAGTGACTGGTAATGGTTCTTTGGCCTTGTATAGCTTTTAAAATCCTTCAGCTGAAGCATCTCAGCTCCAATCGCCAGCAAAGCTTGAGCACCCTCGAGACCCTGGTGCAGATAATCATCATCCACTCAGTGACAAGAAGCTGAGCGCCGCTTCGGTACCAAGGAGACCGAATGTGGCAGGGCACCAAGGTGCCATCTTAGACGCATCCCAGCAGCGGCTGTGCACATCCAAGCAGCAGCCGCACGCAGGGAGGGGCGTGTGTGCCTGCAAGTTGCTGGGTTTTTTTCCCCGTCTTCTTCTTCTTCTCCTTCTTCTTTTCCCTCTTTCCTCTCACCCTCCTCAGAGAATCCTCCTGCTTGAGAGGGATGCTGTTAACTCAGCTGCTCTTAGCACGCTTCCTGTTTCCCAGTGCCTGCTGGACCAAACTGAACCCTGCAGTCAATACTGTTGGAAAGGAAAATGACATTAATTTGTGTAAAAGTGTAATCAAAAGGTGGGTGGGTGATTTTTCCTGCTTTCAGAGAAATGCAGGTTTGAGTTTATGATTATATAAATGAGAGCAAGCCGGCCAGCAGCTTCCTACTTTCCTCCCTGCACTTTCAGAGCGCTCCTTCTGCCGTGTGGCAGCGTGACAGCTAATGGTGTTGCATTATGTGTACGATGTGCTCTGGATGGTGCTGCTGGCTGGGATGGTCCTGCGGACTGGGGTGCTGATGGGTGTTTACACGCCTACTGAAAGGTGGAAGAGAGACTGTCTAGAAATAAAAGAAGAGCCATCCCTAATACACACAAAACTCAACCCCCCAGCCAGTAGGAGCAGCGAGTCCGTGTCCAGATCGTTTATATTCTCTTTCCCCCTCAAGCCTTGGGCTCACATTTTCCATTCACAGAGCTCCCTGGCAAATTGAAGATGGTCTAAACAAGGACTACCACATCCCTTGCACGTACTAAAAATAGCTCTCCAAACAACCCAAAATATTTTAATTCCATCGTCAGCTTTCCATCTCACACCTTAACAAGGGCAGTCCTCAGAGAGGGACAGCTCTGAGCAATTGTCCTTTGCAGGCGTGACTTTGTTTAAGGCCAAGTCACCAGGCCTGAAGCCCCTGCCCAGATGCAGATTGATTTTACTATTAAGCAGTCAGTCGTGCAAAAGAGACGCAGGCACATTTGCGAAAGGGAAGATGCTGTTTCTGTTCCCGACGCCATGAGGACAGAGGTGGGCGCAGCACAACAGCTTTGTGGTCCCCGGGGGGGTGAATGAACATTAGGCACTGACCACCATGCTGAAAGAGGTCACCGTAATGAAGCCCAGGGCCTGGGAGAGTGGGAAAGGAAACCTCTTTGCCCTGAAAGTATGGAAAGTTTGCCAGGAACCAGAGCAGGGAATTTTAGTATCCCAGAGAGTCTGACAAAAGAAGGCTGCATCTTTAAAAAGTTATTTAAGGGACCGGCCTTATGCCGGGCTGACGAGGCAGCAGCCTGTATGTGAAACCCTGGGGACAGTGGGAGTGGTCTCAGAGCCTTCCCATCTCCAGCCACTCCCTCCACAAGGAAAAGCTGTCAGCAGGTGCTGACCAAAACCTGAACTCGCTTAGTTGACTCGTTTATACGACAAAATGCATTGATCATCTGCCATATGTTGGGCACTGTCCTAGGTCCTGGGGATACGATAGCAAATGAAACTAACAAAAATATCTGTCCCCATGGAACTTACATTCTATCCCTCCATGGAGGATAAAGCCTTTTAGAACATAATGAGAGCTGCAAACATTCTTGGGAAAGATAGCTAAGATGTGAGTGACAACAATTTGGGTTCTCTATGGAATTTTTAATGGAACAGAGGGGAGGGAGCCCAGGACACCAGGTTGAGAGGGAAGACAGGAGCTGAGAAAGTGAGTGGAGGTGAGCCAGCCAGGGCAGGGGGAGGCCAGATTCACCTACTTTGCAATTTTGCTGAGGATTAGTGTTGGTAGCGAAGAGGTAACCAAGCAAATAGCCATGGCATGAAATGCCAAGATTCTGAGTTACTATTATATTTATACAACACAGGAAGGTGGCAAACATCTTCCTCTGCTCAGCTGCCAATACGTCTGGGTCCCAGGACCAGGTAAAGAGGCAAAACTCCAAGGCTCTCAGATGATCAGACCAGCAGTGAAATGGTCCCTAATCTCTGGCAGCTGGTCTCATCCTTCTTTCCCCGGGTTTCCTACAAATCTCTGAAATGCCTAGGAGCCCAAGCATGTCGGCCAGCACCCTGGTCACCAAAACAGATCCAGCAGTTTGTAAATAACAATTCTTTCCCTAAAATTCCGGCACGCTGTTCAAACCCATTGCAAACCCGACCTTCATTCTCACCCACTGCAGTAACCCAAGAAAGGCAAGGGTTTCACCTCAACATGGCATGCTCTCCCCTAGTATTCAGAATCATCTGGAGTCCTTGAGTCACATACACACCAAAAAAAAACTGGCCTTGGGCTCAATCATCCTGTAGCTAGTGTCTGGTTTCGAGAGAGAAGAGTCCCACAGCCTCCTTGCCATCATGCTATTTCTGGCCCTCACACGAAGCCACCATCCCTTTTCTCAGCCCTGATTCCTTTACCCAAAAGACCACACTCTTTGCTGAATCCCCTGCCTGCATCGTGACATATGACAGCTTTGGCTGGAAGTATCACCAGTTTCCTTCTCTCATAAGAAGGAAACGGGAGGGGGAGGGGGGAAAGAAACCTTTCAAATTCCTTCATAGGAATTAAATAGCATCCCAAAAATAGTTCCCCTGCAAAGTGTGCACATATGCACGTGCACACACATACACACACACACACACACACACGCTCACGTGCAATCATTCCAAAACTACTGGCCTGAAAACTTGGCTATCCCACAGATGCCCCTTTCGACATAACTACATAAAAAGAGGTCAGGTCTCGGTCTGCAGCCTGAGCTCTGTTTGTGGTCTGCCCAGGGTCACTAAAATAAAAGATCATCCAGACAGCTAAAATAACCAAAGTTCCTCGGCGCGCACACTGCTTAGGGGTGCTGAAACAAGGTTGAAAATACAACCCGGGACGTGACTGCTGTGTGGGCTATTAGATCGCGGCTGGCCCGGGATGCCAAACACCTTGCTGATATATTGGGTGCAGTTTGGTTATGTGGAGAATCTAGCAGAAAAGAAAGACCCAAATACACAGACAAAGAGACAGAAAGAAAGATGTAGACTGAGACCACGTGACTGAGAGACACAGAACAAGTGGCAATAACACAAAGAGGTAGGGAAGACAAAGGCAGCGCCCTCTTTCCCTCAGTGTCCCCAGAGATTAGAAATGAAACCAAAATGAATAAATCACCAACCCGGTTGGTGATGTTGGAAACTTCTCTTTTCCCTTGAAAAAAGGAAAAGTGGATGACATCTTCTCTTTATCCAATTTTTAAATAGCTTGCAGGGAGCTGGGGGAGTGGGAAATGCAGATTGTGAAGATACAACAGGAGGAAGAAAGAGAAAGAACCATGAATGAACTAGGAACCGACTGTGAAAGTGTCTGTGGCAGGTCGAATTGTTGTGGTTTTCTGACTCTGATTTCTCCTTGCCAATATTTTTCTTCTTTCTCTCCCCCACCAAAACTTGTTCCCTGAGACCCTACTTTATTGAACCTTAGACAATAGTGACCTCAGCATAAAGGCGTATATCCAGGCAGCCTCAGCCTGAGGCAGGAGACCAGGATGCAAAGGGCAAGGGTTTGACTCTAAGAAAAATTTCTCATGGGGTCAGATCACCCTTCCTGGCCAAAGGGATTTTTTTCCCCCCGATAATATTTTCTCTCTTAAAGTGACTGATTTTCCCAGCCAAACCTTTTACTCCCATGCAAGGAGTGATGCTCTCCTCTTGTGGGCTTGGGAGTAGATAACTGCCTCCTGCCACTTCCATCAGTGCTTTTGTTTTGTTTTGTTTTAACCTGCCACGTCTCTAGGTCTTGGCCTCATGACATCAGCAAGGCAGCCAGGGCTGGATTGCACCAGTTCCCGCCCTACACTGTGCCTTCCTCGGGGGATTCATCATCTCTCCAAACTGCCGGGTTATGTGTGGGCCAATGGGAAGGCATTTGTTAGTTGCAAATGTTCAAATTAACACTTACTCCTATCTCTGAGTCCACGGGGAAAACCAAGCCTGACTACTAATTACAGCTTTTGGGGGTGAAAATAAATGGGAGTGTCGCAAGTCGTGGCCTTAGCGCAGAAGAAAAATGTCTTCATTTGGTTGCAGCATTTTGACATTTGAGGCCTAAGAGCTGGAGAAAGGAGCCAAAGGTAGAAGGAACCTTATCCTGCATGGGGAGAAGCACAGTATCTTCAGGCCTTGCCATTATATCCTGGATATGAGAGTTCCAGGGCCACCTCACTCACCCAGGGGTAGGGAGGAAATTGTCCCACAGGTCAGTGGAAAGTCAGGTGCACTGGCACCATCGTGACTGCCCAACCCAGCTGGTCTCTTTCTACCTAGCGCAGTCTGGTCACTGGAGCCTGAAATGCTTCCTGAGGCAGGAGACCAGGATACAAAGTGCACCGCATCAGACCCAGCCTTCCTGCCACCTGGGAAGAGTTTTCTGACTACTCCAGCCTTAGCAACCTCTTGCCCTTCATTTTCTTTGAAGCACTATTTTCCACCATTCTTTTGCCAATGTGACTGCTTCATATAGTTGGATGACTTTTATTTTTACTGCTTAGCCCTGATGAGATTTTTCAATCTGGGAAGTATGATCTTTAATCCTGGGAAATTCTCAGCCGTTGTACCCTCAAATATTGCTTCCTAATCTTCCTCTATTTCCTCCTCTTGGGACTACTATTAAGCCTATGTCCTCTAGATCTCTTAATTTTCTTTTCATGTTCTTCATCCCTTTAGCTCTTTGTCCCACATTTTGGAACATTTCCTCAGCTCAGTCTTCCAATTTCCTAATTCATTGTCTGCCATGTACAATATGCTATTTAGCCCATTGTATGATTTGAAATATACCTGTAAATTCTTCGATGCTTTTTCCTCCAGGAGGTGGAGCCTAATTCCTCCCCTCTTGAGTTCAGACTAGTTTTAATGACTCTGATCTAATGAATCGAATGCGGTGGAAGTGCTAATGTGCAAATTCAAGACTTGGTCATGAAAAGCACTGTGGCTTCCTTATTCCTTGCTTTCTCTAAGATCCCATTCTCTAGAAGAAGCCAGCTCCCACCCTGTGAGAAAACATTAATAGCACTATGTAGAGGCCCACATGGTGGGGAACTAAGGTCTCTTGCCAACAACCACATGAATGAGCCATCTTAGAAGCAGGTTCTCTGGCCCCAGTCAAGCCTTCAGATGACCACAGATCTGGCTGACATTTTAACTATAACATCAGGAGAGACTCTGAACTACAGCCAACCAGCTAAGCTATTCCTGAATTCCTGACACAAAGAGACTGTGAAATAACAAGTGCTTATTATTTTAAGCTAGTAAGTTTGGCATAATATACCCATAGACTAATTTTTTTATTCCAGTAATTAATTCTTCATCTCAGAAGTTTCTAATCTTTTCATAACCATCTATTCTTGTTTCATTGCCTTCTGTTCTTATTGCATCATTCCTATGCCCTCCCTTAGCTTTGAAAATATTTAGATTATTTTTTATTAAAGCTTTTTTTTTCAAGTTGCTTTTTTTATCTCTTTTCTTTGGGTATGGGTTCATCCATTTGCTGAGCTATTTGTCTTTCACGGTGTTGAACTTTCTGAGTGCTTTGTAATTTATGTTTGTGAAATTTTCTTTTATGAGAATTTCTTCATATATGTGTGTGGATGTGTGTGTGTGTGTGTGTGTGTGTGTAATATATATTCTGAAAACTCAAGGCAGTCTTAAGGAGGACTTGATACTTGTGCTCAGGCTTCTCAGCTCAAAGCAATCTGCTTACTGGCCCTGGCCCTGAGCATACAGCATGGCACCAAGATCTTGTCACACTGGGTGGCACTCCTCAGGCCCTTAGCCACAACGCTGGGCACAAAAGCAGGGCTTTTCTGTTGCCCCCTCCCACATTTAATGGGGAGAGTAGTTTCCAGGCCTTAGCTTTATACAGGCTGTATAACTATGGCCCCAGTTTTCAGAGTAGTGGGACTCCAGCCCAAGCCATTGATCAGTCTAGCTCCTTTCCCAGTACCCTCAAGGTTAACAGCTAAGGCCTCCAAATTCCAGTTTGACCTTTGTGTTAAATTATTTTATGGAAACTTCTCCATTTCTGATTAATAGAAATTTCTTCTTGTTTTGAGCTTGGTTATGTGCTTGTAAATTTTTTTTCTCATCATTTGTAAATGTTCAAGGTAGAAAGGGGAGGCTTCAGCCTATGGCTAATATATTTGCCTTGTACCAGAAGTCTTATTTGCTAACTTTCCACTTTTATTTTTCTTCTCTCTCTCATCACAACTTAAGCTTCTAAAAGGCAGGGAAAGGATCATGCCCTTTTTTTGCTTTTCCTCATTGGAAGAACAGAATGTATTCAACATGGAAGGTGCCCTAAAATTTTTTGATTGACTGACATTTGAGGGGAAGATGTAATGGGGAAGTTTGGGAGGAAAAAGAAATAGAACTTCCATATTTCATCAGGACTTGTGACCCTCTATCGTCAATAAAGGACAATAATTTGTTATCAGCATGGGACACGTACTTCACCTTGTTCCACACATACACCTTTGTACCTGGTCTTTTGTTATGGATCAGTAAATTCGACTGGTACATGTAAAAATGGGACCTGCTGTCTCAGCCCCCTTAGCCAGTTAAGATCATGACATGCTCCCATCTGTCATTCAAGGTCAATTCAGCCAACATTTATTGATGCCTGGTGTAAGGCACTGCTCTCAACACCAAAAACGCAAAAATGACCAAGGCCCCACAGGGCTCATTGGCTAATAGAATGACAGACACACAGACACACAACTGTAATAAAACAGAAGTGCCAAACTAGAGGTATGCACAAAGTGGGGGCCCAAAGCAGGGGCTTCCAAGGCAGTGGGCGTACATGAGGGGAGGCCAGGAGGGTGGCTAGAACTGGGGAGAACGGGCCAGTGGCAAAAGACAAGGCTAGAAAAATTGATAGAGACCAAACTCTGAAAAACTTGTTTTGTCATGTTAAGGACTTAGGATTATATCCTGAAAGTAATGGAGGAGAACTGAAGAATTTTTACATAGGAAAGGAACACATGCAGATTTGCATTTTAGAAAGGCCCTTCCAACAAAGAAAATTATGATTAGTCCAAAAAAGTGGAAATTGTTTAAACCACATCCTAAATTCACCCTAGAACAGACCTTGAGATTATTAAAAAAAAAATTAAAACACCCCCCCCAAATTCCCAACTCCCTGAAAGTTTTAAAACTCACTTGTAAATAACTTTCAGTTAAAGAAGAATAAACAAACAGGACAGTTCTAGATTATATAGAAAATTTTATCCATGAATTTAGGAGATGCTCTTAAACCTAGGGTCAGAGGAAAAATATATAGCCTTAAATATTTTCATCGGTAATTTTTAACACATTAACTGCCATGTGAGTTGTATTTCACTCATGCTAGTTTTGAGCCCAGGGCCTCGTGAAGCACATGTAACACATGTCTCTTCACCTTGGGCACTGTGTGAACTATTTTTCAAGTTGCATATAACTTGAGGAAAGAAAACAATAAAAAAATAACAAATGTTTCATTAGATTAGGATGGTTTTGTTTTCGAAGTTTTTATTCTATTTTCATAATAAAACACCATGGCCCCAAGGAAAAAAAAAATTTTTCTACTATGGTAGTCAATGTGTTAAAAAGGATAAAAATAAACTAAACTTCAAATCAAATGATTTAGAAAAAATAAAGAAGAAATGATTAACAAAAATAACAGAAATTAATGTTAATTTTAAAAAAGAAAAAGAATAGAGCTTATAAACAAATTTAAGACAAAAAACATAAACAACCAAAATTGGTAGGAAAAAAAGTATATAATCCACAGACATAAAATTATTTTTACTTAGACAAGAATCTCATATGCCACACTACAACAAATGAAAAATAAAATCTCTATAAAATAGATAGCTTTCTAAGAAAAATGTAGATTACCAAAATTATATCCAAAAGTTGAACAAACAAATGCCATGGAAGAAACTGGAAAGACTGCCAAGGGATTAGACCCAGAAAATTTCATGGACAAATTCTTTCAAAATTTTAAGAAATCAAGTCAAGTATCCTATTGCTATATAAAATGTCTCAGACCATATAATTTTTTGAAAGCTCCCCTATTTATTTTGTGAAGTTAGCATAATGCCAATACAAAAATCTGGCAAAGGCAAAAGTCAATACAACGTTAGTATGAAAGTCTGACAAAGCACAATAAATAGTCTTAACAAAACTTTGGTCTATCTCTTATTAGTATAGTTAAAAGACCAGTGCACATCAAAGGCAGATTAAGTATGCTCATCATTCCCAACATAGTCAATTTTTTTTCCTAGACATTTAGCCAATGCAGTAAGACAAGAAGAAATAAGAAATGCAAACGTTGAAAATGAGACCAATTTAACACTATTTGCATAACCTTTAGTCGCCAACCCAGAAAACTAAAGATAATAAACCACTGAAACTAATTACCCAACAAACTAGACAATTGCAAAATAAATATATCTAAAACATAGCTTCTTAAATAGCAACAATAACCACTTAGTAAATATAATGGGTAAAGGGTTCCATTTCCAATAATAATAAAAATACAAAGTCCTCAGAATAAATTTAACAAGACAAGTACAGGACCTTTATAAAGAAAACAACATGCTTTACAAAGCCCCATACAGAATATTTGAGACTAGAAGTACTATATCATGTGCCTAAAAGGCAAAATTTAAGGTTGGAAATCTGTAAATTCTTCCCAAGTTAACGGACTTTTACTCAAAATCACAATGGGAATTTTTGGAATCTGAAAAAAAAATGGTTCTGAATTTCAAAAATTCTTTTGAAAAATTAAGACTGAGGAAAACTTGAACTTTGGCTGCCAGAACAAATTATAAATCTAATAAATCTAACAATGCAGAACAGATCACAAAGCACCAAAACAGGCCCAATCAGATAAGAATTTAGTCTAGGAAAGTGTGACATTTCAAATCAACAGGAAAAGATAAAATTGTTAAGAAGTGGTTCCACGACAACTGTATAACTATTTGGAATAAAATGCAAAGTCAATCCTCACTTCACAAGCATGCCAAAAGTCCAAATAGACTTAGAAAATCAAATGTCCAAAAATAATAAAAGAACAAAGATATAGATGAATATTGATCTGATCATGGATGTGGAAAACTTTTCTATGAATAAAATTAGGAAGGAAGGAAGGTGAGGAAAGAGGAAGGGAAGTAGGGAGGAAATATTAATAGACTTAACTACATCAAAGTTACTTCTAGAAATAAAAATGACATAAACACCAAAGGCAAATAATAACCTGATAAAAAATATTTGCAATATGTAACAGACAATTAATATTCTCATAACTAGCTCTTGTAAATCTATAAGAAAAATAAAAATATTGTTAAAAATGAAAAAATGGCATGGACAAGCAATTCAAAAAAGGAAAAATATAGGCCGGGCGCGGTGGCTCACGCCTGTAATCCTAGCACTCTGGGAGGCCGAGGCGGGTGGATTGCTCAAGGTCAGGAGTTCGAGACCAGCCTGAGCGAGACCCCGTCTCTACTAATAATAGAAAGACATTATATGGACACCTAAAAATCTATATAGAAAAAATTAGCCGGGCATAATGGCGCATGCCTGTAGTCCCAGCTACTCGGGAGGCTGAGGCAGTAGGATCGCTTGAGCCCAGGAGTTTGAGGTTGCTGTGAGCTAAGCTGACGCCACGGCACTCACTCTAGCCTGGGCAACAAAGTGACACTCTGTCTCAACAAAAAAAAAAAAAAAAAAAAAAAAAAGGAAAAATATAGATAACATATAATATTTGAAGAAAATGTCTAGCTTCAATAATAACCAAAGAAAGTCAAATTAAAACAAGGTACCACATTTTGTTTCATTTCAAAAACTGAAATACCCAAGAGTGGTAAGGACATAGGGTAATGGCTTTTTTATACAGTTGACCCTTGAACAACGTGGGTCTGAACTGCACAGGTCCACTTATAAGCAGATCTTTTTCAATAAATATATTGGAAAATTTTTTGGAGATTTGCAACAATTTGAAAAAACTAGCAAATGAACTGCATAGCCTAGAAATATTGAAAAAATTAAGAAGAAGTCAAGTATGTCACGAACGTGTAAAATATATGTAGATGCTAGTCTACTTTATCATTTACTACCATAAACTATACACAAATCTTTTACAAAAAGTTAAAATTTATCAAAACTTATGCACACACTTACATGGCAACAAATGTAAAGATGCAGCATTAAATCATAACCGCATAAAATTAACTGGAGCACATACTGTACTACCGTAATAATTTCATAACCAGCTCCTGTTGCTATTGCAGTGAGCTCAGGTGTTGCAAGCATTGGCTTTAAGACGTGAGACGCCAATCATCTCCGAGTGAGCAGTTCGTCTCTCCAGTAAATTGCGTATGGCAATAAAAAGTGATCTCTCGTGGTCCTTGAGTATTTTTCATCGTGTTTAGTGCAATATGGTAAACCTTGAATAACACCATGGGACCCACACGAAGTGCCACCAGTGATGCTGGAAGTGCTCCCAAGAAGCAGAGAAAAGTCATGACATTACACAAAAAAGTTGAATTGCTTGATATGCGCCATAGATTGAGGTCTGCAACGACGGTTGCCTGCTATTTCAGACAAATGATTCATCTTGTGAACAGATGATGTAAACTTACGGTATTGACAAATACAGGACAGTACTGTAAATGTATCTGCTCTTATGATTTTCTTAATAACATTTTCTTTAGCTTGCTTTATTGTCAGAACACAGTAGATAATACATATAACATACAAATAAGTGTTAATTGACTATTTACATTCTCAGTAAGGCTTCTGGTCAACAAAAGGCTATTTATTAGTAGTTAAGTTTTTAGAGAGTCAAAAGTTATACTTGAATTTTCAACTGTACGGAGGGTCAGCACCCTTTAACCCCCATGCTGTTCAAGGATCAACTGTATATTCTGCTGGCAGATATTTAAATTAATACAGCACTTCTGAGGAGTAATTCAGTAATTCTATCAAAAACTACACAAATATTCACCCCTTTGATCCAGGTTTCCTACCTCTCAACTTTTATCAATCAAAGCTGTTTACAAAGATAGTCATACAAGAATATTCTTTGCAGTATGACTTCAACAGAGAAAAGTTTAAACTCTCTAAAATATATAATAGGACCTTGATTAAATGACCTACAGCATATTCAACTATATATTCATGAAAATTTTTATTCTAGAATATCTAACAGCACAAGAAAATGTTCAAGACACATTGTTAAAGAAAATGTTACAAAAGAGTATGCATAATATAATCTTAATTGTGTTTTAAAATTTTAATCATGAAATTTTTTATTTAATCTCTGTGTTGTTCACTTCAGTACTCCTAAGAGGGTTCTCCTCCCTGGCTACAAGTTGGAATAGTCTGGAATGCTTTCACAAAATATCCTTGCCTGGGCCCCACCCCAAAATAAATTAAATCAGAATCTCTGTGGGAGTTTTTTGGATTTTGTTTTAATTTCTCCAACTGCTTCTAATGTGTAGTCAGCATTAAAAACTTCTGCTGTATAAAGCTGTGGTCCACTTTGCCCCCAGGAGACAGCTGGCAGTACCTGGAGACATTTTTGGTTGTCTTCCCAACTTGGAGTAGGGGATGCTACTGGCATCTAGTGGATGGAAACCAGGTTTTATGGGCTGAATTGTGTTCCCCTAAAATCCATATGCTGAAGTCTCAATCCCCAGTTCCTCAGCATGTACCTGTATTTTGGAGATAAGGTCTTTAAAGAAGCAATTAAGTTAAAATGGGGCCCTAATCCTATATGCCTGGCATCCTTAGAAGAAGAAGACACAAGGTGCATGCTCACTCGGAGGAAGGGCCGTGTGAGGACGGCAGCAAGAAGGCTGCACCCACGGTGGACACGAGAAGGACCAAGATGGGGGAACATGAACAGACCACATCAGGAAACAGGCACTCAGCTGTCCTCCCTGCACCTGCCACAAGTGCTGGCAGCTCACCACACCTTGAGAGCTGTGTCAAGTGGTTTACACTCATGAGCTCTCACTACAAATCCTCCAGGGGATGTTTTTGTCCTTATTTTACAGATGTGGCAACTGGAACACAGTGAGAGACACTGAATAATTATCCTAGATCTTCCGCTAGTGCGTAGAAGAGCCCAGATCCAAACTGAGGCCTCTCAGAATATACACTTCTGCTGTTGACTACAAAGCTGTTCTTGTACAAGCAGCTTGGTCTGGCAGGAACGTTAGGTGTGGAGAAATGAAGCTCTGATGCTAACTCTGCCCTCCCCAGCTGCAGGGCTCCTACAGGCAGGTAGCAGGTGGTGGAAGTCACCTGCTGCCATGGAGCACCGCAGGCTTTGGGGTGGTACATATGGATCCGGATCTCAAGTCTACCATTCACTAGTTGCTAGCCTTCAGTGTATTTCTTACCCTCCCCACAATTCAGCCTCCCCAACTCCAAAACAGGGATAAATGATACCAACCTTTAAAAGATTGTATTTTCTGAGACTCCTTACAGAAATCACAAAGCACATAGCAAGTATTCAAGAAATGCGAGTTGCAGTCCAATGTCAGTCTTTCTCAGTTTTCTCACCCATTCTACCTCCTGCAGGGCGGTTGGACTTGTCCAAGGAGACAATAAATGCAAATGACAAATTCAAGGTATTGTCATTATGGAAGGACAGAGTACAAACACTATTCTTTATGCAAAATTTTAGCATGAGCTGTACTACCCTGAGCAAGTCATATAAGCTTCCTGTGCCTCGGTTTCCCCATGTGAAATGCAGATATAGTGATAGCTGCTCCCTCCTCCCCAACACTTAGGCTTATAAGGACACGAGTGCATTTGCAATTCTCACAAATTGAATTCCAAGCTAAATGGTTATATTGGATTTCTAAACCAGATGACATTCCCAGCCTCCCCAATCCTATCATGGGCTATCATCCCCTTCACTGTGTAGGATTTTCTTTTGTTTTGCAACCCCTGACTCAATGCACACCTCCTGTCTTGCTCCCACTCATCTTCTCTCCCACACTTGACATACGGCCGTACCGATACCCTTCCTCTGTTTCCTTCCTGGTTACTACACGTCCAGTAGTATTGCATAAAAGTGCTCAAAGGGAAGGGTCAAGCTCAGTTTCAAGTCTGAGGTCTGGGATTACATCAAATCCGTAACGTTTATCTGCCTTCACTGTCAGCCAAATACTTCCCAGTTTAGGTCTCAGTCACATCAAGAGAAGACTGAATTGCCTGGGCTACGGCGTGCTCTGCTCTCGCCTCCAGTTTTCTTACTTAATTCCAAGAGTACGGCTCCCAAACCCGCTGAGGCCCATGTAATGGTCACAGGCAGCGTGGCCATTGGCAGCCGGGCAGCTTTTTACCTGAGGGGGCTCAGGGGCTGCGGGGCCTCCGTGGGCTGGAGGGAGGACGGCCCACACAAAGGACTTTTTGTTACAATTAAATAAGAAGTCATTTTCAGCCCAATTTCCAAAGTGCCTTGTGCTCCACGTGCCTTGGGCACACAGTGAGCATTATTATTATGTGGCAGAACTCCCCCGTCCTACCACACACAGCCCCAACTTGAAGGCGGGGGATACTGGCTTGGGAGGTGCCCCTGCCTGCAGATGTGGTATGCCTGTGTCCTCTTGACCCTCGTGCAGAAATTCATCTTATTGCCACTAAGCCAACAATGAATAAATAATAGGGCACAGCCCCAGTGCCTAGGACAGTGTCTGAAACCCAGGAGGCAATTGATGAATATTTGTGCAGTGAATAAACAAAGGAATGATGCACGAATAAAAAGTTCAAGTGGGAGTTAGAAAGGAAAATGGAGTTTGGGGTTTTCTTTTGTTTTGTTTTGTATATAAATGAAAGAGAAGAAAGAACTATAATTTGGGTTCCAAATTAGAAGGCAACTAGACCCAGGAAAAAGTAAGTCATTTGTTTGACCATTTGGGGGCATAGCAGTCAGCTAGCAGGTACCAGCTGGAGACAGCTCAACGCAAAACTCCAGAAATAATTCCAGGTCCAAGAAATCTCGGTGACATCTGCCCCCTCGGCCTCTGCGACTCACTTCTGCCTTGTTTTTCTCTTCCTGTTCTGTGTACAAACTGAATGAGGTAACTTAACCCTGACAGCTTTCTCTGGGGAGCAATTAGAGCCTTTAAGATCTTACCTATGCATCACCAGAAGTCTTCTCATTAGTTACTCCAAATGTTCCCAGGGCCTAAAACATTAAGATTTAAAGGAAACAATTGACTGCTTTTTTCCATGCCAAATCAGACCGTTGTTTAACATGGTGAGAGCTACCACTGAGGTTACTGAAGTAGAAAAAGGGGGTTATATGTTGCCAGAAAACAGAAACTTAGCAGGGAAATTAAAAATAAGACAGGCTTAGGGACCAAGTAAGTCAAAGTGATATCTTGAAGGAATCCGGCTTAGCAAGAATCCCACAGCCCAGAAGTCAGACCCTAAATGCCCTTCAGGACTTCCAAAGCCACTCTGTTCTGCACCCCACCTCACAAAACAGACAGGAGGTGCCGGCCAGGTGCAGGTCATGAGGAGAAAGCTCCACGGCTGGGCAGCTGGGCAGAGGACTGGCATGGCGGCGCACAGAGCCCCTCCGAGACTGGAAGCTTGTTTTGAAGCAGTAACCGAAGTTCTCCTTTCTGGCCCAGCCCCGCCCTGCCAAAAAGAACCTTGCCCTTCATGAGAAAGTGATTTGGGGAACACCACAGTGATCTGTGTCTGAGCTGTGTGGGGAGTTGATTACTGAGGTATTGTGGAGCTCTTTTTTTTTTTTTTTTTTTTTTTTTTTTTTTTGAGACAGAGTCTCGCTCTGTTGTCCAGGCTAGAGTGAGTGCCGTGGCGTCAGCCTAGCTCACAGCAACCTCAAACTCCTGGGCTTAAGCGATCCTACTGCCTCAGCCTCCCAGTAGCTGGGACTACAGGCATGCGCCACCATGCCCGGCTAATTTTTTCTATATATTTTAGTTGGCCAGATAATTTCTTTCTATTTTTAGTAGAGATGGGGTCTCGCTCTTGCTCAGGCTGGTCTCGAACTCCTGACCTCGAGCGATCCACCCGCCTCAGCCTCCCAGAGTGCTACAGGCGTGAACCACCGCGCCCGGCCGTATAGTGGAGTTCTGACTGCACGGTGCTTTAAGATAGCGGTTCCAATGCATTAAAATTTATTCATAATGTCTACATGGTACCAAGCCAGATCAGAAAATGAAAATGGACATCATCTCCTTCAAACCTGAGGTTTATTAACCCAGCACAGGAAGAGGGCTTCTAAGTGAGCAGGGAAAGAAGAATACATCTGTTTGGTGTCCAGCTCAGGATAAATGGAAAACATTCCTTGATTCCTCTCAGCACTTACGGGCTTCTGTTTCCCAGAACTTTCTCAGAAAGAATTCTTCACTTTTCTAAGCTGTGAGTTTATGCAAGCATCAGGAAAACTCAGTAATTACATCCCCACACAAACCAAACTCAGATGATTTTTGTGTGTGTCTGTGTGCATTCTCCATCATTTCCCATGAAGGCCTTGTTCTCTTTGCAGGGTGTGGTACTGTCCGAAATACCAAGCAGACATAGCCTGCCTTGGGCGAGTTCCCTGGGAATAGGGCCGCACCCAGCACCCCTCCTTGAAGCTTCAGTTGATGCTGCCATTGTTGGTGATCACTTCATAGCAAAGGCCACCCCCCAGGCATCAATCTTTCCAGGGTCCTAAGTAGTCTAGGACTTTCCTTCCAAGTAAGACTTTGAACTTTCAAAGGCCCCTAAGACATCGCCCGTGGGGAACATTGGCCCTAACTTTGCCAATCTTTTCTATATTGAAGGAAATTCCCATGATATCTGTCCAGTAGCTACAACTCAAACTGTCAGCCTCTCTTACAGTTAGAATGCAGGCCTGTGACGAGCTCTGGCTTCATACACACCCGTATAAGATTTTGTTTTACAAATGAGGAAGTGAGTGACTTAAGGAACCAGGCCCTGCCCAGGGAATCCCGTTCGCAGACACAGGAGCTTTGGGACTTGGGAAGCAGCTGGGTGTGGTCTAGAGACAAATTCCTACCAATGAGTTCTCCGTAGCTGTGATGTGGCTTCATCTTCAGACCAATTCTACAGCATGGTTGGGGCATTTTTCCTTTACCTTGAACTTGCTTCCCCCATCCCCCAACTCCCAATGATCCCAAATATTTAATAAATCCATTTTATTCTTGTAACAGTTGTTTCTATTGTCCATAACCAAGCATGCTGACAATGGGCATTTGGGGAGCTGAGGGGACAGGAGCCTGGAGATGCCCAGACCTTTGGCATTGGTCTATGCCCTGGGGGGGTTCTCTCTTCTCCTGATCTTTACGGACCAGGTGGGAGGGCAAGGGTCATCCTTTCCTGGGGTTACGGAGAACTCATTCATTCAGAGCAAAGCAAACTTGTAAGTTATGAGCAATCCCTTTTTAGAATCAGTGAGGTCTGCAGATGTAAGTGCCTTTGACACCCTCCTAAAGCTCCAACACAGAAGAGCCTCAAAACATGACCTCTGGACAGGCAGAAGCTTCCACTCTCCCCCTTTGCCCTCCTTTCCCTGGGCCTCACTCAATCTTTACTTCACCCCTCTCCAGATACCAGACCTCTCAGACCCTTCTCCCCTAGTAACCTCAGTCAAATTTGCAATCAATCCCTTTAAGGTTTCATGACTAAAATGGCTTAGCATACTATCCTTTGCCAGAAGTATTTGTATGATACAGGAGTCAGAGCCTTACACTAAAAGAATTTTGCCTCTTAGTGAAATTTCAGGCAGTGGCCAGTCAATAAAGAAAATTTGTGTTTGATTTGCTTCAATTTTCATTTATTTATTTGTTTGTTCTTGGCCATGAGGATTTCCCTGGGGGACTACAAAGCGATCATGCAAGAAGGCAGGGGCCTAACATTTATGGAACACCTACATACCTGCGGGTAGAGTGCTGGATGCTCTTTCCCACATTGCCACACTTACCCCGGTCCTCACCCCTCCAGCCGTGTGAGCCATGACACTGCTCCTCCAACTGGCGGTGCACTCTCCGGCCTCAGGCCTGTGCCCTGGCCAGTTCTGCTGCCTGGGGCATCCTTTCCCCACACACCTGCACGGCCCACTCCCTCCCCATCAGGACTTGCTCAAGTGTCCTGAACTAGAGACGTCTTCCCAGACCCCGAGGCCCCACCCTCACTCCTGGTATTCTCACTCTCCCTCCCTGGCTTTATTAGTTCCCATGTCACTGATCACCACACGGCATGCTTATTTATTAATTTACTGTCCAGCGCCCACTCCCAGAATGTGAGTTCTAAACAGGCAGAGATTTTATGGCTTCCTTTTCTCCGGCACCTAGAACAATCCCCAGCATGTAGTAAGTGCTCCATAAAATCTTTTGAGTGAATTAAATTCACACAGAATGATGTAAAATATCATTGTAACTTTCAGAAAAATTAAATTGTTGGAGGTCTCCCAGGTACCCTGAGTGAGGTCTTGCACCCAACCTGAATCTGTGCAACAATGAAGACCAGGTTAGCTGGGGGGAGTAAAAAGGCCCATAACCCCAGTCCCCAGTGGCCTTCCAACCCCTTTCCAGTGGGTAAGACTTCATATCTAAGGGGTTTAAGTCAATAAAAAAGTATGACACAGGTGAGCTTGGTAGAAATATTCTCTTCCAAATGGAAAACCAGGGACCCAGGCTCCTTCTAATTTATGTGTCAACCATATTCAACACAAGGTTGCCTTGGGATCACTTCCATTCCAGCCATGCCATGAGCACAAGGACCATATTTTGGCAGGAAGTTGGGGGAAGACACTTCTCTTCATGTGACATCGGCCAGCACTCAGTCACATGGCTACATCCAACTAAAAAGAAGTCTGGAAAATGTAGAGTGGCCGTGAGCCCAGGAAGAGAAGGGAAGAGGTGTGGTGACAACCAGCCTTCAGAGGATGCAGATGGCACCTTCCATTAGCAGCTCAGGTGTTACAGTGTCCTAACTGCTGAGTGGAAAGGTAGCAGGCAAAGGGGATAACCACGTAGACCTGGAATTCAGACAGTCTCGGGTTCATATGCCAGGCTCACCACTGACTAGTTGTTCGACCTCAGTCAAGTTACTTACCTCTCTGAGTCTCAGTTTCCTCAACTATAAAATGGGAACAGTACTAGTGTCTACCTCCTGGGGTTGTGGTGAGGGAAAGCTGAGATATGCCTGTTGGGTCCGCAGTGGTCCTGACACGTAGCTATTATTAGAGAGAAGATACTCCCCAGCTTCTTCCCCCCAGTACTCTTGTGTCCCGGCTGGTCAGTCATCCAGAGAGCCACTGTGGGTCTCAAAGCTTAAACGAGACAAGCTTTGTCCCCACTTGACAAGTGACCTGTGAGTCCTTGCTGTTGCATCCTATTGACGGTTTCTGACAAATCCCACAGTATCAGTTTGCATAAGTTTGAAATGCCCTTTCCATTAACGGAGGAGCTCTGCTATTAACTAATTACACTTTGGCTTTTCCTGCGTGAGCCACGGTGGCAGGGAGAAGAGGCTGAGTGTGTGGTAGCCTCTGGTGTGGAGAGAAGGCTCGTGCACATTGGGACGGGCAGGGGCTGGGGTGTGTGGGGGCGCTGCTCTCCTCTGTCCCTTTCTGTCTGTAAGTCCAGGTATTGGGAGAGACACCCTTGGAGGAGCTGCTCCCAATTTCCCACAGGAGATCTTTTCCTACAAAGGATTTAGGGCAACTCAGATTTTCAGAAAATTACTGACGGTCAGAAAAGAATTAAATTGAACTGCCAAGGTTACTAGCGAATGCATGGCTTGATGGGAGGTCTCAGGAGCCAGAGGGTCCACTGTTGTTCTCCCCCCATGGCCAACACCTGCAGGGTCAGCCTGGGCCAGCCTGGAAAGCAGTGGTCCACCTGCTCTCAACTTCAGCTGTGCTGCCTCCTTGTTGGCAACGAAAAAAAAAAAAAAAAAAAAAAAAGGCTGGGTTTTGAAGTGAGTCAGAGGTGAGTTCAAATCCCAGCTCTGCCACTTATCCTTGGCAAGTTGTACCCCCTCTCAGAGCCTCGGAGCCTCAGCTTCCTTGTGTGCTAAATGAGAACATGGATCTCAAGGGGTTGCCACAGATCAGCTGTGGAAAAGGGCGGCTCAAAGTAGATACCAAGTAAATGTCCGCAAGTGGGCGTTTCCTACCCCCACCCCTACCCCCACCTTGGGGGCTCTGGCATTTCTGTAGGCCTTGATGTCCCTGGCCTGAAAATGTGTGTAACGGGCTGCCCCTCACTACGGGATTCCCATGGTAACACGCGATGCATCAGGTAACTGAGAGGGTGAGGGACTTGGCCACGTCTTGAATAGCGAGATGTAGACGTCTCTGTGACACTGATGGGGTGGACCCTGCAGAAATCCATTCATGGGTTCTGAAGAGCCCCTTAGGGGGGCAACTCCTTGTGAGAGAAGGAGTCAGAAGTTACGAGTTTCCCCAATAGGAGGTCTTCTGCACAGGAAGGGAATAGGGAGTTTGAGTTGGAATCACTCAAATCTGTCCCTACCCCAGCTGCGTGGATAGGTATCTAGGTACCAGAGATAGAATGTAACTTAAAATAGAAAGAACTGAGCTCTACTTCCAGCTAGGATGCCAAAAGTCACAACAGACTGTTGCTCCCAGCCTAACAATGGGAACGAGCCAGTTACGCTCAACTATCACAATTATTTAAAGCCCATCAGAGAACTGAGGATGCAAAGAAACAAAATGAACTAAATTTCAGAAGTCATGATTCCTTCCTCACAAGAAGAGAGCCACAATGCTTTCATCACTGAGAAGGAGCAGAGAAAGATGAATCCGCCATGGATGGGGGTAAGGAGAAACCCACTGAGCTAGTGACAAACTCACAGTGGTGAATGGGTTGGCGACAGATGAGGACCCTGAGGAGCCCCGGGCGGGGTATGCATCTACACCGCCCACCAGCCCTCTCCCATTGTTCTTGTCTAGTGCACAGGGCTAGTGTGCTGAGGACAGGGGTTGGTTAGAGGCGTAAGACGGATCACCCTAAGATGCCGGCACCCTCCCCAAGTGCAAGGCTGAAGCTGGGGTGGGCAGGACATCTCTCCAAGGCAACCTTGGCCTCCACCACGTGTGCTGCAACCATCCCACGAGGTAAGCAGGCTGGACCTCTGGGTTGACAGAGAACTCTCAAGGTGCAGAAATCTGGGGGCAAGATTGGAGAGCAAAGAGAATAGCCCAGTGAGAAGGGGGTGCAGGGAGCAGAGGGGACTGGCAGCCAAGTGGTACAGCATAAAGAATTTTCTGGAATCTCACCAGTGTTCAGATCCCAATCTCTGCAGAAGGGAAAGCCTTGATTCTTTCCACAAATTTTTTGAAGCCAGTGGCAAAATGAACCTGAATCTAAGAAAGAAAACAGAGTGTTAACAGGGGAAAATATATTTTTTCTTTTTCTTTTTCTTTTTTTTTTTTTTTTTGAGATAATAGCCAAGTATTTTCCAAAATTAATCCATAGATCCAAGAGGCCCAGTGAACCCAAGTAACTAAATAGAAGGAAAACCACACCTAGGCACATCTCATACACACATCTATGTGTATTTTTAACTTCTGTAAAAATCTGCTGTTAAAAGCAAAAACAATAACAATATATTATGGGATTTATAGGCTAAATAGAAGTAAAATATGGAAAACAATAGCATAAGGGGCAAGAGGGAGGTAAATGGAATTATAATGCTGTTTCTCACATTGTTCACAAAATAGTATGAATGTATTTGAAGGTAGACTGTGATCATTTAAAACACATGGTTTAATTTCTAAAGAGCAAACTGCAAAAATAACACAAAAAGTATAGCTACAAAGTCAATAGAAAAGACAAAATAGAATAACTAAAAAAATACTTTATTCATCCCAGAGGAATACAAGAAAAAAAGGAAGCAAGGTACAAAAAATAGGTACAACAAATGCCAAAATGGTAAACCTAAACCTAATCATAGATATAATTACATTCAATGTAAATAGATTGAACACACCCACTGTAAGTCAGAAATCGTCAGACCAAATAAAAAAGCAAGACTTACCTATATGCTATTTAAAAGAAACATATGTTAAGTATAAAGACACAGATAGATCAAAAGGAAAAGATTTTTAGAAAAAGATATGTTATACAAACAGTAAACAAAGCAAGCTGATGGCTATATTAAAATCAGACAAAGTGGACTTTAAGATAAAAAATGTTACCAAAGATAAGGTGAGTATTTTAAAAGGGTCAGCTCATTAGGAAGACCTAACAATCCTAAATGTGCATGCATTCATAACAAGGTTTCAAAGTTCACAAAGCAAAAATTGACAGAACTAAAGAGAAAAATAGAGAATTTCACACTTATAGTTGGAGATTTTAACACCACTCTCTCAGCAATTGATATAACAAATAGACCCAAAAAGTCAGTAAGGATATTAAAAGGTTGAACACCACTTTTAACCAATTTGGCATAATTGACATTTATAAAACACTACACTCAAAACCTGCAAATATTCATTAATTTTAATTGCACCTAAAACATTCACTATAAACCTGCCAGGACATAAAAATAAATATGAAAAAAATATCAAAGGCTCAAATTCATATCAAAGGATCAAAATAATATTCTCTGACCACAATAGAACAAGTTTAGATATCAATTACAAGATACCCAGAAAATCTTAAAATATTTTAAAATTAAAATACCCACTTCTACATAAACTTTAAATAAAAGAAGAAATCAAAAGAGAAATTAGAAAATATCTCTACTTAAAGAATAAATAAAAGCACAACATAACAAAATTTGTAGGATGCAGATAAAGCTGAGCTTAGTAGAAAATTTAGAGTTTTAAATGTCCGTATTAGAAAAAAAGAACTAAATCAAATACCTAAATTTCCACCTTAAAAGGCAAGAAAAAAATTCAAACCAACATTAAGTAGAAGAAAGGAAATAAGAACATTTACTGGTAGAAATAAATAAAACAGAAAATGGACAAGCAAAAAATCAAAAAAGTCAAAAGTTGGACATTTTAAAAAATTAACAAAACTGATTAATCCTTAGCAAAACTGATTAAGAGAAAAAAATACAAATTACCAAAAATAAGAATGAAAGAAGAAATATCACTGCAAATCATAAAGACATTAAAAGAATAATAAGGGGATGTTATAAACAAATGGGTGCCAAAATATCAACTTATTTAAAAAAGGAAAAATTCCTTGAGAAATAAAACTTACCAGAACTGAAGTAAGAAGAAATAGAAAACCTAAATGATCCAATGCCTATTAAGAAATTAAATTTGGCCAGGTATGGTGGCTCACGCCTGTAATACTAGCACTCTGGGAGCCTAGGCCAGAGGATCTCTTGAGATCAGGAGTTCAAAACCAGCCTGAACAAAAGCAAGAACCCAGCTCTACTAAAAATAGAAAAAATTGGCCAGGCGTGGTGGCCCTCATCTTTAGTCCCAGCTACTCAGGAGGCTGAGGGAGGAGGATCACTTGAGTCCAGGAGTTTGAGGTTGCTGTGAGCTAGGCTGATGCCACAGCACTCTAGCCCGGACAACAGAGCAAGACTCTGTTTCAAAAAAAAAATTATATTTATAATAAAATATTTGCCAACAAAGAAATCTCCAGACCCAAATGGCTTCACCAATGAATTATATAAACATTTTAGGAAGAATTAGTACCATTCTTACACAAGCACTTTCAAAAGTTAGAGGAAGGAACAGTTCCTCAGTTGTATGAGATTCACTTAACTCTGATACCAAAACCTGGTGAAGACATTATAAGAAAAAAAATTACAAATATCCTTTATAAACATAGATGCAAAAATCTTTAAATATTTGCAAACAAATTTAGCAATATATATAAAAGATAATAAATCATTGCTAAGTAAAGTATATGCAAGATTGCAGGAATGCAAGAGTGGTTTAATATATGAAAACTATTCAATGTAATTAAAAGAGAATAAAATTACATAATCAGGAAGAAAGGTGGACTAAAAGCAGCCCCCACAGGCGCCAGGCTCTCGAAAGTTGCAGGCGGATGTCTGCCTACCTGCGGCTCTTCTCGGAAAGAACACTGTAAAACCCCCGAGAAGCAACACGGGACACTCAGCGTGAAGGAGAAGGTGAGGGCAATTCAGCCAGCAAGATGGAAGGGAGCTATGGGGAGGCGCCCACACGTGGGAAGGGCAGGAGGACAGAGCCCTGGGGCTCCATGCTCAGGCCCGTGTTGTGAGCCTGCTCCCTCCACCACCACAAACTTCCGCACTGATCAGGGAGCTGCTCAGCGTCTGTGCAGAGACGTTGCACCAAAGAGCAGGAGCAGCAGGAATCCGGTGGCTGCCGATTCTGGGTTTCTGCAGCTGACGCCACCCTGAGCTCTCAGGTGCACGGCGACAGGTCTGCTCTGGACTCAGCTTTGTAGCAGTAGCCTTCCCATTGCCCCCACTGGGCAGGGCAGAGAGTGGGCAGAGCTGAGGCTCCCCGTGACTGGGAGCCAAGTGCCCCTCCCCACCCCCCAGCGCAGGCTCTGGACAGAGGAGCCCCCTCAGGTGCCACACGCCCCACCTAGGAAGCCCTGGGTGACTGCCTCAGCGGGACCTAGGTTGGGGAGAACCCCAGTCTCTGGCGGCCCAGCCCGTAGACCACTGGAACCGACCCTGTCTGTTGGACTTCGGCATCCACAGTCCCCACGCTGGTGGAACAGCCCTCCAACTGCGTGGCTCTGCCTCCACCGTCCCTAGTTCCAGCTTTGAGGCTCTCACTGCACCTGGGCTTGAGGCTCTACCCCTGTGGCTCCAGAGCTCCTGCCGGGCTGTGACACCACCCCCAAGATTCCAGCATTACACCTGGACCCCAAGACCCCATCCCTGAGTCTTCACCCCTGCTGCTGGCCCAGCGGAACTGCCCCAAAGTCCAACACTCGGCCAGGGAGCCCCCAGCCTCCACCCACCATTACAGCTGGACCTGGTTGAAGCAAGCTCCCACAGTCTGGTCACTCATGACGACAGCCTAGATAGCCTCTAGCCGCCACTGTCGCCTCCGCGAGGAGACCCTGGGGAGAATAATCCCCCACAACACAAGCCTCCAAGGAGACAGTCTCACCCAGCCCCCAACTCTGACTTCCCAGGATGACCTGGGGAATAACCCACCACCCCACATGCAGATCATCCAGCACCAGCTTAAACTGCGGCAATGACGGGGAAATGGGACAAAACAGAACAGCTGCGCTGCAGGCTCTCAGTGTGCCCACCCCTCCCCCGCTGGGCCAGCATTACAGAGTAAGACACAAAAGCACCATCTAGGAATCTCCCCTTCTTCTAACTAAGCAGGAGAGTTCCCAGGAAAGGAGAACAGGTGCCCTGCAAACCTATCAGCCCTGAGCCAAGAGAAGAGAGTTCAAATGAGCTGTCTCTCTCGATGTTCTCACCCTTGTAACCTAGCCACATGGAGAGGCCGTAGTAGAGATTCCTGCCAACGTCCCATCTAAGATCTAAGCTGACAGAACCAACTGCCAGACGTGTATCTTCAGATGATTTCAGTGCCCAGCCTTTAAGCCACCCCAGATAACACCAAAGGGAACAGAAACAAGCTACCCCTACTGAGCCCTACTAAAATTATAGACTTATGAGCAAAATAAATATTCTCATTATTTAAAGCCAAAATAATTTTGAGATAGTTTGTTACGCAACCAGAGTAACTGGAGCATTGTCAAAATAAAAACAATTCTGTGCATCAAAAGATACGTTTAAGAAATTGAATTGGCAATCCACAGACTGGGAATAAAATACTTACAACACAAATATCTGACAAAGGACATGTATCCAACATATATAAAGAATGCCTATAAATAAAAAAATTTTAATGTATAAAAATAGGCAAAAGACTTAAAAAGACATCTCACAAAATAAGATAAACAAATGACCAGTGAAACATGAAAAGGTGTTGAACATTGTCATGAAAGTGCAAATTCAAATCATAATTTCATACCTACTAGCATGATTAAAATGAAAATCACTGGCAATGCCAAATGTTGAAGACAGTATGAAATATTAATAAAACTCTCATATCTTGCTTGATGCACGTATAGAATGGTACAACCACTTTGGAGAACTGTTTGGCTGTTTCTTTTGAAGTTAAATGGACATATATGACCCAGCAATTTCACTACTAGGCATTTGCAAAAGAGAAACGAAAGCATGTTTCCACAAAGAGGCTTTTATCAGAATGTTAATAGCATCTTTATTCATAATACTCAAAAAGTGGAAACTACCTAAACGTCCAAATATAGGAGAATAGAAAAACTAATTGTGGTACATCCATGCCATGGAATACAATTTAACATTGTGTATAAGGAATAAACTATTGATACATGTAACAACTTGGATGAATCTTTGAAAACATTCTTTTAAGTGAGAGAAGCCAGATACAAAAGTGTATATATGGTATAACTTCATTTGGATGAAGTTTAAGAAAAAACAAATCTAACATGATAAAAATTAGAAAGTGATTGCCCCTGGGGGACAAGCGAATTGACTTTAAAGGGATATAAGAGAAATTTCTGGGATGTTTTGTATCTTTTTTGATCACACATGCATATACAATTGTCAAAAAGCCTTGAACCAAACACCAATATCTGTGCATTTTATTGAATATAAGTTATACTCAGTTAAAAATTACAAAGAGCTGTTTCTCTAAGCTCTGGAACACATTGGGGCTCAAGCAGCCCTTCTGTTGCACCCCTCTAACAAATGCCTCTAACAAAGAAGACGAAGGCCTCCCCTCCCATCTCTCCCCCTGCCCCCTACTCGCCCACGGACCACCCGCTTCTAGCACAGCAGCAGATGGAGCTGAGCAGAGCAGTGGCGCGGGGGCAACAGCAAGACATACAGGTATCTGGGCCCCCGCCACAGGTACAAGCTTGTTTACACACGATGCCCCAGCGTGTCCCAGAAGTACTAGTGTGAGTAGGGAACGTCACAGGAGGACTGAGGTCATGAGTTGTGCAGGTGGAAGTAATGAGCCAGTCGAATGTTGCATTGATCCACACCCATAGGCTTGTAGGTTTCTGATATAACCAGAGGGGTTATGTTTTCCATAGTGTTTGTAGATACTGATTACTATAATACAAGTTCATTTAAAAGTGTTAGAGTTTGTTATACATCTACTCAAATAGTAGATGTTAAAAGTAGAACTTCTGGTAAGGACGTCATAGATGTTTTTAATAAATTGTAAAGGGATTCCTTATACTTGGACAGATATTTGGTGTCAGAAAGACCTGGGTTCAAATTCTGACTCTTCATCATCCTAGGTCCTAGTTATGCAACCTTGGGAAAATTAATCTCTCTGACCTTCAGTTTCTCATGTGAAGAAATAGAGATAATGATGTTCTTACCTCACAGAGTCATTGAGATGATTAAATGATATCACTGAAGGTGTTAACACAGTGCATGACACATGGTATGTGCTCAGTAAATATTAGCATTGTTCAACAAAAACTGCAAGGTATACTAAAAAAAAAAAAAAAAAAAAAAAAAAAAAAAAAAGTAGACCAGGACTTAAACACTAGGTTCTGCTCCTGTGTCCCCACTTCTCTCCAAGATTTGAACATATTCTTTAATTCTCAGGACCTCCATTTCCTTACATGCCAAATGAGAAGTTTGAGTCCAGCTATATCAGCATCTTCACCATCATTAGGCACCTTCCCCTCTAGCCTGGCAGGAGATGCCCAAGGATGGAAATGTTTATTTCACTGTCAGCACAATCCAAGCACAATCCAAACTACAGCAACATGCCAAAGAACAGCAGGGCCAGGGTGACCACAGCTGCCACTCCCTGCTAGTGGCACAGAAAGTGGAGAAATGACCCAGGAAAGTATCTGGTAAACAGAGATCTTGGCATGCTCAGCAAAACATAGTCTCTTCCCTCAGACTGGCAAAATGAGTCAAAAGTTTCTTTTTGCAAATCCAAGCAAAGAGGACTTTATGGATGGGAGAGGAATGAGTCTTTCCAGTGTGTCTGCCTCTTTCCACAGGCGAGGACACTTGGAGTTCCTGCACAGAGGAGGTCCGCAGTTTCAGGTAGACCTCTAGATGGGTATCAGTCATTTGTGACCTTAAGGGTGTCTTGATTTGGGCTGGGTAGGAGAATGTGCATTCACAGCAATAAGTGGTTGGAAGCAAGAAAGCAATTTTGGAGCATGTTGCTGAGGGCATGGGTATTCTACTGCATTTTTGTGTATTTCAGTTGATTCTGAGCATCAAACAATGACTTTAAAATGTCATCTACTGGGAGCTCAATCAATTCCATCTGTAGTTCTTTAGGTGCCTTGGTGATACCAACTAGATGAGGCTGAAATGCTAATTTGAATGTGATGTCATGATTCTCAAAGTTGGTGAACCTTTCATTGTATTCTCCAATTAATAGGTCTGTAAGAGCTGTGTATTCTTCAGATTATTCACATATATCATCCTGCTCATCAATGGCCTTTGCTAACTGGGGAAAATGTTCATCCCAAATTTCCTTTTGAAGAAGAAGTGTTTTGAAAAAATATAGCTTTTTCCAAAATGCCTGGATTTTTGGCCACATTTCCTATATAGACTTATTTTACCTTGCAAAGAGATATTCAAGTTGTTTTCATTTGACATATCACACAGAAATGGTACATTCCTATAGAAATCTTCTTTCAATAATTCACATTGCTGATTCTGTTCCTCATAAAATTTAACTCTCTGTTCTCACAGAGATAATATTCCGGCTAACACCTGTCCCTGCCATAGCCATTGCACTTTAGAATAATATGGCAAATCCACCCTGAATACCTCATCATTCAACCTTAGCATGTTACGAAACTGATGATGCAATGTTGTATTTGCATGAATACAGTTAACAATACTTATAACTTGTTGCAAAGTGTCACTTAAAATAATAGCTTTAGCAGAGATTTTGCTGATGCAAGATACAAGGAAAAGAAATGAGAGCATCTGAATCTGTCAATAATTTTTTTGTCTGTGGAATAAACCCTTCATGTTTTCCTGTCATGGAAGGTGCACCGTCTGTACATACCCTCACTAAATTTACCAAGTTCAGTACAACTTCACAACATTTATCTTGAAAGTTATTGGAGATATCTATTCCCCGTGTTCTGTTTGCAAGAGTGAGTAACTCTTTGTAGCAAAGAAAATCTTCTGCTATAACCAAAATGAAGTATAAAACCTGCATCAAATCAGTAGTGTCAGTTGATTTATCCAAAGCAATTGAATAATATATATTTTCCTTCTAAAGTATTGCATGAATTTGTTCTATTAATTTGAATTGGCAGCTAATTCATGCTGCCAATGAGTTATGGTTCTCCTTGAAAAAGGAAGTTGTTTGTTCTTTGAAATGTTATCAGGTTCTAAGCATCCTACAACTTTGACAATGCATTATTTTTTTTTAATGTCAGAGTATTATGGGGGTATAAATGCTTTGGTCACATAAATTGCCTTTGCACTGCCCAAGTCAAAGTTACAAGCATGCCCATCCCCCAGACAGCATACATGACACCCATTAAGTGTGAATTTACCCATCACTTCCTCCCCCCTTCCACCTTCCCAATCCCCAATGAATGTTACTTCCATATGTACACATAAGTGTCGATCCATTAGTACCTATTTAATGATGAGTACATGTGGTGTTTGTTTTTCCATGCTTGTGATACTTCACTTAGAAGAATGGGCTTCAGCTCCATCCAGGTTAATACAAGAGGTATTAAATATTAGTCAACAATCCATTCTTTCACAGTTTCTACATCACTGAATGGCTTCCCTTTTTCCTGAGTATATAAGCTACTTTATAATTTGCTTCAGTGGCATTATTTCCAGGTCTTATTGCTGCTTGAAAGAATTGTCTTTGCTTTTGCTTTTCATCTTTTAATTTCTGCAATACAACCTTTTGCACCTCTCCCTCTAATTTAAAATATTTGTAGTGCTTTTGAGTGTTATAATGCTGATGAGCATTGAATTTTCTCAATGTTGATATTGCAGTATCACAAAGGAAGCAAATCATCTTACCTTTAGCAGAAACAAGATAATATTGCAATTCCCAATCCTCATTAAAAAATCTGTTTTCTTCTTTCAGCATTCTCTTGGTCTTCTTTGACATGATGGGCTGTTAAGCAGACAGAATTAAAAAATACTGTCAAGCTGTGCAACTATTCACAAAGTCCACTTCATACAGAAACAAAGTACACGGTTGTCAAAAGGTAATAACAGACTGGTGTACTTGGCCCCCATAAACTCTCGCCAACCAGCCTCGTGCAGTAGTGGCGCCAGTCAGGTGGGGAAAGTTAGAACTAAATCATGAGCATAGCAGCCATCAGTTTAGCCATAATCAGCTGACAAATGTTCTAATTGTGCTGGTCAATCTGGGAGGATTATTTCATTGAAAATTATTTTATTCTTTTGTATTTTAAATAGGTTCATTTTAAAAATAAAATAAAAATATAAAAGATGAACAAAAATAAAAGGATTTGTTCTGTAAAATTTGGGTTCAGTCAAAAGGCCACACTTAAGGAGCTAGAAGGCTACATGCAGCCTTAAGGCCACAGATTCCTCACCCGCTCTAGGAGAGCTTCTGAACTCTGCTTTTGGCCACTGGTCACCCAGTTCAGCATTTAATTGTCCCAGTTTTTGTTGTTGTTATTATTTATATTTAACATTTTGCCAAGATAATACATTCACATAGTTCAAAATAATTTTATAATCCAAAGGCACAAAAGACAACATGTCACCCCCACTCCATCACATGACTGTTTAGTCAACACTTTTATTAGCTTTTTATATCCCTCCAGATTTTCTTTATGCAAATATAAATATATGTTCTTACGTTTTATTACACAAACAGTAGCTTGCATTAGGTTGTTTTTGCAATTGATTTGTGAGTTAAATTTTGCTCACCAGCTGCAGTGAAATGTCTGTGTGGGGAGGGTCCTTCAAAGCTCCTCTATGCCCTACTGTGCCCAGCTCAAGGCTAGGCACAACACAATGCCTAAACAAGTGCTTCTCGGATGGCTGCCCTGCCACAACTTTCTCTCGCCCTGCCAGAGGTCACGCACCCCACCTACAGCTTCAACACTCTCACTTCCTCCGACACGTTTTTAGAGAACAATCTGAGCACCAGGGCATCGGTGCAAGCTTCCACCTCTGGTACGCCGATGGAAAAGAAGGCACCATATACAGGGAGTTAGGACACTTGGAGTTCCTGCAGGTGTGCCCCAACTGTTTTTGCAACCCTGAACAAGTCATCCGTCCTCTCCGGGCCTTGTTCTTCTCATCAGCAAAATGAGGAGATGGCCCAAGTGATCTTCAAGGGACCTGTCAGCAACAGCGCAGCCCTGGGTCAGGCCCTTCCCACCTCAGCTGTGCAGACGTCCTGTGCTGTGGGGGTGAGGGTGGGTTTGTACCCGGACTCTGCGGAGGCACCTGCTCTTCTCCTAGACCCGGGTCTGTTGGCCTGCTGATCCTGGCCACAGAGGCACAGCCCTTGCTGCAGTCACAAGACAGTGTGGCAGCATCTTGGGGCAACAGTTCCCTACTCTGGGGCCACAGGCCTGGGACCCAGAGGCAGCTGTCTGCCCAAAGCAAGACTCAACCTTTCCTGGCAAGTCAGGAGAGGCCTGGGTAAGCACTCCACAATACAGACCCCAAGAAGCCTAAGGACACATCTGGGGGGGCCAGGCTACCCGTCCATGCAGCCTTTAAGGTCAGTGCCATTCTCACCCTCACCCTCTAAGCAGGTGTCACCACAATGGGGAACTGTGAGGTTCCCAAGAGCCTCTGCTGGGGAATTCCTCTCAATTCCTCTCTGCTCCACTGCCCTCCCGCCTGCCTCTACCTGCCTTTACTAACAGGAGAGATTTGACCTGGAGGGGACCTCCAAGGCCATCTGGTCCACCCTCTCTCTCTGCAGATTCAGAAACTGAGTCCAGAGAGAGGAAGTCACTCGCTCAGGGCACACAGCTTCCTGAGGAGGGGGGAACAGTCTTCAATGACAAGCCACTCAACACGTCTCAGAAAAGCCAGCCAGGGCTCCCTCCCGCCTTCCGGAGGCCTGGCCACACGTCCACAGGGAGGCAGGTGCCGAGCCAAGCTCTCCTCACGGGGAACAGGGTGGGAAATTGTCTCTGGGGAAGTGCCCAGGAACCCCGGTCGGTTGATTCAGTTCTCTGCACCAGTGGCCAAAACTGGCTGCCTGCCTGCCTCTGGAGGCACAATGTTGGGTGCAAACTTCTTGTGACTGTTGTGAGCAGGCCAGGCAGGGAGGAGATCAAGGTGACAGCTTTGTCTTCAGCAGTCCAGCGTTCAGGCTAGAATTGGGAGTTGAGCCTGGAGCCCATTCCCTGCAGGGCTAGAGGTAGATCATCAGGGCTTGCAGAATTTGCTTCCTCCGCTGAGTGATCTGCACTTCTCTCTGCCTGTCTAAATCCTCTCTCTCCTCTGAAAAGCAACTTGGGGCTGCCTCTTTCAGGAAGCTTTCCCTGACTGCAAACACCCCCACTAAGATTTCCCCCCTCTGAACAGCTTGCAGCATTTCCTTCAGGGGGCAGCAGGGAACGGGGTGCCCAGGTTCTGTTCCGGGCTGCATGTTAGACCATGCGTGCGCCTGCGGTCACATGGCCAGAGGCTGGGCACTGCAAGAGGAGATGCTCTACTTTACAGTGTCCCCAGCAGCCCTGGCCCAGCAGAATACGCAAAGGTACACAGTAACACCTTCCAGCTCCTCCTCCTGAAAGGAAGGAAAGCCAACCACACCATCCTTGAAACGCTTGTTTCTCCTGTCAGACAGCCCGTGTGCCCCACGCCAACACCCCAGGCAGTTCCGGGGGCAGAGGAGTAAAAGATGGCAGAACTGTCAACAGGGCTCTGGAACTAGGATCAGCCGTGAGCCCCGTTTTGGTGGCCTCCACTGTGCCTCGTGGACCAGGCAGGCAGAGCGCTGTGGGCCAGGACCTGTAAGTCCCACCTTGTATCCTCCCTCCCGTCATCACGGCAACACACACACACACACACACACACACACAGTGTCCTTGCATTTTCTCTCCTTGGCTACCCCTGAAGCCAATTCACTCAACTCCTCCTCTGTGGATATGTTAGGACACATATAATTTATCCAGGGCCCTTACGGACCTGAGTAAGACTCATGTCCCAGTATACAAGTGTCACCCACCACCAAACTCTTCCCTCCAGGACTTCCTCGAGCTCTGGGACAAGCTCAGGGAGAGGATCTCTCACACCGGTTCTGGTGTGGAGAGGGATCAGGGCAAGTAAAACCAGAAATGGAGAAATAGCAGCCGTGAAACTTAACGCCACTGCCTCACTGGGCCTCACAGAGGCCCCTGTGACATTTGGAAAGATCCTATAATTTCCAGAATGTTCTGGTCAATAATAATCTGGGAGAAAGCTTAATGCTTGATTTCTTTTTCCCTGTGATTTGTGGCTTGTGGAGCTCAAGATCCTTGCGGCCAAAATGGTGTTTTTGTTCTTTAGGCAAAGTAGCAGGCCCAGGCGGCAGCGGCTTTCTCCAGCCTGCTCCTGCCCGGCCCCAGCAGAGGCTGCAGAGACCTCCTTGGCAATAGCTAAGGGTCTCACAGTGACATTAACTCAGCCACATTCCACACGTGTAATATTCCTGAGTCGTAGTTAAGGTTGTAAATCCATTATTTATGATGCAGAATCATATGGAATGTGCAATGTGATGTGGATGTGTTAATATCACCGTGAGAAACTTAACTTTTGAATATCATTGTTTTGGGAGGTACAAATTTTACAACTTCAGCAATGCGTTACCAAACATTTTTTACATAGTTACTTCCATACGTGGTTCAAAGTGGTTGGTTATATTTAAATATAGAATTTCCCCTACCTGACTACACTGAACAAATTAAAAATGGCTCAAATCATTTGCATCCAAGTTCTGGGTTTCTTACTGTCACCCTAATTTCCCTATTGTAGCTTTGAAATCAGACTTTAATTGTGCCTGTGAAACAAAAACACAGCAGGCCATTCTCATTGCAGAACAGAAAGTGGTAGACACGCACCTGCATTTCTTTCTTTGTTGTTGGGGGTGGGGTAAGAAGGGAGGAGGAAGAGGAATACTTACTTCCGCTTCAGCATCTCGACTTCAGGTCAGAGATTGGAGATGCCAAGCTCTGTGTGAACGGGGCATCTGCTCACCTTCTCTGGGCTGGGATTTCCTGCTCTTGAAAACAGCTACGCCAGCACCAGCGTGCTTCAGCGTTGACAGAAGGGAACAACTACTCCAAGTGACTTGGGAAAATATACCTGATTATCACAGGACTTATTTTCTTTCTATTTGTGCTAATCTGGAAACGTAATTCACCACCTTCCAGTACCATAATTCATGGAGTTGTTTCAGGTCAAAGATTCCTATATTAAGGCAGAATAGAGCACAGTTTAGCAATCAACTAGCTTTATTTGTAACTTTAAATAATTTAGACATATGATAGGTGGGCTTCCATTTCTACTCTTATTTTATTCTTGTCTTGGTGATAGCCTGGTTGGTCATTTCCCAACACTTACCCTTTGTTTCAGGCAGGACCACAATCCCACCGATCACTGTCTTATCCTCAGACTCCACCACCTCCCTCCCCCAAGCCTTGTTCTCCTTGGTGCTTCCCCAGAATTGCCCCCCTACCTTATACCTTCCAAATCTTTCCATCTTTTCAGGCCTCATTCAGCCTCACCTCCTCTCTGAAGCTTCTCTGATACCTTCCACCCATCACAGACCTCCCTGCACACCTGAAATGCTCCCAGCATGTGCCACCAGCCTTGCCCTGTGGAATGACTGTTTTAATCACCTGACGACTTGTAGCAGCCTGTCTCTCCACCCTTGCAAACCTCTGGGAGGGCCCCTACCTTACGTGTCTGTGCATTCCACAGAATGCCTAACAGTGTTGCATTTACAGTTGACAACAAATACTTGCTTCTTTTTGGAGGAAGAATTGCAATCAAAATTTTAAATGCACTTGGCCTCCACCCTACCAACCCCACTTCCAGGCATCTAACCTGTAGAAATACTAGCTCACTTATAGAAAGATGCATGTTCGAATAAGTTCATACATGGAAAGGGTTTAGAATGGGACCCCACCCACAGTAAGATTAATTCAGCATTAATGGTAGCTGTTGCTACTGCTATTGTTGTTAGGATGTTCACTGTAATACTGTTTATAGTAGTAATAGCAAAAATCTGGAGAGAGCCCAAATGCCCAGCAATAGGAGAATCATTTTTTTTTAAAGATGACGGTACATTAGTATGATTCTATGCAGATTTTTAAAAGAAGTGGATTATGTATAACGGAAATGGGAAAATGCCCACATTATTGATGTTTACCAAAAAAAGCAAAACTTCAAAACAACATGTTCAATATGATTTTATCTAAGAATTGAATATATAATCATGTGTCTGTGTACTGAACACATTCATGGAGGCAGCACGAGGTTGTAATTAGGAGACAGACTCAAGGCTCCGACTGCTTAGATAGCAATTCTCGCTTCACCTCCTCCTACTTACATGCGCTCCAGAAAATTACTTATCTTCTCCGTATCTCAGTCTCCTTATCTGTCAAATGGGGAAAATAATAATACCTGCTTCACAGGACTGACAGGGACTAGATAAGTTCACAAATGTACAGACTTCGAATAGTGTCTGGCACACGGATCGCCTTCAATAAAACTGTTGTCACTGTTACTGTCTGCAAAGGAAAAAAGACTGAACGGACATAAACCAAACTATTAACAGTGGTTTCCTCCAGAGAGAGGAATTAGGAGAAAAGGAAACCTTCCAGTTTTGTGTTTTTTTAACCACAAGCAGTTATAAATTACATAATATAAAAATGCCACCTATGTGCCCATAGGTTGGCAGGTGTGACTCATAAGGACGACAGCTACCTGAGATGGAGTGTCAGATGTCAGGGTGCGGGACCACAAGCCACCGCTTCCCCATTTCTAAATCCTGACTCCTAACTTCAGCCCATAGCCAGAAAATAAAAAATAAAAGATGTTACCGCCAACTGCTGCCCCACACATACTCCGCAACCCCACAACATGCTGAAAAATTGAGAACATCTGTTTAAAAAAATAAAAGCATCACTTACTATTTTGAACAGGAAGAAAGGGAACAGGAAGTAAATTTGGCGACCAATGTATTTTTATTCATGCATCTTGACTGCCAAGGTAGGATCTAGTGCTGCTTTAATAATTTTCTTCCTGTGGTAGAAGATGGTTCTACATACCGTGACTCTTGTGCTTGCTACTCCCCTTCACCTGCAAAATCTTCATCTTCTGAGACACCTTCCCAGCCAACCCCCACCTGCAGTATACTCTACCTCCCTCTGACCCCCAGCCCAGAGAAATGCCTTGGCCTCCAGGAAACGGGCCACGCTCATCCTGGAGACCCAGGTCATGATTGAACATAAGCACCACACAAGGCCCAAAATCATTGAGAACACAGGCCCCTGTGCCTTAGGTTTCTGTATCCTCCACCATGTCCTGGCCCAACCCCATCCCACTGGCTACAACACAAAATCCAAATGCCTTAGCTGGAACCCCCCAGCCCCACACGCTCTTCCCTCTCTTCCAGGGGATGTGGTCAGACTGGCCAAGCCCCTGCCCTCCAGCTGTACCTGTTGCTTTCCACTTCTTACTTTTATGGCTGCTGTTCCCCTTATATGTGCCATCTCTGTGCTGTTTTCAGCAGTTCCTCCCTTGCTCTTCACATGTCCCCCTCTCACTCTTCCTTCAGGCCAACTTTACCCCCTCACATCCCAGTCCCTGTCCAATGCACAAGGATTCTTTGCCTGCACCCCTCATCCTGTACTCTGCAGAAAACCCAAATCACACAGGCTCCCCTCTGCATGGGTAGAGCTTGTTTCCTCACCCAGATTGCAGACTCCTGGAAGGTAAGATACCCATCAAGCTTCTTTGCCTTTCTCATACTGGGCACGGAGGTGACAGGGTCGAGGGCCAGTTGGCAGTTGAGAAAAGGGGAGGTGGAATCTTCCCTCAAAAGACTAACGTGACATTTCATTCAGTAGTGATGTCTCTATTGACAGCTCGCTAACTTCTCACGGTGGGCTTTTCTTATTTGTCTTTCTATTCATTTTTCTTGCTGGGGAAGAACAGAAAAAAAAAAAAAGATGGTTAAAAATTAGATCCAAAACTTTCAGCTCTGATAAGTGAATTTTCTCAAAAGCCAATAATTCCACATGGCTCATCTAAAATTAGAGAGAAGTGACCAGGATTTTTAGTTGATTGGCTTCCATAGTAGATGCAAGATAGTAAAAAATCTATTTAAATGACTTTCGTAGGGAATTGGAGCAGCAGGCAATGCATCGGATGCCAGAAGTCCATTTAAATATTACAGTAAGGGAAGGGAATTAGTTTGGTCAAGCTGCTAAAATGAACAGGCAGGGACAGAAATGCCCTGGAGAAGCTCTGGGCGTTTCAGCTTGAATCCATTTGTAAAATAAACACATTTATTTACCGAGTTTAGTACTTAGACTATTTCCTAGAATCAGTATTTGCACAAATCTAGGCTAGGATGACCAACTGGAATTAAAAAGTGAGCAGGACTACAAAACTAATTTGACACTCCTCAATTTCCTTGTTTAGAAACACAAAACAAGGTCCTAATCAAATGGGACATTTATACAGTATTTCCGTCTACAACTTGGAAATCGCCACAGCGCGCTGGCAAACGGCAGCCCTCAGCTCCTCCGGCCCCAATGTGCTTGCGACGATGATCCAGGCTGCAGCTGTTTATGAGCTTAAAATGCAAACAGACTAACTCCTTTCTTCTGAGGGAAAAACTTCCATTCCCACTGACACCTACCGCTGTCTTACAGATGGGCCTAACCCTGAGCTTTCAAACATTCTACAGGAAACACGCAGACACACACTCCCTGCTCAGGCCCCATGGTACCCAGACACTTTTTAAATTGCTTTTCCAGTAGGATCCCAGGAAAAGGGTCAGTTTAACCACCACCTGCACTTGGCCAGGATATGACTGGTTTGACAATCTGTAGCCTCTCCGGTCCTGCTGGGGTCTGTGGGGTAACTCTGCCCTCCTGCCCCCTGCCCGGTTAATGACTCCCTGTGGACTTCAGATTGGGTGTTTGGTATCCGGAGTTTCCTGTGGCCCAAGGCAGGAAGACCACACAGTACCAGACATAACATCCCACAAGATGAGGTGTGGCACAACAGACCTACTGTGCTAGCAACTAGGGCTGGCTGGCAAGGATGTCATTTAATGGATCATTATGGAACACCTCCCTCCTCTCCCCGGAGTAGGGGAACTCCCGCAGGCAGGCCTGGCTCTTCCCCCAGCTCTCAAAGGTCACAGAACCCCCTCTTCCCTTGCGAACTCTTTCAGCAATAGTCTGCCCTGCTCCCCCATACTGTCAACAGATCCTAGCTGAAGCCTCAGTGGAATACCCCATCCAATTTCCCATAAAATGGGACATGAAAATAAACACACATATTGTATGTTGGTTTACATTTCCTGCACAGACCCAGCAGGGGCGACAGGAAAGACATTAAGGAAACTATTTCTAAAGCAATGGGCTACATTTTAGCAAGAATACTCTCACTGACCCTAAAAAGAAAGCCATTCAGGTGGCTAAAATCCCATATAATTCTTTGAAAACGTTCTTCAACATTCCCATTTTAATTTCCAAAATCAATATGGCATGCTGGTGCCCCATGCGCGATGACAACAATTCATATTGATGGGAAGGAAGGTATGAACATTTTTCTATTGAATGGAAAATTTGGTTATTTTTAAGGACATTATTCCAAGAGAGGAAAAGGTCTTAAGTCCACTGCACCTGACAGAGTATTGTTTTGTTCCTGGAAGGCTGGTTTCTCTTGACATCTCTGCCCTCATTAAAAAAGCATATCACAGTTGTCACCTTTATGTTTTCAGTCATGCGGTTTCAAGCCCCAAGACAGAATGCTGTCGTTTATTTCTCTTCGGAAGAAAAGGCACCCCGCTCGTGGGCACACTCAACACCAAAAATCCAAGAGGACGTTCCGGTCGCACCTCTCTAATTCAGAGCCCCAGCAAGTCGGACTGAGCGGGATGTCCCAACTAGGGCACAGTAAAGGCTATTTTATTTCTTTCAAGTAGACTCACTAACTAGATAATAATCACTTGCCATTAGCACATTAAAATTGCGTGTAAGTGGTGCTGCTAAGGAGCTAGAAAACAGTTCGTTCTCAGGTAGATAAACGGCCCCTCCTGCAGTCTCGTTCACGCTGCTAATTTGCTGAGCAAACCCTTCCCGCAAGGATTGGGCAAACACCGTTCCAGGCTCCATGGCAGGGAGTGCACAGGCTGTCCTCTGCCACCTCGAGACACCGATTCATCCCCCACCACAACAGAGCCATTTTACCACACCTGAGAACCTGAAAAAGAACCAAAAGAAAAAAGAAAAGAAAAGAAAGCAATAGCCTTCCCTTGGTGGGGGCAAAATGTTAGTCCTACACCCTGACTATCAGGAGAAACCCGACACAGGCCTACCTTGCTACCGTAATTACCCGCCTCCCACCACCAAGCCTCTCCCCGTGAAGAGAGAAGAGTGAGGAGGTGTGGATGCCTGGGTTGGGGCTCTCTAGCGTTTCGTCTAGTCACACTTCTCTCGCTTAGCAGCCCCTCACCATGGAGGGGCAAGATGAGCCTGGGACCACTGCCTCTGTGGGTTGGCCAAGGGTGAGTGTCTTAGATCAACTCTCCTTTGGTATCGAAGAAAACTTTCTTCTTCTCTTGCTCTTCCTTGACAACCTGAGCTTGTTCTCACCCCCAAAGGGAAAACCTGATAGACCAAGATCAGAGTGGAGGGCTGAGGACTAAGGGGACTCCTAGACTACTTTGTGGCCAGGACTTGGGTGACCCATGCCTGGTGCAGCAGGAACGGGAGCTGCACACCAGAAATCAGCAGGATGCCTCTGCCAAGAGTGCCCACTCTGCGTATCTCCCTTGGGCCTGATCTGGGATGTGGTGTTTGGGATCCAACTCGTCACAAATAGCCTAATGAGTAGAGAAACATCCAAAGGCAGGTAAGTGGAAATTTGGAACATGAGAAACTGAGATAATCCACCCACAAATGACAAGTCCCCAGATGACTATGGGTTGGCTATATGCACGTGCAGACATTTTCATAAGCCAAGAAGAGTTAAAATTGATCCGAGTCTTTTGCCCTTCCTGTATTGAAGACAACACAACTGCTACTATCTAGCACCATTATTAGAGATGAATTTGACTTCACATATGCAGTAAGATCCATGCTTCAAAGATGTTAAGATTCACTATCAAGTAAATTGATCTGTATCAGCTCTGATAAGAAACTTAGTAGTGTTGTGCAAACCCCTCCCTCCTTGTGCAGAGACGAACAAAATCAGACCTGAAGTGGAGAATCCCATGCGGAAATTTGAAGTTTCCTGACTTTATTTAAAATGAATGCCAATTGTGCATTTGACTCCATAATGTAATGATGATCTTTCCATTAATTAAACTTTCTTCAACAAGGCCCCGGGTTCACCCAGCATACCACACATAGCCCAGTTGGAGAAGAAAAGCAACAAGGAATGAAAGTAGAATTCTGAATCTTGGAAAGAGAAGTGAAAACAATGCTTACCAAAGGAGAGGGAGACAAAAAAGGATACCGCCTATGTTTTTTCCATGACCATTTTCCACAACCACACAGCCACAGCTAGAAAATGATGAAAGTATTACGCAGGCTTGCCCTGGGCTTTTGCACTGAGCCATGTTCATCTGGCTTGTGAAAAGTTCTCTCCCCTTGGGACCATTAGAACTTGGCTTAGGAACAGAATCTCCCAACACCTCAAGAACTTCATACGTATAAGCCCAACACCTTGATCCCTTAATATGCTCAAATTCTGATGTGACTCAAGTCACTGAAGGTGTCAGAGCAAGACGCAAAATCCTCGAGGGACTACCATCAACTTAGCATTTCCAGTTCACGTGGAGACGTTAATTCCACTTATCAAAGGGACGTCCAGAAAGGCACTCGTTATGAAAGGCAGAAACCCAAAATGAATAATATTATGGGCTGGTCTCAGCTGGGTTTCCCTGACTTTATTACCTTAGAAAGTTCAACACAGATCTTCCACCTGAGATGGCAGTTGGTGCAAAGCAGCATCTCGGAGCAAATCGCCAGGGTCGCAGTGGCCTCTGCATGAGTAACAGCTGTGCAAACCCCACCAACGTGAGGAAGGGAGAATAATCATTTGGGGAAGCAGATTAAGGAAATCATGTGTGTAAAGACAAGACAATTTTAAATGTTAATATTGTTATTAGGTAATTTGACATAGGATGAGATGAGACCAGGAGGAAAAGATTTAGAGATATGGGAGAACAGGAAGTAAGGAGGTCAGGGAGGAGGAGGAGGGAACAGTAGTAAGGACACGAAGGCCCAGAAGAGAGAGAACAGGAAGCTCAGAAGAGGCTGGGGGGGTGGCGGGTATAGAGTGCGGAAACCCCTCACTCAGGAGGCATGCTTGTGCCGTTCAGGGGACTAGAATTAATCTGGCTTTTTGCTGTTGTTGTTGTTGTTGTTCTTTTCTTACTGTTTCAGAACATCTGTGGCTTACACAGATGAACTTCTCATTTAACAGAAGGAAAAAAGACCTTATTGTCAACTCAACTTAAATTTGGCTATGACTTTAAAGTTAACCAGGTTGGGGAGGAGGAGCAAAAGAATTAAACTTCAGAAGATGGACCTTCAACTTGACTTGTGGTTCCATCCAACTTCTCGAAACAAAACAGTAATTGTTATGTTTCTGTGGTCACATCTTCTGTCATGATTTGATTTGTGGGAGGAGTCTACAAAGGTGTGATTGTACCTAGGGACTGTCATGGCCAACAGATTTCCTTATTAGAGTAAGAGCATCGTTTTCTCTGTTTCACTCCAAAGTCAGATGTCTTGGCAAACCTCTCGCTCTCTCTGCTCCTACCACATCAACCTCTCCCACTCCAGCCAGAAATTCATGCTAATATCAAGTCTCAAATTCTTTCATCTGTGCTTCCACCATCTTTTTGCCTTATAAACTCAGACCATGCTTGTGATGTAGCAAATCACCCTCACTTATCAAGTCAA
This sequence comes from Eulemur rufifrons, assembly GCF_041146395.1. NCBI lineage: Eukaryota > Metazoa > Chordata > Mammalia > Primates > Lemuridae > Eulemur > Eulemur rufifrons. Next base: position 68,628,194 of record NC_091001.1, on the reverse strand, counting down.
AACCAGGACGAAGACAAGTTTAATTTAAAGAGCTTCTGGATTGCCAGAATTTCAAGGTTCAAACAAAAACTACATTTGACTTGCAGGGTTTTTCTTTTTCCAGCTTCCTGGTGAAGGTAACAACAAAACAATGAAAAGGTATGTAGACCCTGGAGAACAGGTGTAAAAGGCTGGGAAATCCTCTACTTCTGACTAATTGAAAGCAGAGCAGGGATCCTTCTGTTCTAGGAACCCTCCACCACATTTGGAGAACAGGCGCCCTGAGAAGTTCTGAGCACTGGTCAGATAACTCCACATGACAGGGGAGAAACCCCTTGAACGAAGAGCTCAACAAGTGACCCCACCCATGTAAAGTGTAAGGACACCACCAAAACAGGAAAATCTTCCCCAGCCCTGTTCTCAATCGCTTGAGCCCACTGCACTCATGTGCTTGGATGCAGAAAATAAAAATGGCCTGCAGTCCCTTGAAAAACTTTCCTTAATCTTGATGTTACTTTAAAGCCACCATAAATCACACAACCTGCCAATCTTGCTGTGTTTTATAAACTGTGGGAAGAGGTAGAACATTTCTGGCCCAACGATCTCCTGGTAACAAATGCCAGTTCTAATGCTGCTGCATTTTCTCAATACCGATCGACCTCTTAAACGAGGCTCCACAAATATATTAACTGTCATATTCTCAATTTCTTTTTTACAATGGAAAGCAGTGTTCTCTCATGACTAGCTCGATGGAGCCAAGGGCAGCATCTGTTTGGGGATTGAAAAAGCTCCTGGTTGCGGTAGGTGAGCCTTTCCTGCCCGACAGGTACCACCCCTAACATGCCTATGGGTTCCCTTTTCCCTGCAAGCTTCCCCAGGGTCACACCCCACTGGCTTACCGGGTTGCTGCTGAATCCCAGCCTGCCCGTGCGACTCGGTGGCATCCAAACAAGTGCCAAACCAGGCCCTGAAAGGGGACACTGCATGGCCTTCGGGATCAATGAAAAAGGCTGAACCCAGGCAAGCCGAGGGCCTGGCTTGCCTTCAGGAAATTCCGGGCTGTCTGCAGCAGCTGTGGTTCGAGTAGTACAACAAATTCACTTACTGAATGACAACAGCTTTATTGGCAAGCCAATTCAATTAAAGCCCCTGCATCCAACAAAGTCTCCGGCAGCCCTCTCTGCATAAAGAACATGGAATCGTGCCTACATTTCCCTGAGTGCCCTCAGCCCTAGCTGTCCCTCTCCATGAGAGAGAGAGGGATGAATGAATTAGACGCGGATGATGGTAATTAATGGCTGGCTGTCAGAGAGTCATTTTGGAGGCTCAGCCGTTGAAGGCTCCATATTAAAGACCGAATCCCAGCACAAACTGACCAGGACAGGCTAGAACCCCTTTCTAAAGGGTAGGAGTGTCCTGGGCACCTGGGGCAGGAAGGGAGGGGGAGCAGGGGAGGAGGGGAAGGAGAAGGAGGCTTGGAGGGGAAAGAGAGAAGCAGAACACCAGGCTGCGTGCAATGGTCAATGCTTTTTACACTATTGATATATAAATAATATGCTCATTTTTCATTTTTACAAAATATGTCCTTTAGGCTACCATTACAGCAAACTGACTTCAGAGTTCTGACATGAGCTTATTAGGGGGCAGAAAGGGAGAGCTGGCTATAGAACTATAAACAAAACACATTTTCTTATAAAATATACATAGCAGATCATTTTCGCCTTCAGTAACAAAGATAAAATCACGGAGGTTTTTTGATCCTTGGCACAGTCTCCCCAAGCACTCGTTTGGCACTTGGAAATGCCTTAAGGAAGAGGGGGATGAAGGAGGAATGTCAGAGGGACACCAAAGGGAAAGAAATGGTTAACAAAGGAGCTCCAACTGGCTCCTTTACATGGAGGTGGGCAGCCCTCACTCTGACTGCCGCCAATGCCACCAACAGAGCCAAGTGCAGGTTAACTACCTAGCAGGAGATAACTTGAGTATATTTGGGCTTAATTATTCCTGATGGTAACAGGTTACCATATGCACCATTTGGAGCATGAACATAAGCCAGATACTGAGGGGCCAAACAGATCATTCTCCAACAATTCAAATCAGGTGAAAAGCCAGGCTCCTGGCTCATTCCGTCTGTGGAAGTCCTAGTCTTAGAGGCCATGGGGCCTGAGCTGCTGCCCATGAAACGTGGGGAATTCTGTGACTATGCTAGAATGAGCTTCTTGTCTCCCATAAAGACAGGAGAAAATTCCAGGTGGGAAATTCTATTCAGGAAATTTGCTTCTCTGCTCTTGACAAGCCTCCAGAATGTTTGCCTAGAACCTGACTTCAGAATTCAAGGTGCAGAGCAAATGCTAACTCTACCAGGAAGCCTTCCCGGATTCTTTCAATAGGATTAAATTTCTCCTTCTGTTATGCTCCTACAGATCTCTGTATGTGCTCTATCATGGCCTTTAATTCGTTCCTTTTTAAACCATAGTCCCCTTGTCTGCCTTCTCCAATAGAAAGGGCTTCCTGAGGGCCAGGGTGCGGGCTTCGTATGTACCTGGCACTCAATAAATCTAAGTGGAATTGAATTGAATGGCCCTTAGGAGATGGAAATAATTTGGCAAAGCCTCAGTCTTGAAGAGTTATGTAGCCCCTCCTTATGACCCTGCAGCCATCAAGATTTCACAGCCGTTTTCTTCACTGCGGCCACCAAAATGGGTTGCCCACTTTAATTAGAACAGAGGCCAGATGTCTGGCCAGCTCTGCTAGAACAGGAAGAGCTAGCAAGCTGGTGGAGTGTCCCAGCTGGGGGCCTAAGTGGCTGGCTTCATGCGGTTGGGTCACCTTCCCTTGCATACTTCCTTCCCTCTTGGTTGACTCCCCTCTTCCCCAACCCCCGTCCTGAGGGCAGCTGTCCCTTGTATCAGCAAAAGCCCTTTCCTGACCACACATCTGTCCAGCACAGTGTTTCACCCTGTCCAGTGATTCGGTTACCCAAGGCATTTGCATCTTTGATCACGGCAAGGGCATGAAACATTTGTGTCCATAAAGGGCCTGCAGAGGCAGAGTATCCCCTTTCAGAAGCCTACCATCCGCTAAGTAATGAAATCTAATATTTAAAGGGCATGACACCCGTTCATACTAGATTTCATTAATCAATGTTTTCATGGAAAGGATAAATCCTTTATGCATGCCTTTTTCCTGATTTTTCCCCCATTTAAAAAATGCAATGCTTATTTTTCTTCCCTGCTCTTAGCTCACAGAGACCCACTACCGTGCACCCTGGTTCCTGGCCTCCCAAAGCTTACCCTTTCACATTCACACTGAGGGCAGGAAGTTCAATCAAGAAAGCAAAGAGGTAGGAAGAGAGACAGAAAGGTATTCTCCTTAGTCTTAAGCATGTTTCATTAAATAAAACCTTCACAACCCTTAAAAAAAAGGGAATGTCACTGTAATTACAAGCCCGTAGTTGGCATGTGAGTGACCAATACATTCGGTGCCTCAGGAATATTAAGTAGAGGATCACAGTCTGCATTTGGACACCCATTCAGCACCACATTACTGACACTGAATGAGACAAGAACGGTATTGCTATTACAGCCACAAAACCCACACCTTAGGTGAAGTTCGAATAAATGGGCTATCACTGATATCCTTCCTGGAAGATGTTGACCGAAAAATATTCTCATTTTCTTGTTTTACACCCTTGCACGTAGCCTCTTAAGTATCTGCATATGGTATTGAAATTGCAATAAAGCAATGACAGCCAGTACCAACGTACTTAATCGTGTTGCTAAGAACAGAAGAGTCCTAACAACAGCCCAAGACCACCGAATGAATCAGAGATACTTTTAAGGTGTCTGAACACCTCTGATTGTGCTAATACCTTAATGCTACATGTTCCCTTCAATTTATGGAATAGGGAAGACCCAACAAATTGTTAAATAATGCCCCATTTTCCCACTGTAATTGTTAAATCATGTCCCCATTACCCCATTAGCTTCAAACATAATGCCCACCATTGAGCAAGTATTTTAGTTCCTGAATGATATTTTTTTAAAATGCAACAAATAATATAAATATGGGAAAACAATATGTACAAAGATGCTCATCACAATATGATTTATAACAGGGGGAAATTGAAAGCAATCAAAATGATAACAGTAGGTAAATGGTTAAGTAAATTATGATACACAGCCATGGACCATCATGCAGCCATTAGGAGGATAAAGACCATATAGCAACATGGAAAAATGTAAATGACACACGCTAAGTGGGAAAAGGACTGGAAATTATATTGCACTGTGGATACAACCAGATAAAAGCATACTTACTTTTTAAAAAACTGGAAGAGAATAAACAAAAATAATAATCGTGTCATGGATTATGAGTGATATTTTCCCTTATCTTTGCTTCTCAAACTATCTTTAACGCTATGTCTTTTATAATTTTAAAAAATTGGAAAACCAACCTAGCAACTTGGAAAAGGACTATTATTTTTTAAAGTACCTATAATCTTGAAATAAAGAGCAATAGTATGCAAAATAGTCTAAGTATAGTAAACCCAAATTGAGATGTTCCACGTGGGACAGCAACCCTGGCAGGGTGAGCCTCACCCCACACGACTGCTTGCACTGCTAACACATCCCAGGTAGCTTCCCCTGCGGCAGACTTTTCCATTCTTAGGGTTACAGGCCTCTTTCTAGGTATTTCATTTCACCTGAACAGCTTACTTCAGAATCGTTGTATGGGAGAAAGCAGCAGCACCAAAAACTGTGGGCTGGCTTGTCAGACATCTGCCTCATCACAAAGGCGGTTGTCCCGCTAGCTATTAGGTTCTCAGCTGCAATGAGGCTGATCATGGGTGGGCATTGGGGCCACATGGGAGAGAGAAGGAGCTGGGAAGAATGAGTATAGCAATTTAAAGTAAACTTGAATTTCCTGGGCTCTGCTACATAAGATCCCAGGATACTGAAACAACTTGCAGCTTTGATCTGAGATCCACTATGGGTGATCTTTGAAAAATTAAGAAGAATGAGAATCAAAGAATCAGGACATTTGTGCGGGCCAATTTTATGTCCTCGTTCCAAACGTTACGTCTCATTGTTCTAGTGGATCATGGCCACTTCTTGACCAGAATCCATTCCCAATTAACCACCTCTGGGTCTCACAGAAAAGAATGCACCTAAAATTTACTTCAGGGCAGTTGGTAATAATTTTCAGGTATTCACTAACAATAAATAAATTTCTAAATTTTACAAGGAGAACTTGGATAACCAAAGTTTATTCCGCAAGATGTCTCACTCATGTGGCCACACTATTTGCTCTTTATATTAAATGTGTACAGATCACACATTTTTTGTATCACAAAACCACCTCTTTTGTACTCTTGAATCAGTAGAGCTTATGTTCCCATGTAAGCCATGAATGCTAATAATTTTTTAAGACAATCTCCTCTCCCCTTAGGAATTGGCTTCTTACCATGATACTTCTGATGACTTTAACAATCCTTGTGTGTTGAAATATCCAAATTCAAGCTCAGAAACATAAACTATCTGACAATGGTCTGCGAGTCCACCCTGAAGACTAGCTCTTTAAGACGTTACAGCTCCTCTTATGTGCAACCTGAGTACAAAACAATATCGTATTTGGTTTGGAAGCCAGACCTTATAAAGTGTGAAATCTTTTAACACACCATAGGAGTGCACAGGACAATTATAATAAGTGTTACACATATTTTAAAATGTGACTCTTTTGCCGGCCTCTTCCTCATTTCCGTGCTTTCGGCCTCACTTCACAGCTGATGCAATCAGTTGTTTCAGCCGTGTTCTTCCCGGGCACGTGGAAGGAAGAATGAGCTCTTCCTCCAGGTGAATGACCTAGTCAGCACCTGACTCGTGGAGAGCTGTGCAAGGAGACTGAGAAAGGCAAGAGACATCTCCCCAGAAGAGTGATTTGTCTTCGAGAAGAGGCAAGACAACCCTCATACTTTTGTTCAGCATGAGCAGTGTAAATATTATACTTACACTAGTTCCTAAGACATGCACACAGAAGGCCTCCTCCCTGCACACGCAAACCTGTAGCCCTTACTCAGTAACTTCCCCCTTGAACCTCTCAGGTTTTTGCAAGTCTTTGCCTAAAACAACTTTTTAAATCTGTAGTTAGTCAAAGGCTATTCCTCCCTGTGCTAACCTCAGCCCACCCAGGGTCAAGGAAGAGGGCTATTGCTGAAAGAGGCATCGAGTTGGAAGGACACTTGGGGAGTCTCTAGCCCACTGGTGGTCAAATTTGAGTTCACCTCTGAATAACCAAAGGAGAAGGTGCCCCAGCCCCCGAGATTCTGATGCAGTGGCTCTGAGGAACAGCCTGGGAACACACACACACACACACACACACACACACACACACACGTGACTCTGTCACAGGTGGCCCAAGCACATCTTGCTGCCCCAGCGAGCTACAGGGAAAGCCATTGCAACCGGGCAGGAGAGGGGTAGGCACCACTCTCGCCAGTGGGTCTGAGATGTGCAGGGGAGTCTGGAGCCTGGAGCAGGCACTCAGTGGAGTTGGTAAGGGGTCTGAATTCCACCTTTAATGATGCCTCCAGCTAACCTTCCTCACAGAGGCCACAGCAACAAAACTCTTTTCTAACCACCGGCATTCAATCCACTATCTACACAGAACTGGCCACCTGGGGCCAGCTTAGAGAATCAGAAAACCCATTTCCAGCTTCACAGGTGCCAGCCATGTGCAAGCAAGTCACTTGCCATCTCTAAGGCTTCTGTTCCTCCATCTGAAAATGAGTCTGATACCTACCCTGTCTGTTTTTCTGATTCCTTATGAGGATCAAATGAGATCACGGGATGTTCTTTGAAAATTCAAACCTTCCAGAAGTGTAAGGTCCTAGAAAGTATTCTTATACTTCTTGTGGATTTTGTGCAAAAATAGAATGAGTCCTCTTCTAGAACAAGAACGAGCTAGGACAGAGTTTCCCAAAACTACCAGAATTGCTCATATGTTCTAAGAAGCCCGTAGCCATTATGCGCGGTGTTCATGCAGACCTGTGGTGAGTGGAACAGAAACGATGAGATTTCAAAAGGCATTCCGGGACACGTTCAGACCTGGACCCAGCGACTCCGTTGACATCCCACGGCCAAGCCCACAGCCGCAGGACGCAGGCTTCCCTAGTCCACTCGGCCCTGGCCAGAGCCAGCAGTCCTAACAATCCCAGGGCCTTCCATGGCCCTCGGCCACAGCTATCTAAACACACAATGCCGAAGCACTTCCTGTGCCCCTCACCAGCACTCACTGACGCATTCCACACCAGATTCCAAATAATCAATTTTCTGCCTGTATTTGCATGTTTACAAAGAGGAAAACTTTTTAGACCTTTGTTTTTTATTCCAGATGGAATCTGTTTGTAGAAAACCAGAGCTCCCTTCAGGGGCCACTGAAAGGTGGAGGAAGATGAGGGGGTGCTGCTGTGAAGGCTTTGGGGCCCCCACTTCCTCTTCAATAGCGCAGCTGCACTTCTACTTGGTTGGGCTTCCGCAGAATGCTGCATTTTGCTGATTAAAAAAAAAATGCATGAAAACTAGTCATCTAATCCCCTGGTTTATAGGTAAGGAGATCACATTGGAGAAAGGTTAACTGAATTTCCAACTTCCTCCCTCAGCCATTTGCAGAAGGAACGTGGAAAATTCTGCTTCTACAGAAGGGCTCCCTGCCAGGGTCCCTGATCTCGGTGTAGGCTCCTTCCTTTGGCAGCAGCTGGAAGTGGCTTCTCCTGCCCTGTCCCGACACCTGGAAGTTCTCGGTAGTGGTCACGTCCAGTGCCACCTCATCAGCGCCTGCCTAGGGCCTCTCCAGGGGCACTCCAGCCGATACCCAGTGGCATCCCCAGGGTGCCTGACCCCCTCAACCCAGTTGTTTGGCCCTCTGGTTTCTGGGTAGTAGCACAGTTACAGAATCAACTCCAGTCCAGGAGTTCTTTCAAAGGACAGTTTTCAAAAGAAACTTATTGATGATTCTGAAGTGACTACAGGGAAGCAAGCCCAAGTAATGCATCCTGGCAGCCACCCTTAGCTGCCCTGTCAGGGCCGGGCCTGCTGACTCTCCTTAGCTCAGGATGTCCCAGGTCTCCAAGGCTGTCCTCCCAGAAGCTGTAAAGGGAAAATTTCTGCTCTTTTTGGACAACATCCAAATGCCTGGCTGAAGGCCTTGGCAGAGCTTCAAGTTGTTCTTCATGGGCTCCCACCACAGGGCCCACAGACACAGACGAAGACTGACTTCCCAGCTATCTAAGCACAGGATACTGATATTGTAGGAGATGACACTGGGTAGGACTTTTTTTTTTTTTTTTTTTTGAGACAAGGTCTTGCTATGTCAGCCCAGCTAAAGTACAGTGGTGTCATCATAGCTCACTGCAACTGCCAATTCCTAGGGTCAAGCAATCTTCCTGCCTCAGCCTCCCGAATAGCTAGGACTACAGGTGCATACCACCATGGCTAATTTTGCTATTTTTTGTAGGGACGGGTTCTCGCCTTTGCTCAGGCTGGTCTCGAACTCCTGGCCTCTAGTGATCCTCCCACCTTGGCCTCCTAAAGTGCTAAGATTACAGGCGTGAGCCACCACACCCAGCCAACATAGGACCTTAAACATTGACTTGGACTTTGTGCAGGAGCAGGGAGTGGTTAAATATGAAAAACATCCTGAAATTTCTTCCTCCTTTCCTGTAGGCTGTCTCTCTGGTCTACTGCCTCCTCACCCCACTCCCCCAACCACAGGAGGAGTAGACCAGAGAAGAAGAGGAGGTGTGCAGGCTAAGCCTTTTCCCATGGAACAAAATGTGTCTCTCAAATACCTGATAGAAAGTCTCCAGGTGTCGCCAGTGTCAGTGGCTTCCCTGGTACTTAAGTATCAAGCTAAAGGACTTCACTCCCAAAGAGGGGAGAATGGCACACACCGGACCCAGACTTATCAGGATGGCGTTCATGCTGCAGAGTGTGATGTCCCAGCATCCACCACACATTAATAGGTGTTTCATTTTTGAAGGGACCCTTGAACCTGGGTTTCTGGGGAGAAATGGCTGATTCTAGGTCTGAGGCTAAAACAGGACAATGTGGTCATGGAACATAGTGAACCAGAAAGTAAGGAAGTAATCAAAGATTAATAGGGACATAACAGAAAGATAGGGAATGGGTGAAGAAGTGAAAAGAAGAGAAAATGAAAGAGAAGGAAAGGGAAGAGTTAAAAGAACCGTTTGATAACAATTGGCAAATGTGAAAACAGCATGAAATGTGTATTAGATAATATTATTATATCTATGTTAAATTTATGGGGCATGATAATAGTATTGTGGCTATGTGAGAAACTGTCCTTGTTCCTGGAAAATAAAGCCGGAACTTGTGTGTGTGTGTGTGTGTGTGTGTGTACGTGTGTGTTTGTGTGTTCGTGTGTGTGTTTAGATGGGGAAGGAGAGATGGAAATTGAGAAAGAGAGTAGTAAAACAAATGTGGCAAAATGTTTACTGGTGAATGTTGGTGAATGATATACAGGTGTTCATTGTACTAGTCTTTCAACTTTTGCTTATGTTTAAATTTTTCTAAATAAATACCTGAGAGGTGGGGAAGGGGTCTTATTCAGAGGCAAATTTACCTTGAAGTGAATAAAGCTTAAGTGTCAATGCTCCTCCCTAGATGGGGCCATTCTAAGACCTGGGTTAATGAGGGTCATTAATTTAAAGAGTAGGTAAGATGAATTACTGCACCAGAAAACTTGAAGCATCCTGAAACCTTACAGCTCGAAAAGAAAGGAAACTTGATAGAGGTTGTCCCAAATTTGTCAACAATCCTAAAAATGTACATGACATTACCAATGATAAGCAACAAAGCTGACACTTTCCTAATTATCAATAATAAAAAACAAATTTTCATCAACCATGTTAGTGAAAGACTAAATTATTTCTTTCTATTCTCTTTGTAGAAAATATTTCAAAATTGTTGTCATAGGAAGAGATGAACAAAGAGTGCATAGCCATAAAATATAGAAGGAAAGTATTACAGAAATATGTCAAGTAATTAATGAGTAAAAATATTGCGTTCGTTCTCTAGATTTTGTCGTGTTTGTGGCATTTGTCAGTGTTTTAAATAATTGTATAATTTATGATTTATTTTCTCTTTCTATATAAGAATTCCCTTTTATAGGCTCCCTTTACCAAATTTGTATGCATTATTTCCCAAACATGTTGATCACATAAATAATACATAAACACATACACACACATATACATAGCAATTTTTTTAAAGCAACATCCTTTGTGCTTAGAGTTCTTTGGAACACATTTTGGAAAACAGTGCCCCAGGGCAAAGTAGCCTCTTTTTATCCACATCTATCTGTCATGGTAATGCTATACTGTAGCATTTGACCTCCAGGAAGATGTTTATTTAAAGAGCTTGTTTAAAGCAAATAAACCATATATTTCATTGATGACTATCATACAGGTACATACATTCTGCTTAATGCGGCCACATTCATTAACCCAGCTGAGCCCCAAACAGCACTGTTTGGGAGAGAGGACAGATAAGCATTTGCCCAGGTAGCACCTAGCAAACACCCACCCCCATCACTCCAGCCTCTGTTTGGTGCTGCTACTTCAATGTCCACATGAGTAAAGTGAGGCACGAAAGTGGAGGGTAATTTTTCTTAGAACAAGGTATAGGATTTTCCATTTTGGAGATGACTGTTGAATTGTTATTTTAACAGATAATGTCTGTGGCCTGCTTGTCCTTTGACATCTTGTGCCCAGCATAATCAGTGCTACCTAGAAGAGAGAGACAGAAGGCTGGGGCTCACACAGGAGAGAGAGAAAGTGAGTAGGAGAGTTTCCAAAGTGAAAACAACTTGTCCTTGACCCAAGTGAAGTTGGATCAGACTTTGACACATTGAATTTAGGTAAGTTCTAAGGCCAAAGAGGTAGCCCTAAACACGGAAACAGGGTGAAAGGCAGCCTTCCCTGGGTCCCTACCATCTCGGGTCAGTAGACCAGGGACCAGGCATGGGCTTCTGGCCCATGAAAGATCTGGAAAGACAGAGCTGCATCACAGTGGTCACTTTCCACTAAACTCTCATGCTTCTACATGGAATTTAGGGGAAAGGAAGGGAAGCCCTTCTGGTAAAAAACACTAGAGCTAATGCTCTGAACTGAAACCCAGCAACAACAACGTCATCACCATAATGACAAAACAATTGTCATTTATTAAGCATTTTCCCAGCCACACTAGATACTTGCCATGAATTTTCTCATTTACTATTACAAAATAGCGAACACTTCCTCAAACACTGGGACAGGAAGTTTTCATCAATTCATCACAGGAAGGGGTCCAGATAATTGTTCTTCTTTGACTCATCTCAGTAAGTAAGTAGAAGAAGCCGACCCCTAGGTTTGGGAGTGACTCCCCCGCCTCTCATCCCACCACTGCCCCCACTAAACACCCTGAGGACCAGCAACACAAAGCATCGACAGAAGGGGACAGAGGGAGGAAGGACGGGGGGTGGGGGGGGCGGTGGGTAGTGAATACATGGGTTGAAGTGATGCTCACCCTGCAACACTAAGAGAGTCTAATGACTGAGAAATGATAGTAATTACATAGGCAATACATTAATGCATTTTCATTGTAATATTGAAACAATATTGCAGTGTACATAGTTAAAATAGAAATTCACTCTTAACTTCCCTTCCTACAATAACTGTGAACACCTCAGTGGGTGTCCTTCCCAACTTTCTGTCTGCATTACATACACCTATGTGCATGTAAACAATATTGACCTAGACAGGTTCAGAAGTTCCTGTCCCCAAGATCATGGTAGGAAAGAAATTACTAGGAAACATTTCTAGAGAAGGTAAAAAGAATCAGAGGCCAGTGTGACTACTTTATCTCTAATCATGGCTCCGAGGGCCCTACCTTAGATCAGATTCCCTGGAACCAGACTCCATGACAGAGATCTGCGGGCAGAGCAATTTGGGGGTCACTCTTGGGAATACCTGTAAGAGAGAGAGGAACACAGAGAGGGCAGGTGGCAGAGCTGAAGTGGGGTGCAGGTGTAACAAAGGCTTCCGCTGACCCCATAGGGAGCTCTGGAGGTGGGATGCCCTTCCGAACTGTCCCAAGTTGAGGCAGGGAGCTGGGCTTTCTTATTCCCACATCAACCAATTGGCTGCAGGGTGCCCCCAGGGACGGGGAGTAAGGTTGGATAAGCAGCTTTTTCTGCCAGGGCTGGTCCAGAGCAACCACAGCTGCAAGCTAACAGCAGCCGGCCCTCCCTCTGCAGCGGGGCAATGGGTGCCTTGGTCTTGAGCCAGGGACCTGGGCAGCCCACCACCGTGTGCTCTACGGGATCCTCAGACGTTTCCACGCCCTCCCTCAGAAAATGGCATCTCTTCAAGAAAGGATGAGGAGTACATGGTGGGGGAACTTGGGAGTGAACAGATAAGAGAATGTCACCATGCCAGCGCTGACACAGCTCCTGGATTTGAATGCCAACACTAATACCAAATGTTCCCAGTTTCCTAGAATATTGTGCTATGCCACATATTGGACAACACTCACCAAACCTCAGCAACACTTGCCAATAAGAAATGGGTAGAATCGACATTTCCCTCCTCTTTGGCCCAGAGTGCTGAATTCCACTGCACAAATTTCACCTGTGTATTTGAGGAAAAAAAAAAAAAAACTTTATTTTCTTTTTGAAAGATAATAGTGCAATGCAAAGCTTTCTTGGAAACCTCCTTGTGCCAGGCATAAGCCTCCCAGAGCACAAGCCCACGGCCCTGAGCCACGGCCAGCAACCACACAGACCCAGAGCGCCTGCTGCCCTGCCCACCTGGCTCTACTTTCTTTCCTCTGGGCTCAGCAAGGACTCCAGCACTAAGCTGGGACCCCAGGTATCTGGGGTCAACATTAGTATTCTTTGGCTGATGATATGTCCAAAGTGTCACATAGATTAAATTTTCCTGAAAACAACCATAATGAACATCAACTGGACCTTCCTAAGCCAGGCCTAGGCCAGCACGCTTTCCTAGGAAACCTTCCCAAGTCCCTTCAAGCAGGATTTCTACCCAGCAAGAAGTGTCCAAAATTATCCCTACCAGTCTCGAAATAATGTAACCATTATCAGTACTCTTGGTGAAAATGGACGATAAGTGTAGCTCTGAGTCTCAGGCCCCTGGTCTAGAAAATGGGAAGCTGCCTGCCTGCACTGAACTTCGAAGAGAGATCAGAGAATAGGCAGCATCTCTTTTGGCACTTGGGAGACAGACTATAAACAAAAGGTAGAACTAACTGATCAACCTTGTCGTGTGACTGTTCTAGAACATGAGAGCGGATTTCAATTCTGATAGTGCAATAAGCACAGAAGAAATTATTGTATATGTTAACCATAAAAGGCCTCTTCCACATAAGTTCATATAAGTACAAACCTGCTTTTTAGGTTCTAGGAAGAGAAGGTTAGGGAAGGGTTGTTATTTGGATGTTTTTCTTTTTAAACACAATTTTCTCCACTTTTTTTTTTTTTTTAAACAAAGATTAGTGCTTGGCCAATTGTCCCCTGCCCCTTACTTACATGAAAATACTACAGAAAAATAGGGACCAAAGGGTCCCAAACACCTCTGCACTGATTTTTCCTGCAGGAATCTTGCATTCAAAGAGGACATAAAGGATATGTCCTTCTCTGCAGTAGCTGACACCTGCAGGGCACTGACCCACACCATTTGAAGCTCTTTACATTATTGAGTCATTTAATTCTTTACAACAACCCTAATTTACTATTGTTATCCCCACTTTACAGATGAGAAAACTGAGGCACAAAGAGGTTAAGTGACCTACAATCGGTAGGAGTCTGTGGGCGTAATCACAATGCAATCCTACTTCCAGAATGGACCTTACAAGGAGTGCTTTTACCTTCAATCCTTTAGTTGTCTTTATTTTTCAAATTCCCTTTGAGACAGGAAGAACCAGAGCTGCCCATTTCATAAGAACACCAGACCTACATGACTTAATTGAGTCACAGAATTAATCAGTGACTGAGCACAGAATGGAACCTAATCCAACACATCGCACAGATCCTTACAGTTCAACCAAGCAGATGAAAAAACCCACAGACTGAAGATAGAGGTCTGTTCCTGATCAGAAGACAATCGGACCCACATGCTGGACAAGTGTGGGAGGTGAATGCTAAGCTCAGCCCAACAGTAGCCCTGAGGCACATCGCATCCTCCCTCCAATTCATCTTGGACAAGGCATCGGATCTGTCTGGGCCTCCTTCTAGAAGCAATGACATGAGTCAATACATTTTCAGAACAAAACAATAATAAACATTTGCATTATCCTTAATCATTTCCAAAACATTTCAAGCGCACCATCTCAGTCCTCCTGACAGCGCTGTGAAGGAAGTTTTATAGCACTCATTTCAGAGACGGGAAAGTGATCAAAGGTTGTGATGGATCCAAATTCCCATACCTCAATCTTGATGCTTGATCCCAAGCTCTCTCCACTATGCTCTTTCAGCTGCATCCTGGTTGAAGATCCAGTAGCTGAAGGTCAAGTTCAAGGAGACAGCTGGGGAACTCTAGGCATACAGTAGCTCAGATGGACCACCACAAAACACAAGAGAATGTAGGTTTCCGTTATTCAACCAAACAGGATCTGTGCTGTGCACATTCCAACTCCTAATCAGACTTGGTGAATCACAAAAAGGCTTTTCATGTTTGCCTGATTCCCTGGCTAAAACACTGAGGGACCCCAAGATGCCAGTGATCGACTAGTGCAATCCAAGTATTTTGTGATCAAAAGACTGAACTGCCCTAATATGGTGCCCGTATCTGTTTGGTTTTTTATTAAAACACCACTGACCACCAAAATCTAATGGTTTTTTACATAATTAAGTCATCTGTTCCTCCCAAAAAGCCTATGAGATAGGTACTATTGTTATCCCCATCTTACAGATAATAAAACTAAGGCAGAGAGAGGTTCAGGGACCTGCTAGGCAGTGTCAGAGATGCGGTGGAGACACAGGCATCTGATTCAGGACCCTGCTCCTAACTGTGGACTCTGGGGTGCTCAATTGCAACTTTTTTTTGAGGGGGAGGTGTTTTCATTAATTTTTTTTATTTCAATAGGTTTAGGGGGTACAAGTGGTTTTTTGTTACATGTATGAATTATACAGTGGCTTTTAGTGTACCCATCACCCAAACAGTGTACATTGTACTGAAAGATAATTTTCGATCCCTCATCTCCCCTTCCTGCTTCCCCCTTCCCTCTTCTGAGTCTCCAAAGTCCACTACACCACTGTGCATGCCAAAGTATGCCCACCATTTAGTGCCCACTTATAAGTGAGTACATGAGGCATTTGGTTTTCCCTTCTTCAGATACTTCACTTAGGATAATGGCTTCCAGTTCTATCCAATTGGAACTTCTTGAGTAGCAGTTCTCCTCTGGGACTTGACTTGAGAGTTTGGGGATAGGAGTTTTATTATTTTGTGGGTGGTTTTTTTTCAAGTTTCACTTTCTGTTTATCAATGGAGTTTATCACCATGTCTCATCACTACAGTTTTACTCTTTTGGCTTATAAGGAGATCCTTCCCCTCATCAAAATAGATATCTTGGAAAGGCATTGTCTAGAACCCTTTTCCATAACTTCGTGGTTCTCAAGTAACACATTAGCGGAAAAGAGGAGAAATGAGAGAGGGTATAGCTACTGCAGAGACTTGGCACTACC
The DNA here is from genome assembly GCF_041146395.1 of Eulemur rufifrons. NCBI lineage: Eukaryota > Metazoa > Chordata > Mammalia > Primates > Lemuridae > Eulemur > Eulemur rufifrons. Next base: position 68,612,456 of record NC_091001.1, on the reverse strand, counting down.
TGGGGTGGCAAAAAGAAGAGAAAGAGTAGGAAGAGACGGAGGAACCTTGGTAGAAGGTTTCCAAAAACAAATGTCCCCTCTTCTCTCTCCCCCAGCTCTTTACAGCATACCACACACCTCTGTTAATGAACGCGCTGCTTACCAAGTAGAAATCTGTGGAAGATATAAGACAAATGAGTGAACCCAATGATGTAGGTTTAGGCTTTCACTTCTCCTCTAGGCCAGGTGAGTGGCTGCTGTCCTCACTTCTTGCCCTCAACAAGATTGTCCCCTAACCCTGATATAAAGACACATTATCATTTCTCAAGTGGCAGTTCTCCCAATCCTAGACAGCCAGGCCCAGTCATGCGACCTTTCCTCCGCCAGACCCAGCCCTCCCAGAGACCCCACAGAGAGGGCCCCCACTTCTTCCGTCATCACTGCCAATTACCCAATATTTCTTGCCCACTTCTTGGAAATTTATTTTACCAGGCTAGCTTATTGCCATCTATCTGAACCTACTCAAATACTTTTTTGAACAAGGCAAAATAGTAATCAGTATATAAGTGGTAAATATGGAAATCCTACCAACAAAGCCAGAAGTAATAATGATAGCAATGACCTCAACAATGACCATGTGTGGAGTACTTCCTGTATAACCTGTGCTCACATACCTGATTTCATGTCATTTTCTCAACACATCTTCGAGGTAAGTATATTTTATAGATGGAGAAAAGGGCTCAGAGCCTTAAGGAACATGGCCACATCAACCAGTAAGTCACGATGCTCTGCTCCATCAGCAGGTCTGCCTTTTTGCAAACCCCAGGCTCTTAACTGATATCCAAGACTCCTTAATTTGCTCTACAGTCAAGCAGGGTTTGGTTAAAGGAGTTAATTTATTTTATTTCTCTGTTTGTTTTTCCCAGAGTATATGCTAGATTGACATATTTATGTTGCTGACGAGTTTGGCCAACTACAGAGTTTTAGGGGAGTGTCCTCACAAGACTGCCCTCACTTCAGACACTAGCTGCAAGTTTTAGGGTGTCCATGACCATCCTCACTACATGCCAGCTGGCTCCAAATTTGGGAGGGTTCCCACAAATACCCTCAGTTTTGATACTTGACTGGAATGCCTCAGAACTCAGGAAAGCTCTATATTAGTGATTAGTTTTAATATAGCAAGAGGATACAAATTTAAATCAGCCAAGGGGAGGGACACATAGGGCAGAGTCCAGGAGGGTCCAAATGGAAAGCTCTTGGTTTTCCTCTCCCCATGGAGTCATGGATGGTATCACTGCCTCCTGACCATAATGTATGACAACACACACAGAGTACTGTCAACTAGGGAAGCTCACCCAAGCCTTCAGTGTCCCCTCTGGTGTCAATCACATGATGCCCATATAGTTGACTTGTGGTTGCCAGCACTCAGTGAAGGCTCAGCCAATATCTCCTGTCTCCAGCTCCTCTAGAGAGTAAACTGATACGGTGTATCCCAAAGCCCCATCATAAATCACATTGTTAGGCTGTCCAGTGGCCAAAGCACCCAGACAAAGACATGCCTATCAGGCAGGACACTTCAGGGGCCTAAGGACTGCCTTCCAGGAGGGCAAAGGCCAGCTTCTCTTCTGGTAAGGTTAATTCTGCACTACACAGCTGTACGTATAATACCAAAGTACCTTGACAAAGGTAAAGGTTGAAAAAAATAGATAGATGGATAGAGAGAAAATCCATGATTTCAATTTTAGAGTCAAAATAAACTCCAAAGAGCACATGGCTTGGTCCCCAGGTTCAGGTAGATAACACACTGCTATTACTGGTGGGGTCTGGAAATGCTGCCCAAGGTCTCATGGAGGTGTGGACAGGAAGAGAGCCTGAGATCCTCTGATTTCTGTTAAAAACACTAATTCCCTCTGCTATAAGGCCATGTGTATTCCCCTCCAAATCCCATTTGGCTGTCTGAAATTTCCCACGGGCGCTTACCTAGCCTGGGGTTAGGTAATGCACACATCTCTCAACACACACCATGCTCAGTCTGCCTGCCCTTCCTCAGCACCTTTGAAGATTCCAGGAAGGAGCCCGAGTGACCCACTGCCAACCAGATGCCAGCTGCTGTGAGGCCTGCAGGCTCACACCAAGGGCTCTGGGATCCAAGTTCATTTCAGAACACCTGGGAAAAGCCCCTGCTCCAGGACTCCAGACATGGTCACAAAAGGGTATTCTCTGCGAAGACACGCATGGTCCCTGCCAATAGCACCAGAGCAGCACCATGACAAGATCGTGACAAGAGGAAGACTCATGCCTCTGCTCTGCCCCAACAAGCTCTTTCTGGGCTCTGGGGCTCTCTGCTATTCTTTGTAAATTGAAAGGCTTAGCTTAGAATCTTGCTACACCAAGCATGGTCCCTGGATACAGGACATTACCAGGGAGCTTTTCAGAAGCGCACACTTTCAAGTCTCATCTCAGGACCACTGCATTCGGGTCTGCATTTTACCAAGATCTCCAGGTGATTCGTGTGAACATGAAGGTTTAAGACACACCAGCTTAGACCATCATCTCTAGGTCCTTCCCAAGAGACTACATTCTGTGATTCTCGAAAGACTCAATTTGCAAACCTCTGGGTTGAGATGTCTCTTGCAACTGGGAGAATCCAAGCTTCTAATCAGGCGTGGTGAGAATGTGGAGTCATGGAAGGCATCTGTGAAACCCGAAGCCCTGGGACAGGCAACGCTGGGCCGGGGAAGGAGAGGAGAGCGGCTCATTTTTTCCATCGGCGCGCTGTGTGTGCCAGCTGAGGTCTTTAATGTAAACCCTCCTGGGCTCCGACCTAAACAAGGAGCATAATTATGGGCTCGCTTACCCCCTTCAGACGCAGGGCTCGGGGTCGGCCCTCCACGGGGTCCTGCAGGAGGTCTCGTTTCTGAGTCAGGGGGGCCTCTGGTTAACCAGAGCAGACCCGACTCTGAGGGGCAAAGTTGACATACCAGCATAATTACATGTAGGTTCACCATATTTACGGCAACTCTGTTGTTCTAGAATTTCAAACAAAGGCTGAACACTAGGAAAACACACCACTAAAGAGAAGCAGATTGTCCTGAGTGATTTATTGAAGAACAAAGGCGAGGGGAAGAAAGAGAGGAGTATTATCAGAGACTCACATGCACTTCCCTTTCCCCCTTCCTGACCTAGGGAGAACAGCCAGTGACCACCACTTTGCCACCCTCCCCAGCAGAAAGGCCTCAAAACACTGACATTTTGCTTTTTCTGAGGCATTGTTTTCATGTGGCCACATCAGACCCCAGGAACCCACGTAGAGTCATCAGAAAAGCAGGCTGTGGCATTGTTGAGGGGAAGATCTCTACTCCCACCTCTGACTCACTTCGTTCTCCCCGTGACATTCACCTATATTTCCTACAGATATGTTTCCAATGAACAGAAAATTAGCCACGGCTGGAATTTGACTTTAGAGAAGCCAGAAGAACAGGTCAGGTGTGTTACTGTCCTTCGACTTTGGACGTTGCTGGTAGGAAGGCTTTGAACAAGTGCCAGAACTGTTTGGCCTCGGGTTTGTCCCATGTAAATTCATAACTGTGATGGAAAACAGCGGCATTCCCAATGTACAGCTGAGAACTTGCATTGACCCAGCAATGACAGAAAGGTTCAATTAGAAATCTGCAGTTGGGAAACAACGCCTCACCCAAGAATTAAAATTTGTGTACATGTGATTCAGGTGCTCCCAATAGATCAGGGCTACAGGAATCTCAGAGCACTTGCTCGTAGCTGCCACCCTCATCTGCACCCCAAAACACACACACAATTACAGTTATAACTCCCCAGCTGAGGACAACGTATCTACACCTACCACATGTCTGGCAAACAGAAATGAGAGATAGTCTTCCTGTCCTCAGAGAGTTTATGACATCTTTGAAGAGACAAGACCAAGTATGAAAAACAAATTGAAACAATACAAGAAGGATTCTGGCAAAGCTCCAAACTCCTTCTTAGGTAGAGCCAACTAGCTGATGGACCATTGGGTAGTGGGTCACCAGGTAGGAAGCAGAGACAGAATCATTTACCAGAAAGGTGCACGGTGCTGACTAGAAATTTATTGTTTGCTTTCTTTTTTAAGTTGCTTCAAAAAATATTTTGCTTAGAAAGTTCCCAAACTTTCATCCAGGTTTCCCTGCCAGAGCTCCATGGCAAGGTCTTAGAATTCCTAATTTGAAGTCTCATCAGGGTGGTCATTTGCCTTGTTCATTGCCTGGGACTCAGAAGGGTGACATACTCCTGAGCCAGGTGGTGCCACACAGATGACGACATAGCAAGTGATTAGGCTAATTAGTCTATTTACACACACTCATAAAATTGTGAAAGAATCTTTTGCAAAACTACAGAGGTTGTTACTGTTCAAGAAGTTAGAAAAAGAACACAGAATTGGGATAGGATTCAGATCCTACCCTGTGTTCACAGAGGGAAAGTTCTGCTGAATGGAAAATTCCAAACATGGCCAGGTAGAAATTCTATGGGCTTAAAGTTCCTCTTCAGTCCTGCACAGTTCCTAGTGACATCACTTGAGATCTCCAGGCCTGAGCCAAGGCCAGGACCTGAGCTCAAAAGCCCTAAGGTAGAACACAGGCACCTACAACAGAAACATACCCGGGGGACAGGGCACCCTGGAAAGAACCAGGCAGGGAAAGAACAAGGAGTGGAACTGTTCAGAACCTCACCAGAGAATTATGTCAAAATCTTGACTCACGCCAAGGGTATTGTAGCCCAGAAAAAAAAGGGAGGCATGGAATAGAAGAGAAAATGCCCCAGACATTTAGCAAGTTGTCCACAAGAACAGCAGCCTCTGTTGTGTGGGCGTCCTGCCCCCGACTCTGATGCTATGTGGTTCCAGTAGCCGGTCAGAGTTGCCCATTCTCCTGCTAGAGAAGTGGGCTCATGAACTGAGCTAGTCAGCTTCCCCATACCTCCGACTGGTCCAAGGACTGACTTGGGGCTGAGCAGAGAAACCAGGATCTAACCCAAGGGGAAGAAGAACCATTTTTCTGCTCTGGTCACATGAACCAATAGACACCCCACCCCCTCGTTCTTCCAGCTTAAGGCTGGTCCCAGTGATAGCTCTGTTACTTACAACCAGAGGACTGGTGACTCATACGGGAGCACGTGGACTCTCACTAGTCGCCTTCAGGTTTAAATCAGTCCCCTGCCCCGTGGCCAGGTCCTGGAGGACACCCTGAGCAAAAGGGAGCCACAGCTCAAGGCTGATGACACAGGAAGGGGGGGTTCCCGCTAGTGGTGACATTGTCCAAGGTGCCAGGGGAAACAGTTGTGGGACACTGTCCCCATGCACACCCAGCAGGGGTAGAGGTCTGGCTCGGGGACACTCTATGAACAGAGCTGACGAGAACAGATTCTCACCATGAGCCCCTCCAACTGGGGGCTGCCCCCACCACTCCAAGCCACTTGCTTTCCAGCAGAGCTGGAAGGAGATGCCACAAGCCACAGTCCTTCAGCACCTCCAGCAAGCGCTAAAAAGGGTGGCTGATGTATCAGTCAAGAGCACAAGAAAACTTCATTTTAATCCCACTTTTCGCCAACCATGTGAACATGGTCAAGTAACAAAACTATTTGAACCTCTCTTTACTCGTCTTTACAATGGGGATAATAAAAGAATCTGGCTCATCAGATTGTCATGAGGATTAAAGGTGACAATGTATAGAAAAGCAATTAGTGCTGTACCAGGCACAGCTGGAATTATCATCATGGTTATTTTTTTTTTTTTTTTTTTTTTTTTTGAGACAGAGTCTCACTCTGTTGCCCAGGCTAGAGTGAGTGCCGTGGCGTCAGCCTAGCTCACAGCAACCTCAAACTCCTGGGCTCAGGCGATCCTCCTGCCTCAGCCTCCCAAGTAGCTGGGACTACAGGCATGTGCCACCATGCCCGGCTAATTTTTTCTATATATATATTTTTTTAGCTGTCTATATAATTTCTTTCTATTTTTAGTAGAGATGGGGTCTCGCTCTTGCTCAGGCTGGTCTCGAACTCCTGAGCTCAAACGATCCGCCCACCTCGGCCTCCCAGAGTGCTAGGATTACAGGCGTGAGCCACCGCGCCCGGCCTCATCATGGTTATTGTGGCCACTATGATTAGGAAATGCTCTGAAAACTGGTCTGTGTGAAATAAGTCAGGATCTGCCCTTGTAAAATCAAAAAGTGCATCCTCCCTGGGAAATAGCTAGCAGCTCCTAGTGGCAAATTCCAAGCGTGGGTCTATTTTTTGCCTTTATATACTTTCTCATTTATTTTTTGATTTATGAAAACGCATCCATCATTTTCTAAGGAAAGCCTCCAGACACATGAACAAAAATGATAAAAATGCACAACAAAAACAAATAAAACCATTCAGCATGGCTAACAAGTCAGGCATTTGGCCCCAGTGGGGTAGATAAATCCAGAGCCAGGCTCAGCACTGGGACCCAAAGGTCACCAGGCTGGGACTTTGCTGAAGGAATAAAAGAAAAGGGGATTCTGGAGCTTCAGCTAACTGCTTACCTCAAACCTTCCAAGGGCCTGAGAGGAAATCTTTCAGATGCAGCCCCCAAAAGGGTCTCCAAGAGGCCAGGCCAGAAAGCCGCGAGATAGCCGCCCTTTCTCTGCTGGTTCACTAGGGGATATGTTCAGAGAACTCGCAGACTTCTGAAGCTGTGCCAAGCACCCCTTTACCTACAACTCCCGTTGCAGTAAGAGGGGGACATCTTGAGGAACGACACTCAGTTAAGAGAGTTGTGGCTCCCTAGGGAATGTGTCAAAGTCACCCCTCTGTCTTTATCCCCTTACTCCAGGGGCACTGCTATAAGGGGATCCCCCTCAAAGAATTTATTTTGAGACTCAACATTTCTAGCTCCCAATACAGATATTTAATTTTTGCTGTAGGCTGGGAAGATATGAGAGGAAAAGTGAAAAGGAATCCCAGGAGAACCAGGGAGGGATTGTTACAAAGTGAGAAGGGAGAGGGCCCTCAGAGCAGAGCACAAGTGTCTTCAGGTAACCAGGTGGGCTCCCTAGAGTGTCACGTGGGAAAGGCTCTGCAGGATGCCTTTCTGCCCACAGTCTGAGGGGGTCTCAGTCATGGGTTTTCCTGGCCATAACAGACCAAACGAGGGGTTTCTTCATAAGCTGAGAGAAGCTAACCAGGTGGCCTAATGTGAAAACTGTGCTCAGTTGGACTGCCCAGTACTGGGTAACACCTGGCAGAGCCAATCAGATCTTCTCTTGGGAAGTCTTGCTGAGCTATGGGGAGCTGTTATCAACAAGTAATGGTACATGCAGCCCAACAGAAGGGAGTAACTCAGTTACTCCAACTACCCAACACTACAGTGGACAATAATGGACCTGCCTCTGTGGGGTAGATCCCCTGCTAATAACAAGTATCAATAACATCAATGTTCATGGAATTGCAGGTGACTTTGTGCCTGCCACTGTTAGGCCCTTGTACATGTGACCTCACTGAATCTTCACGAGGACCCTGTGGGGTCAGTGCTTTCATAATCACCATCGTACAGAAGGCAGGAAACTGAGGCTAGAGAAGCAACATAGCTGGGAAATGGCAGATCTGGAACTTGAACCCAAGCAGTGTGATTACAGAACACGAGGTTCTGTTCAGTAGGTTACACACCCTCCTGTCAAACCCATATGGCCATGACCAATATTCCAGTTCTTGGTGAAGCCCAGCTGTGAGTGCCAAGAGGTTTACTGTTCTCCTCACCTCCCCATGCATCCTTCCAACAGTCCTCCAGCACCTGAAGTGATGGGATTATGTCATAGTTCCCTTAAACTGGAAGCATCTAACTAATACAGGGACACAAAGGTTACAAGGAAGTGGCTAGTGAAAACAAAGAATGACAGACCCTCCAAATGGGGTTTGATGGCCCTGTTTTTCCCTTCTGACCGTTAAAGGAAGAAATACAAGCTGAGACATCCTGGACAGATGGCTAGTGCTGGTGATGCCTGCAGAATAGCTTTGACTTATTAATATTAATTTTCTTCTTCTGGTCATCATAAAGGGCTGTCCTCGAAGCCAACTAAATGCTTGGTCTAGACCAAGGGTCAGCAAATTATGGCTCATTGGCCAAATCTGATCTTCTGCCTGTTTCATGAGTAAAGTCGTACTGGAACACGGCCATGCTCATTCGTTTATGAATTGTCTACGACGGCTTTCACGCTACAACAGCCGAGTTGAGTAGTTGTGACAGAGACCATATGGCCCACAAAGCCTAAAAGATTTACTATCTGGCCCTTTACAGAAAAAGTTTGCTAACCCCAGATCTAGAGTGACTAGCAGGCAAGAAGGACACCCCAACACATTTCGGGACTCCACTCAGCAGAATGGGTTTCTCCCCAAGAAACCCATGCCAGTGATTCAAGCCACAGAAGCCACCTGCCATGAATTATCCACATCCATCAGGTAAACCAGCAGATATGTGGTGAGCACCGCTCAGCGCCAGTCCCCAAGAAGCCCATGGGGCTGCTCTGGGCTAGAGTGGATGGGGCCTGGGTTGGGGGCCAGCAACGAGGCAGGGAGGGGCAGGCTGGTGGATTCCTCCCCCCACACCACAGCACTTTTGCTTTATCTTTTCATGTGTTTTTAGGTTCTCCTTAAGACTCTATTGAAATGAAGAGTTCTGTTGCATTAAAAAAAATCATACTCAACAGGTACTTCTTCAGCTCCTACTGTGTGCCCAGCATTAAGGGGAGCGTTAGGGTGGGCAGAGGGCAGAGGAGGGGGCAGCTATGATCTGCCCTTCCAGAGCTTAGCATGGTAGTAAGAATGTTCAGGGGAGGCACAGAATAGGGAACAACTTGGAAAAATAAGAGGCAGGCAGTAGATTAGAAATGCTTTTGAAGTTCAGATTATGAAGACGGTCAGACTTGAAATTATGCCTAAAGGATGGAGGGATTTCCAAGGGCAGAAGGGAGCAGGAAGGACATTCGGGGCTGGGAGAAGAGTGGGAAGACTGGGCATGCACAGTCCTCTCAGCCACCACGGGAGGAGCTGGGACCCCATTAAGCAGCTTCCTAGAAAAGGAAGGGCTGTGTTAGCCATCATGGAGGAGATGAGGAAGCCATGCAGGCCCCTGCAGAAGGAAAACACTTCCAACCTACTGCAAGGTGACCAAGGTGGAGGTACCACAGTTAGGAGGAAAGCCTTCCAGCCAAGCACAGAAGGACAGGAAAGAACTTTCCAACAAGACCCTGCAGAGATTCTGCAATTCATTTTTCTGGAAAATGAATGGACTCACTTATTGATCCCAGGACCATGAAAATGGGGTGGCTGGTAAGACTTGAGCCAAATAGATAGACTCTACTCCATAACTAAAAATCTCCAAAAAGCCCAAATTTAGTATCTTTCATGTTCATGCAAAGGCCCCACTCCCCCCCTGTTGAAAGGAAAGGAAGGAAAGGGGAGGCTTTACAACAGGACGGCCAGAGCTTCTCCACACGGTCAAGCCAGAGAACTTGGGTTTGGGGTCTACATATTTTCTAGGTCCCTTTGGACACAGTCCTAATGTACTGGGGATGGGAGATGAGACTTTGTTTACATTCACAGGCAAAACCTAAATTAGAACTCAACCCCAACTCAGCCGAAAGGAGCTGGCAGGACAAGGAGGGTCCAAGGAGTAACTGTGAAGCAGCGTAAGTGGCCGTCACACAGAACACAGCAGGCTTTCTTATTCTAAGTAAGTATCCAACAGTTTCTAGTTTTACAGATTTAAAAACAGCTAAAAATATGTACCCTTGTATGTTTTCTAGTTTTTGCAGATGATACTAAGACAAATTGAGAGGGAACTTGCTAACCAGCAAAATCTCCTCACTTTCATGGCTGGGGAGGCAGAGAGGACCCATGTTGCCCTGTACTGCATAGCAGATGGCCCCTCTCCTTAGGAAGGGCTGCTGACAGGGACAGGCCAGTGACCCAGGCCCAGAGAGCCAGACCCTCCCTGGTACAGTCTGCTGACATCATCCAAAAAGACCATATCTTCTTATCTCAGCTGACAGCTTGTGAGTTTGGGGGTGCCTATCTCAAGAAAAGTGAGAGCTGGAGAGTGAAACAGAGCCCTGACAACCTGGTGTGGGCCCCTGGATCCAGCTATACCTGTATCCCACATTCCTCTGCACTTTGCAGTTACGTGAGCCAATAATTTCCCTTTTGGTTTATTACCAGCTTGAGTTGGGTGTCTGTCACTTGTGACCTAAATAGGCCTGTAGCAACTCCCAACCAAAGCTGTCATCTTTGGTCAAGCTTTGAAGAAGCTGTAGGTGCTGCTTTTGAATATCAAGCTCCCCTTCATTTGATCACTGACCACAGAGTACCAGAGACTACTGGAGAATCTTGGACAACTCGAGCACAGCAAGTACTTTATCTCTCAGTCCTCTCAGTGCCTGTCATTGCCAGCCCCCTTGATCTGGCCTGACAGCCTTCAAGCCCAATGCCTAGTCCATGCCCACTTCCCCTGCTCCCACCATCCACCCTTCACACCAGCCCCTCCCCCTTCATCTTTGTTGCAAGTACCCCACCAGCCAAAGAAAAGTATCCCCCACTTCAAAAAAGAATAACTGCCATGAATGCTGTGAGTCACACCAAAGGGAGCCATGCCCTGCTCTGATAAACACCCTGCAACTGCTGCTCGATCATGAGGGTCCTGCCCTGTTGGAACATTCTAGATTCTGCGGTTTACAGAGAAAAGACAGACAGGTCCCAATGCTAGGAACATCGGGCCAAATCCCGGGCTTCCCCAGCTTTCATTCACTCGCATGCACAAAGCACAGACCTTGCAGTTGCTCTCTGAGACTCAGTTTCCTTACAGGTAAACCGGGAAACATTTAGCATTAACGACCACCGGAGCTGTGTCAAAGAAGAATCATCCCTAACACGGCGAAGTCTTGCCAAAGATAAACAGCACTCTGGGGAAAGATCCTAGATGGGTGATGAGCAACAAGAACAATAAAAACAGCAACGAGACGATAGCTGACGTGCAGGGAGCTCTCCCCACATTCCAGAAAGAGAGCTCAGCATTTCACCTGCATTATCTCATTTAATCCTACACAAGCCTAAGAAGTAGGAACTAATTACCATCTCCGTCTTGCGCATGAGGTTCCTGAGGCTTGGAGAGCACGTGGGGCTTGTTGAAGCAGCTCAGCTGGGCGGCCACAGTTAATGTGAAGGCAAGCGGTGCCTGCCCTCTGTGACCAGGCCCTCCCGGCGATGTAAAAGAACTCAGCAGTTGCTCAGAATCCCTTTCCCCATCTCAGCGATGTGGGCAATGACAGCTACCTTGCTTCCTACTGGGGCTCCTGAGTGAGCCTCTAGCAATGAGTTGGAGAGACACCAAGTTCCATAAAAATATTGGGTGTTATTACTATCTAGGCAATCCAGTCAAAGGTGATGTCACCAGTGGTGGCCTGTCTGTCTTCACTCTTCTCACCCTCAGAAGACACTAATAATGTGGTGGGAGGTTTCATTAACTAACTGTCTCCTGGAGGCGAATGTTCATCCCAGAGCAGCTCAGCATCACGTTCTTTCTCCCCAGCTGGCCTGCGGACTCCAGGTGGGCAGCTGGACGCTCTGGGAACAGTCAGTCCTGAGTTTGATCCTCTTCCAACGTATGCTAACCATGTGCCCTCTAAGCCTTGCTTTCTCGTCTGTGAACTGGAAACCATAATCGTACTTATTACAGGGTTTTGGGGGATGGGAAGTTTGTCTTCTACTTTTTTGAAATTATGAAATATTTTAGACATCCAAAATATAAGTGATATATAACCCACCAGCAGCTTGTAAGTTGGAATGTTATACTTGATGGCGCCATTGCCCCCACACCAGTCCTAATCCTCTTCCTCACCGGAGACGACCACTGCCTTGCATTTGTTATAGACCGAGGGTTAGCAAACTTTCTGTGAAGGGCCAGATAGTGAATATTTTCAACTTTTCAGGCCACGTGGTCTATGGCAAGTATTCAGCCATGCCCTTGGAGCACAGAAGCAGCCGCCAGACAGTATGTGAAACAATGAGTGTGGGGGTGTTCCAACAAACTCGACTGATGGACACTGAAATTTGAATTTCATATAATTATCAGGTGTCACAAAAGATTGTTCTTCTTTTGATATTTTTCCAACTATTTAAAACTGTGCAACACCATCCTTAGTTCATAGGCCATATAAAAGCTTGTAGCAGGCTGGAGTTGGCCACGGACATAGTTTGCAAAAGCTGATATATATCATTCCCATGCATATTTTAATACTGCAACTCCATACGAGTATTTCCATATACAGTATTGTCTGGTAGGTCTTAAAATTTCATACAAATGATATTATACAGTACTTTTGCTTCTACAGCTGATCACCATCTCCTTTTTTAACATTAAATTTGCTAAGATTAATTTGAGCTGTTACATATAACTTTAGTTGATTCATTGTAACTGCTGTGTAGGACTTCACTATATGACTTTACCACAACTTATTTGTAGGATCATTTATAGGATTTCACTATATGAATTTACTTGAACTTATTTATAGGATTATTGATAGATTTTTACTGTATGAATTTACTATAACTTACTTATCCTTTCTTCTCTTGATGTTTGTTTTAGTCTTACAAACAATGCTACAAAAACCCTCCTCACACACATCTCATTGCACATGTACCAAAGTTTCTCTACGATTGCTCTTCCTAGTAGAAGTTCATGGTCTCAGGGTGCTTGCTGATCACATGAAGCTGGAAACGAAAGGGCTCAGCATCACACCTGGCACCTGGTGAGTGTCCAATCACTGGTAGCTCTTGCTCCTCTGGAGTCCCCGCAAGCACTGGGCAGAGGACTGAGCATATACCAGTGTTTAATACACACTTTTTAACTTAATTTGAGAAGACTGTCATAAGCAAAATGTGTGGGACAAACAGTGGGACCTGGGAGTGATCAAAGAGGGAAAAGGTCAGTTAGGTCAAAGTCATCTGGAATGGCTTCTTTAAACACAAGGTAGGGCTTAAAGTTGGGAGGAATGGATGAAAAACAAATGCCCCTGATGAACGTGATGACCTAAGTGGACACCAAGGCAGGAATGAGCATGGCATGTCGTGTGCAGGGAAATCCAGGAGACCAGTCTGGCTGGAGCACTTGCAAAGTGATTTTGGAAGGCTTTGAATGCCAGGCAGAGGGTGTGGGGCTTGACTCGTGGGTCCGTGGGAGTCCAGGAAAGCCAGCCTAAAGAGAGCCAGGGTTACCCACTGGGGTGTTAATTCAGCCAGTCTTGTTTGAGGGAAACTTGAGAGCAGATGGGGCCCAGCCTGAGTTGAGATCAGGACGTACCAGGAGCCAGATTCAACCCTGACAGCCTCCCAGGCCAAAGCAATTCTTGAGAAAAAGCCCATGTGTGCAGCATCTTGGGGTGGCCAATGCCGCCATCACTCAAGGCTGGATAGGACCTTTCAAGAGTCTGCTGGGAGCCAGGCTGAGAGCCGGTCTTTAAGTAGCACATCCCACTAGCTCGTCCTGGGGTAGGGAGGATGAAGCTGCTGCCTGAAGTCACACACAGTGTGGAAATGGCATGCTGGTGTCGTGGCTCTTTCCAGGGTTGAGCCCAAGCTAATCGAGCTTGGCCTTTTTTGCACTGTATCTTTAAACCACTTTAGCAGCTGTGGTTCAGGCAAAGATGGGTATGGTATTATTCACCCAGCTGGGACTGTGGAGGCTGACCTTTCCCACTTTAACCTCTGCATAAGACAAACAGTTATTGTTAAGGGGAGAAACTATGTTTAAGATATGAAATCAGAGAAAAAGATGAAAGAAGAACAAAGGAAATCAATAGCATCTCTTCATTCTTTCATTCAACATATACATATTTATTAAGCCCCTTTTGTGTGTGCCGCTGTGCCAGGTACAGCAGGGCCACCGGAATGTACACAGCATGGCGTGTGCCATCCACCTGATGGGTCAAGAGGACCACTGTTGTGGTCTTTTTAAATAGTAATGCAAAGCAGTAGAAGTGCCAGAATTAATCTTTTGGACAATTAACGTAATAGGAATTCAAAGGAAGAAGGAAAGCCTGGGAGAGGCATTGCAAGTTGGCTTTTTGAAGGACCCAGAGGCAGAGAGGAAGTGGGAGGGGACCCCAAGCAGACAGAGCAGGACGAGGAGACATATGATAGTGAAAACGAGTGTGGCGCGTTTGGGCAGAGTGAGGCCCATGCAGCAGCTGGAACCCAACAGCACACTCGGGCCTGAACCGGGGGTGCCGGGTGCCCCACACGTCCATGTTTTCCCTTCCTCCAGTGTCCTGGTGACATAGGCCCTGTCCCCATCTGCCTCTCCCTCTTCCCAGACCCCTGTTGGAGCCAGGCACCCTGGCTATGTTGGCTCTCTGCCCTGCTGGCCTTGACACCTTGAACAGGTTGCTTAACCTCTCTGAGCTTTCATTGATTTGATGGGTAAATAGAGATGATCTTGTCTTCACTCACCCACATTGTTGTAGCTACGCAAGGGATAGCCCACATTGCGTCACTTTTTAAGTAGGAAAGAGTCCTGCAGACCTGTACCACAGCCATGTCTCCCATGACGTTTCCACATGAACATCTGGAGCACAGTCAGATACAAAATGGGAAAGGATGCGATCAGGCCATGAGCAAGAATGACATTTCATTTAAAATAGAGGCTCTGGCCACAAATGCCCCGATTTCTGGCATCCCGGCCCTTGTCACCACTTCCCTCTTATTACCATGCAAACAGAAAGACTAGATAGGGCTGATGGGTGGACATTTGGAGAGTTGGGGACAATTGTTCAGGTTGTTATATCCAGAATTATTGTCATGCTCCTTTGCACTTGGGCAGGACACGTCCTCTCTCTGGGTTCGTTGTGAATGGCTGGGAAATGCACACGGCAAGCTCCCTCCCCATCTCTTCCCAGGTCAGAGCTAGAATCCTACATGACAGTGGTCTTCAAAATGGTGTTTCCACACCCCAAGTGGTGCACAATATGAACCACTGGGGTGTGGGGAGAAAATATGAGAACTCCGTATGGTTTTTCTAATATGCAATTACATTATTTTTCCGTTGCTACCATAACAAATTACAACAAACTTGGCAGCTTAAAACAATCTAAATATATTATCTCACAGTTCCCGTAGGCCAGAAGTCCAGTCGGACTCAACTGGGTCCTGTTTAGTGTCTCACAGGGCCAAAATCAAGGTCTCTGCAAAGCCACAATTCTTACTGAAGGTTCTGGGGGAAACTCTCCCAGCTTATTCAGGTTGTTGGCTGAATTCAGTTCCTTGAGGCTGGAGGCCTGAGGTCCCCCTCTCCTCGCTGGCTGGCAGTCTTTGTCCCTAGAGGTGTCTGTGTTCCTTCTCTTGGTTTCAGGTGGACTCCTCCGGCAGCAGAGGGTTGGGACTTTCTCACATTTCAAATCTCTCTGACCACCTCTTTTGCCTCACCTTTCTGACCCTAGCCAGAGAAAGTTCTCTGCTTTGAAAGTCTCGTGTGATTAGATTAGACACACCCAGAGAGTCTAGGACACAATCTCTATTTTCAGGTCCTTAGCCTGCATCACATCTGCAAAGTCCCTTTTGCCATGGAAGGTAACATGTTCACAGTTTCCAAGAACTGGGACACGGCCACCTCCGGAGGACATTCTGCCTTCCACAGCACCAAAGAGAATTGGCTCTTCTGACATTCGATGACTGCTGCTGTGGGACAGAGGGTCAGAGTGGTCACACCAGGGAAGGGTGGGAATCCCACAACAAGGAGGGGCTGACAGACACCCTCGCTTGTTTGTTTGCTTTTAGCACATCATGACAGATTAAAATTTGTGCCTCCACAGTGGCTGGGATTCAGAAATGAGAGCCCCAATAGTGTTCTTCCATTTGGATTTACATAACAAGTCTTATATATCTTTTTTGGCTCTCGCCACCCAAGTATTGAAAATCAGGACCAGACTTTTAACTCAACTGTGTTGGAAAGTATTATACCAAGATTTTAAAAAACAATTATGCCTCTCCAATCCCATTACTCTCACTATAAATATGACTATTGATAATATATCTTAATGAGAGTAGATTCTATATTATCTATAGTTAATAGGTAAAAAAAAAAATTTTTTTTGTTTATTTTTTTGTTTTTTTGAGACAGGGTCTTGCCCTGTCACCCAGGCTAGAATGTAGTGATGTCATTGTAGCTCACCACAACCTCAAACTTCTGGGCTGAAGTGATCCTCCTGCCTCCGCCTCCCAAGTAGCTGGAACTATAGGCATGTATCACCACACCTGGATAACTTTTTTTATTTTGTGTAGGGACAAGATCTCACTATGTTGTTCAGGCTGGTCTTGAACTCCTGGCCTCAAGAGATCCTCCCGCCTTGGCCTCCCAGAGTGCTGTGATTACAGGCGTGCACCCCCACA
Source organism: Eulemur rufifrons (assembly GCF_041146395.1). NCBI lineage: Eukaryota > Metazoa > Chordata > Mammalia > Primates > Lemuridae > Eulemur > Eulemur rufifrons. The sequence continues at coordinate 68,596,034 of NC_091001.1, read as the reverse complement.
CCTGGCCTTATTTTTAAATATTTATTTCATCTGTATCAATTAAATTTTTAGTAAGAAATATCTTTTTAAAAAATACATACCTAACTTGTTAGTACAAAAGTATGTGTCCCTAAATTACAATAAATACATACATGTGTGTTAGATGTGAATTCTCAAAAATATTTTTACTGATAAAGTTGCTCAAGCAAGGTTTGAAAGGTAAAGCCGTGGGTCACAAGACAGAGACTGTGCCGGGTAAACACAAACCTTCTGGAGTTATTTCAAAGTTTCCTCACACTTCCTAAATATGCTGCTTTTCAAAATGTTTGGTGCTTTGGTTGTGATTGATTTTTCAGGCAATTTGGAGAATTTCTTTTCCAGGAAGCCCCGCCCCTATGCCCTCTTGTTTCAGCCTAAGAATGGTAAGAAAAGAAAATGGAGCTTTCTTTCAGGTACCATTTCCTGAGGCGCAAACTGGGCCTCCTGGTTTCTTGCGTTCGGTCCGGCAGGAGTTGAGGGCCTCTGAATGGCCGTGCCGGGGGGCTTCCTGCGCGAGACTTTACACATTTGCAGTCCCATCAATCCAGCACCTATGGGACAGGAAGCCAGCGAGGTTTGTGGAGCCAGATAGCCAAATAAAAAAGAATCACTTTTTACTTTCCTGAAGTTAATTAATGCTGAACGGAGCAGGCCAAGCACAAAAACCGATTAGACGTTCTCTGAGCAAAGACTCCACATTTTACCCATAAAGCCAAATAAGCCTGACCCTGGGACCCCCGCAAATGCAGGTCAGGCCTAGCTGGGAGGTACAGAGGAACTAACACTTTTCCCTTCACACTCCTTCTGGTGTTTCCCTTCTGGGTCTTATTTTTATTCATTTTTCCAGTTTATAAAACACACTCACCGATGAGCCCTTGGGGCACATGTGGAAAAGCTTAAAAGACACAAGTACAAAAACAGACTGACTTAGAGTCAAGAACCCAAAACCCAAGAACTCTCCTCCATCTTACCCGCACCCCGACTCCTGCCCGGGTCACGTTCTGCACCTTCCCCTCCCACGTTTCCTAAAAGGGCCATAAAGTTGGGCTTTTTTTAGAAGGAAAAGGAGGTGGGTGTCAGAACTATTCTCGAATATTAATATTTCCATCCAAGTCTTCCTCTGCAGCCTGGTGCTGTAGCCCGCGGCAGTTTGGCGAAGGGGCTGCTTGAGCCAGGAGGTCAGGCCTCCGCCACGGGCAGCGCAGTCTCCTCATCTGGCTCCGGGCCCTGCACGGCCTCCAGAGCAGCCAGGTCGCTCCCGGATATCCAGGATCCAGACCCTGCCCACGCGTACTGGGAGCTCCGATTTCCCACACCGGGAAGAGAAACAAAGACCGTATTCTTTGAGGGCTGCCTAGTCTGCAAAGGCCCAGTCTTCCCTCCCTGTTAATGTACGTACTCCTGAAATTATTTAATCTGCTCTGTTAGACAGCCGACCGATCGCCTGAAGAGTGGGAAAGAAAGAAAAAAAAAAAGAGGCCAAACACCGTTGCAGCATGGCGAGGCAGTGCCACTCGGTCATCTGTCCTTAAACATGTATCTGCTGAGCTCCTGCTACATGCCATGGGCTGGAGCTACAACTGAAGATGAAACAGACTTGCCCCTGCCCAGCTCCAAGGGCTGCGGCTCCTACAGTTTATGGGGAAAACAGACATTAACCAAATAACTATTGGACTAGTTTCAGTTGGGCCTCATTCATTTGGGGGGAACCTGACTTAGTCTGGGGTCAAGGAAGGCCTCTCTGAGGGCAGACATGTAAGCTGGAAGCTGAAGGACACATGGAGTTGACCATGTGAACGGTGGGGTTAGATCTTTGGGGCAGGCACTGCGGCAGGGGCTGAGGGGTCCACAGCCCCACCGGGCACAGGGCACAAGACACTGCTGACGAGGAGCCATCACGTGACCCGGCAGGCCAACCCCTCGGGATGCAGTTTTGTTCCAAGTGTAATGAGTGGAGTGATCCGATTCATGTTTTTGAAAAGCTCACTCCCTGGGACTCATGGGGTCCCTGGAGCTCTGAGAAACGCGGGGAATCAGGATCGCGGTCTTCGTTTCCGTCAGCGCCTGACTTTTGTGATCACAAGAGGTGCCTTCACAGGGTTTGCTGAGAATCTTGCCGTGGCGGACGCCGGGGAGAATGTGCGAGAACCAGACACAGTTCTGGAGTGGCAGGGGCGTATCGTCTAGTGGGGAGATCAAACACACTCAGCAGGGTCGCTGATCCCCACGCTGGGTCCCCAGGAAAGAAATGAGTGGACTCCTGGGGAGTCCCGCTCTTCCTGAGGGCTGCGGCAGCACGGAGAGCCCACTGCCCGCTCACGGCTTCCGCCCTTGGCTGTCCGCCTCCTGACAGGCCATCCAGACTCCTCAACAACAAAAGATTAAAAGAAAATAAGGCTGTCCCATTGCCTCTGAATCGAGTGATGAAGCATGACAACTGTCAAGACACTTTTAAATGTTTTTTCCTGAGGTCTGTGAACACATTCTTCCTGAGGCAAAGGAGAACAAACCAAACCAAGCCATTGCTGTCTCCCAGGACCAGGATCCTTCACTCCCTCTTCTGCCCAGAGGAACCTTCCAGAAGGACACGATTCTTCAGTGGCTGTCGTGTTGTGGCATTTTTCACAAGAAAGGAAAGTGGGGTCTCCTGAGAATCAGCTGCACACCCCAGGTCCCCCCAAAGTTAACATAAAGAGTGCATTGTATTCCGCTCTGACTTTCCGCACAAACACTGAGGGAGGAGGGGGCGGGCCTCCGTGATCTATTAATCCTGCTTCCACCCTTCATCCAATGCATGAATAAATGAAAGAGAAGGTGTACTCAGCTGAAAAGAAAGGAAAAAAGAAGGGAATAGGAGACACCCCCCTGGCCAAAACATGAAAAAATAGGCAATTTTCCCAAAAAGCTATTGCATAGGTTAAAATCGCCCCAGGGAATGTTTAACTTGCTCCTTGGTCATTTATTTGAGCTTTAGGCCACTCTTGGGCTGTGGTGCTTAATGGAAAGAGTATTTACCTTAGCAACCACAGCAAACCAGGGATCCAGCAGGCATGCTGGGAGGACACAAAATACCTCCACAAAGGAGGCCATCCGCTAAGAAAATGTCAGACTTCACATTTGGGGATGCCATCAAGGGATCTTTTAAAAATATTTTTCTGTTAATGATGGCTGAGGGTAGGGAAAGAGAAAGAGAAGAAAAAGGCACACTCCAGTTCCCTTCTATTTTTCACCACCACCCCCACTTCTTCCTGCTCCCCCTCCTCTGCAGAACAGGACGCAAACAGGTAAGGCTAGCTGGGCAAGAAAGGATCACTTGGGAAAAGGAGCTTGGAAAGTGATGCCTTTCTTCCTGCCGTCTTGTTGCCAGCAGTCACCAACGTGTGCATATGAAACTCCAGGTAAAATCTAGAGGTCATTTTCCCCACAAGCCAGAGATAAAAGGTATCCACATGCGTGCTCCTGCAACTCCCGTGTCCAGTCCTCTGATCCCCACACACAAATGCGTGACATTTCACGTGCTTGTGTCTGATGTGGGGCCTACAGCATGAGTGCATGCACACACATGACACACACACACACGACACACACACAAACACACACACCGGCAGTCCTCTTGCTTTTAGGAGCGTGGGAAGGAATCTACTATTTGGATGCGGTTGTTTGGACCAGATGACACAACTGGCCTGGAGTGCTAAGGCCCAGATCACCAAAGAGAAGCAGCGGACACTTGCACCTCCAAGGAGCTCCAGCAAGCTCTCAACCAGGAGACTGGGCAGAAACCGCAAGGCAGAGTTCCCCAGCTCTTCATGGGGAGGCTTCCCAATCAATGGAAGGAGCAGTGGGGAATGGGGTGAGTGGGAAGATAAGGTATAAAAGTGCAGAGGGCAGCTGCCATCTGGGGACCTTGCTCCAAGCTATGGGAAGGGGATCAAGCCAGAACCTCACCCCACTTCCACACCCACGTGCATCACCTGAAACATCCTCATTTCCAATATGGGTGTTTAGCCTCTTAGTGTGGTCTTTAGTGCTGGCAACAGAATAAACATCGGTACTCTTAGCACTGGGTTAGCAAAGGCAGGCTCTGTACTTGGTAGTGTAGGCTAAGGTGCAGTAACAAATGGATCTAAGCGGCTCAACACAACAGAAATTTCTTTCTTGCTCATGCAACATCTTGGGCAGGCTCTGCTCTGTGAGCAGCCCTCTCCACACAGTCTTTCAGGGGCCAGGTCCTTCTGTTGTGTGGCTCTCCCATGCTCCCTTCACGCCCTCAGGCTGGTGGAAGAGGAAACGGATGCAGAAGAGTCTTGGCCTGGAAGGGACACCCACCACTTCCACTCACTTTCCCCTGGTGAGGAATTGCCATGTCTCTGCTTAGATGCAAGAAGGGCACTGAGAAATGGAGTCCCTGGCTGGGCAGCTCTTCTCAGTGGCAACTCTGTAGTATGGGAAGGGGGCAGCTACATCTTCCACAGTAACTCTAAATTCATGTACCCCTATGCTTCCAGGAAAAATTTTGATTTATGTATGATGAATAAGACAGAAACGATGTTCAGTTCACTTCCAGTTTCTACTTAAGGTTGGGAAGGTGATCAAAGAAGAAGGCCAGGGGGAAATCCCTTGCCTCCCTTTGATTTCATCTGCTTGGTGTACAAGTGGTGTGTTAGGGGCCTGCACTGGCCCACCCCAGGCTTAACTAAGTGTGAGGATCTTCATTGGTTCCAATGTCAGTAAAAGGGTGAAGTCCAAATGTATCGTTGCCTGTAAGGTTCTGTGCAGCCAGGTCCTGGCATAGCTTATTGGCCCCTTCTTCTGCCTCCCCTGCCCCATCAACATTCAGCCCACACACCAGCCGCATCAGCTCTCTGACCATGCCCACCATGTTCTTTGACGTCTTTGCACCCTGCACACTGTCCTTTCAGCATACAACACACTTTCCCACTGCTGTGCCTGGCAAATTTCCACGCACCATTCAAGATGCAGCTCAAACATCCCCATGCTTCCTCCTCTTAGTCCCATAATCCCCTGAGCATGCATCCATCAAAGCGCTTAACACGTGGCTCTGTGTTGGTTGTGTCTGCCTCCAATCAGACCAGTGGTTCTCAACTGGAGGCTATTCCCTACCCTCCCCCCCCCCCCGGGGACATTTAGTAATGTCTGCAGATATTTTTGATTATCATGACTGAGGGGAGGGAGTGCTACTGTCATCCAGTAGGTAGGGGCCAGGGATGCTGCTAAATATCCTACAACAGGATCAGTGTCCTACCCTACAGGACAGACCCCGCAATGTCAATAGTGCGGAGTTCCTCAGAGCGAGGACATCCCATGTCTTTGGAATCACCTTAGCGATGTTACAATCCCACACAGTGTGTGTCGTAGACACTCCATAAATGTTAATGGAGGGATACACAGGTAGATAGAAGAACATCAGAGCAGACCACGTAGACTGAAGAACCATGAAGCTAAGCTTATCTCCTGAGTTGCCCCGGCACAAAAACATACAGAATCTCCACAAGCTTCCGTGGCCAGAGAACAACTGGCTAAATGTAGGAGCTGCCAAAGAGAGACCACAGGAGGACAAGGACTTTTCCTGGAGCTCGCCACTAAGTTTGGCGTTTCATTAAATACATCAGACACTATTTCAATACAGATTTCAATCTGTTGGTTTCCTTTTTTTTTTTTTTTTTTTGGCAACTCACATTCTGTTAATTGTTTGTATGAATTATGTTTATCAATGTAAATAATTTGCATTCTGAACTTGTTTTACTTTATGCTTCTTCACAACATTCAGTCCCTGGGAACCCTGGGGGACACAGTGTTATGTAAAGTGGTTAAAAACGTATTTTCAGGAATAACGTATTTTTTAAGCCAGGCTTATTTGGCTGTGGTTTTCCTGCTGCTTCTCAGGCAAGAAGTAAGTAGGTGATTATTAGACCCAACTCTATGTGGCTCCCAGGGCGTCCCCATCCCAGCCCCCTGCAGAAATTCCGGCTGGAAAAGCAGTGACGGCGGTGCCTGCTCCAGCACAGGGTGATGCCCTCATCTCCCCTCCTCGTCCCATGGACTCCAGCAGTCCCTTTCCGCTGCCAAACAGGCCAACAACCACAGCTGAACACACAGGGGCAGAGGGCAGCCCCGTGGCTGTGGCCGATAGCACGCTCCCTGAGTGTGCCCCCAACTCCATCACGCCCGGGGGCACAGCACGTTCAGCTGAGTTCAGTTCAGGCCAATTCCAAAAGCTTCTATTAACAAAAGCTCTGTGCCAGGTACTGTGCTAGAAGCTGGAGATTTAGAGAAACCTTTAAACACAGAGCTGCTGCAGGGAGACAGACATGCAGACAAATAATTCCAGGGCTGTGTGTCAGGGCAGCGACAGGAGTGAATGTGAAGGGCTGTGGGAACAGAGAGGCCCGGGAGGGTCGCAGGGCCTGGCCCTGGCCGTGCCCTGGCGGAGGAGAAAATGACACTGGCTGCAAGGCGGGGGGAGGGGAGGGCGGCTTCTCATCTGCAGCCTCAACCAAGTCCCCAGGCTTAGGTTTCCTACAACTTGATGACAGTCCTGGACCCTGTCCTCCACCTCAGCTTTCAGGGGGAGCTGAGAGTCCCTCAGACAAGCCCCACATGACTCCACTTCCCAGGAGGGGTGGGGGTCGCAGGCTAAGTCAGGCCTATCAGGAACGGAGCCCGCTGGGGCCTGAGGGTCTCGCACAGACTAAACACTGAAAACCCTGAACTCCCACAGATGTCAGCCTGGCTGGACGGCACAGTCGGACACCTCCAAGAGGCCGTCCACTCCCTGTCTGAGAATAAACAGGACCACGAACTGTTGGAATATTTTTTTTTTGGTATGCGTGTGTGTGTGTGTGTGTGTGTGTGTGTATGTGTGTGTTCTTTAAGGAAAGAATGAAAATGGCATTTCCTTCACTCCGAGGTCTGAGGCTTGGCCCTGCCCACCTCAGCCCCACACACTCATCCTTCAGCCCACAGCCTTTCCTGGACGCTGTCCCCTTCGCTCGTACCGATCCGGCGCCGTCACTGGCCACCTCTCTCCAGGGGCTCTTATCTCAGTGCTTCCCCGGATGGGGTCAAAGCCCCGTGGCCTGAGGAATGAGCTGCAGTGGGATATCACTGACTGTGCCTGGGCCGGGGCCTTTCTCCTGACCTCGCCCTGCATGGGACAGCCTTGGTAAGTGGCTGGCTCGAGGTTTCTAGAAGTTTCCCCTTCATCCCCGTCATGGTGGAGCTGTTGTTCCAGTGCAGCCGACCCCTGGCTCCTACCTGGATTTTCCCCATAACCACCCCAAGCCCACGTGAATGACAGTTTCATTGCATTAGCAATCCTTGGTTACCCAAATGTCTCTCAGGTTAAAGGACAGAGATCTGATAAATATGGACCTGGAGGACCCAGGATCCCAAAGCTCTGAACTTATCCATCTGTCTGTCTACCCCACCAACTCTCACCCTCGACCCCCAGCAGAGACAGCCTCTGCCCCTTGAACCCCACCCTGGGCTCCCTCCTTCTCCCCTTGTCCTTCTCCCAGACCAGAGGATGCCAGACTATGACAGCTCGAGAAGGCCGTGGGGGAGCTTCCGCGAAGTCCCTTCCAAACAGCACCAACAGGACATTCTCAGCAGAGGGTCTTAATTATGATGAAGGGTGAGTCCAATTTCAAACTTCCTGGAATTCGGAGGGGTCCAGGGTGCACATCTTTAATTTAATTACTATTTGTTATTTATCATCCCTTCATAAGCCAAGGAGCTTAAAGTCTTTAAAGAATTAGACATGTGTACTATTAAGATCTGCAATCCAGGGTGTAATAGATTAATCACTGGCCTTCTTCCTTTAAAAAAAATTTTTTTAATGTCTTTACCATTTCTGTTTCTCCCTAAAAATGTGTTTACCCTGAATTAACCTTACAGAAAAAAATTCCTCCCCCAGGGAGCAAGAGGAGGGCAGGTATATTGAGAGTCAACTCAAAGCTGACCTTTAACCCTCAGCCCTTTCATCAGAAGGTTGACCATATATTAAGCAAAAGGGCCGCGCTGAGGGCAGCTGCAGCTGCCTTTGGCCCTCATCCTTATCACAAATCAGATGCCTCTTCTCCCAGGCTGGCTTCAGTCCAGCTCCGCTCAGCCAGTGTAGACACAGTTCCCGGTGTCCAGGCTGGTTCCAGAATCCGGGATGCACCCGTCACCTTCAAAAAGCAGGGCCACCACCGAGAACCCAGACAGCAAAGACCAGCAAGGACAGGTCAGACCTGAGGGGGACACTTGCTCTGCTAAGCATACCCTCTCCCCAAGAGCATCCTTCTCATTGCTCAATTTGATACCTAAAATCCCTTCTGTAAGTGAGCAAGCCTTTTATTCCACAATTGAAACTGAGGCTATAAAATGCCCCAAGTAGTAACTTATTGGCTTTAGTTCTCAATTCCAAGGCCTGGATGACATCTAGATCTGGTCTTTGAGGTGCTTTCAGAGAGTGTGCCAGAGGGCATGGAAGCAGCAACCTCTGGTGGGAAGAACCTGGTGTTTGAATTAGACAGAACTGAATTGAAATCCTGGCTTCATCCGGTACTAGCTGTGTGATCTTGACTGAGTTACTTAACCTCTCTGAAGGTCAGTTTTTTCGTGTGTAAAATATTTGATTCCCTTGGTTATCATAAAATGTAAAGGTGATGGCATGAGGAAAGTGACTGGCATGTACATGGTCACTTTTCTTCTCTCTCTTGCAGGGAGGAAACTCAAAAAATAAAAAGAGAGAAAAACACAAAGAAAATGATACTTCACTTGTTGCCCAATAAATCCAGAAGGAGTACTAACTCCTTTGAGATAGAAATAGGAATTCATAAGTTAAATAAGCTTAAAACTGGGGAAGCCACACCTTCTTAGGAGGTTTGCATGCTGGCATGCTTTGATCTATATTCTATACCAAGGGTCAGCAAACTTTTCCTATGAAGAGCCAGATAGTAAATATTTTGGCTTTGAGGGTCAGTCTCAGTCTTGACTACTCAACCCTGCCATTGAAGGCAGCCATAGACTTAAATCATCGATACATAACAGAACAGGTATGGCTGTGTTCCAATAAAACATTATTTACAAAAGCAGGAGGTGGTCTGGATTCGGCCCCTGGGTTGCAGTTTGCTGACTCCTGTTCTATATACCAAAAAGTCCCAACAAGTTTTGTGACTTTTTTTTTTTTTTAACATCACAGGGCCACCTCTGAAGATTTTGCCATATTTCACCCTGAAGTCTCAATGAGTCCTGAACCCTTGGGCATGTGCAGCAGTTTGTCAAACTCTCTAGACTGCCACTGGCTTGAATGAGTCAACCTTTGTTCAGGTCTTTGGTGATGCTTGCTAATCCTTGGGGAAATGTGCTCAGTGCTAACCCCAGGCTTATCTGGCCGTGGAAAGTTTGGCTTAGTTTCCCCAAGGAAGACAAAAAGGCCAAGGGAACAGATGATATGCAGAACACTTTGTTCCCTTCAGCCATGCTCTCAGTGCATCTCAAAACAAAGCCACGAGAGAGAGCAGATACCATTGTCCCACTTTACAGACCTAAAAACTGAGGCAGCAGGGATGAGATTTACCTGTCCAAGATCTTATGACAGAACCAAAAATGAAATCCAGTTACTTGCTCTTTTGGCCATATCACAATATCTCCCCTGTCTAGTTTTTCCTGCTTTTTCTTTGATTTTAGGGCTTTTGAAGCTGGCGGTGGAGTGGCAGTGGGCAGACATCTCCCACACTGAAAGGGACTGAATTTCTTTAAAGTGGAGGAGACGTGAATGAAGAGGCTATGCAGATAGGCACTAAGGCTCGCTGTCTGTGACTGGTGATGGCTCGGGCCTGTCGTGAAGACTATGTCTCATCCCAAAGAGCACCCTCTGCAGCTTAGAAGCTGGCTTGGGGCAGGCAGGGCAGGGCCAGGGCTGCTAGTGTGAGTCACCACCCCCCAGGCTGGGGCTTTTCCGCCCAGTGCGCCTGTCCAGTCTTCCCAGCTCGTTCCTGGCATCTTGCTTCTTTATCCAGGCCGATCACTAAGCAGGTAAAATCAACCTTGATCTGTTTAAGAACATCAAAACGGCAGCTGGTCTAAACAGGGCATTGAGCATTTATGCTCAACTTGGGATACCACTTGCTTTCTGGAAGGATTCTTCCCACCACAATGCACTGCAGAGCAGAGAATTCTGCAGCTCCGTAAAATCAGGGAAATCATGGTTTGGTCGGAAGTGTTAGTTGACTAAGGAATTCAAGCCTCATTTCTGAGCACACTCCCTATTCCTCTGCCAAATGCACATTTTAAAACTCTGACTTCTACTCAAGAGGCTGAGGCAGGAGAATTGCTTGAAGCCAGGAGCTGGAGACCAGCCTGGGCAACATAGCAAGACCCCATCTCAAAAAATACTAATAAAAAAAAAACTTTGCCTTTGCCCCACAGATTTATTTATAAATTGCCTGTAACTCTTTGAAGTAAGGGCTTATGAAATGAATAATGACTAACATATATTGAGAGCCAACTCCGTGCCAGGCATTTTGTATGCAATAACTCATTTAATGCTTATGAGAACCTCACAGTTGAGTTATTATTACCCCCATTTTGGAGATGAGGAAGGAAGGATCTCAGAGAAGGTACATCTTCAAGTGACACTCAGGATTTGAACCCAGGCTGTGTGTCTCTAAAGTCCTCTTGCCTTTGCTGACTTGCATTCACTCATGGATGTGTCTCCCTTTCATAAAACCCAAATAAAGTTTCTAGGTCTCTCGAGCAATGACTGGGAAACCGCTCTTCACTGGGAGCTCGTTCTCCTTCTTCCTGGTTTTCAAATACTCAGTGACTGAAAGGTGAAGGAGGAAAGGGACTGCGGCATCCACCAGTTTTGCCCCTTCTGATAAAGTGTCATTGGGGTGTGGCACGGCACCACCTCAGCCCCAGGGACCCCTTCAGCGGTGCCTACGTGGGAATTGTGGTGATGGGGGCAGACATCCACCAAGGCTTAGGCAAAAATCATCAAGCTCTAGGAACCAAAGCCAGAGGTGAACTCTGCAGGGGTGAAAGGTCAGCCGTCAGCCCATGAGCCCCTGCCCCTGCCCCTGCCCCTTACCCCAGGGCAGCAGACAGTCCCCAAACCCAAAGCCATAATCACTGCCGTCTGAAGCCATTTCAAATGCATGAGACCGCCTGGGTTTAATTCATCCCCTTTGAGGTTTCAGGAGATGACCCGACCCTGGGAGGCCAACCCAGGCTCACCTTCAAGGATGCAAACATGAAATACAACACCATCCCCCTCTCCCCAGCCTCCAGTCAATCCCCAAGGCCACAGACAGCCACAGGACCCCAGGAGGCGGTGACGAGACAGGCCTGACCAGGCAGAGAAGGGAGGACATGACCCTCCAGGGCTTCTCATGCCACCACATAAAAAATATATGGAATAGGTCAAATTTCATTCACTTCTTCTGGTTTACAAAAAGCAAGTCTGAGAGTTTGGGCGGGAAGGCAGCACAGAGGAAGGTCCCTTAGGTACAGAAACCCAGACAGCCGCGTGTCTGGGAGGGGAGGGGGAACACACTGTTTGACAAAGGTGTCATGTGATATTAAACATGGCCTCAGACCTGCCAGCACTGACCTACGCCCCCTTTCGGCCCCACTCCCTTCTCTCCCCTGCTCCCCCCATTTCAAATATGAAATGTAGATTTGGCTTGAATACAAAATACCTTCCTCCGACCAGAACTGAACGTTTGCACACCCCGACTGCATTGAAATGATACAATGCTGGGGTCAGAGTAACACAAAATACTAGGACCACTAGACATAACACAGACTCTTTATTTCTAAACACCATTATGGCAGTTGGCAGTCCCCAACCCCCACCTCCAACCCAAGGCTCAAATGTAAGGAAATTTTCACTTTATCTCCTCAGGCTTGTTTTCACTTCACTTTCTTTATTCATTCCGTGTCCTGGTGCTTGATTTTTGCTTTCATTAAAAAAATATAGGGACCTTATCTAGACCCAGCCTATTCCAAACAGCACCAGTGCAGCACCTTAAGAGGGGGTGTGGAAATCTGCTTACAACTTTCCAGAGTGTAAACCTAAACCACAAGGAAGAATAGCCTTCCGCCCCGTGCAGCTGAAAAATTTCACAAACCACAGCAGCCTTTCTCACTCAGAGGCAGGACACCCTCTCCAGCTGAAAAACTGGATTCTGAAGAGAAGGACTTGTAGGAAAATTAATGAGGAAGAGGATAACGTCTCCTCCAAGACAGTCCCCTTTGCATTTTGAGTGTCTAGTTATGTGTATATCTGTGTGTGTGTGTGTGTCTGAGTGAGTGTGTGGACATGTGTATGCATGAGTGCATCTTTGTGCAAGTGAGTGTATGTGTGGACGAGCCAGGGCATATGTGTGCCGGTGTGTGCCCACGTGTGCACGAGTGTGTGTGTATGTGAGTTTGTGAGTGCCTGTTCGTGCAAGTGAGTGTGTATGTGTATATGTGAGTGTGTATATTAGTGAGTATGCGTGTGTGTGTCTGGGCTCCTTAATGGAGAAACACAGCATCTGATGAACCAGGGGCCTCTTGGTTCCACCTGGAACCTTCCAACTAACCATCTCTGCACAAGTCAGGGCGATGCTGAGGTTGAAGACATGCGATGACCCAGGGCCAGAGAAGCCCAAGGCAGCAAACACTCCAGAAAGCCAGTTCTGGGGCTGAAGGTCCCAGGAAAAGCCTATCACAAGAGGGAAAGCCTATCACAAGATGGAAGTGGAAGGGCCGGGCGCACAGCACAGCTGTCGGCTTGCACACCCATCTCCTTAGTGAGAGCACCTGCTCCAAGCTGCCGGACCTGCTGCAGGAAGAGACCACCCTGCACCTGGGGAAAGATACCTGGGCATAGGGACTGCTGTATGTCTACCTTTGTAGACCAAGAGATTGATCCATCCAAACTGATTCCACCCTCCCAAAGCCCTCATTTCGCCTCTACCGAGTATCCCCTCCATCCTTCCTGGTCCCCAGCACGGGAGCCCCCAAATGATAAAGGACTCTCGAATTAAATTTTTCTCTTTTCCCCATAAATTTATGCTCTTCACTACCCCTTTATATTTCTAATCTCCTAAACTCATTTAATTATGTCCAGAGTAATTAAACTTGCTATCAGGGGGCATCTGGAAGGAAAGTTAATACATTTTAATTTTACTTATACAGTGAACACTCGATGCCACGTCCAGTGTGGGGGAGGTGCCTGTACACACATTCCTGCGTGACACGCTGGTGGGGATCATTGGCTGCAGGAGGTTGGCAGGTGGGAGCCGGCAGGACCCACCCAGACATGCCAGGAGACCAAGAAGTCCGCATGGACAAGGCCTCGGGGTGAAAAGGGATTAGTGCAGAGTATTAAACCAGAGCAGGGCGGGGCTTCAAGAATCTCAAACACCCTTTTGAGAAAACAAAGTCCCCAGGATTTAAACCAGGCAAAAATCTTCCTCTCTAAGACTTGAGGATTTGTATTTCCTTTTAAAAGCAGAAGGGGTAGGGTAAAAAAAAATAAGGTGTGGCTTGTACCAAACCTCCCCCTCCAGTCAAATTCTCCATGAGCTCTTTTTTCCCTCCACCAGCCTGGCAGAGAAAGGGGGGCAGGAGCAAAACTCCTCCCACATCCCCTTCGGAGAAGGAGTAAGAGGTGGGTGCCTCCCTGCCCCGGGTACACACCTTGTCTCTGTCTACACACGCGCCAGGCTGTAGACAGGTGACCCTGACTGTAGACTAAGAGGAATGAGTCCCTGCTTGACACTTAACAGGCTGTGTGATGGTGGGCAAGTCCTTTCCCTGTGACGAGCCAGACTCGGCTTTGTCATCCGTGAGGTACGGGGTTCAGCAAGCAGCTTGCCCGAGTTCCCCATCTGGGACACTCCAGGATCCCAGGCTCCTGGCTTCAGGCCTCCCCGGGGGAGCTGTGCGTCCTGGTGAGAAAGGGTTGTGGGCCAAGATCCGCTGGCAGTAGAGCTCCCCAGGAAGGGACACCGATCCACATGGGGACAGTTAGCATAACTGAAATTTAATCAAATAAATGGCTAAAACTTAATTGTTAAGTGGGAGCCTGCCTGTGCCATCTGACAGACGGCCCACTCCCTAATCCCGCAGCTTACCGCACTGCTGGACGCCATCTGAGGGACAGGGTGGGACTGAAGCAGTTCCTGCTCACCTCCCAGTCGGGCCCAGACCCCTCACGCTCACACACTGGTGAGGCCACTCATCACCAGAAGGCCCCATTACGCTGACAGGCAAGCCAGATAAAATGGATAACTACTTGAGGGGGCAAGAGATCCCTGGTGGGAAAGACTCATGCTAAGAGAACACACCTCCCTGGAAACAGATGTCCTGGTCCTGCAACACAAACTGCAGTATCACATCCCCAAAATACAAGCTCTCCCATAAATCATTCTGGGGAGCCTGTTTCGTTTTCCTGTTCTTATGAAAGTGACCTATGTGTGAGGCTTAAGGCCAAAAGTGCCACCACACTCGAGCGGCTCCACACTTCCCCACAGCTTACTGTAAAGGTGCCGACCAAACCACCGTGGCTGGGCCGCTGCTCCGCCCGACCTGTAGGAGCTGGCGTTCCCCACGGTTCTGCCCGCAGCCTGAGCCCCTGCCCTGCCCCTCCCGCTCTGCCAACCCCAGCCAGCCCTCAGGGCCCATCCGCCCACATCTCCTTCCTCCCGCCCTTCCTGGCTCATCCCACATAGAGATTTTTTATTTTCTACCGTGTCCAGTCTGCCCTCTGGTTTGGGCATTCTCTCTGACTCTACCTTGTGTTGTTTCATGCAAACATATTTTCTCTCTCCACGTTGTATTTTCTTTAATCAATTAAAATTCACCAATTATAAGTATGCAATTCAATGAGTTTGTCAAATGTATCCGGTCATATAACCACCACCACAATCATGTATAGAACAGTTACATTATCTCTTGCCCCTATCCAGGCCCCTGGCTCTTGGTAATCACTGATCTGTCTTCTAACACTATAGTTTTGCCTTTTTTGGATTTTAGAATGTAGTCTTTTGTGGCTGGCTTCTTTCACTTAGCATATTCTTTGAGATTCGTCCATATTGTCGTATGCACCAATATTGCCAGTGGTTACATGCATCCATGTTGCTGCATGCATAAAGCACTTCAGTGCTTCAGCTCTTTTTATTACTGACTAGTACTCCGCTGTATGGCTGTATCACCATTTGCTAACCCATTCATCACTTGGTGGATATTCGAGTTGTTTCCAGTTCTTCACTATCATAAATAATGCTACTACGAACATGAGAGTACAAGTCTCTGTGTGGATGTATGTTTTTATTTCTCTTGGGAATATAACTAGGAGAGGAATTGCTGGGTCATAATTGTGTATTTAATGTTATAAGAAATTGCCAAAGCTTTTTCCCCAAGTGGCTGTATCATCTTGTGTTCCTGGTGAATGAGAGTTCCAGTTGCTCCACATCTTGGCCAACGCCTGTTATTGTCTGTCTTTTTCATTTTAGTCATTTGAGTGTATATGTAGTGATATCTCCTTGTGGTTTTAATTTGCATTTCCCTAATGACTAATGAAAATAACCACTTCCCATGTGCTTATTTGCCATTTCTTCTCTGGTAGAAAATCTGTTCAAATCATTTGCCCACTTTTATTGGATTGTTTTCTTACTATTGACATGTAAGAGTTCTTCTGGATTTTTCTGAATACAAATTCTTTAACAGATATATATTTTTTGCAAATATTTTCTCCCAGTCTGTGCCACAGTTTTCATTTTGTTAACAGTATCCTTTGAAGAGCAAAAGTTTTAAAATTTATCAACTTTTTTATTTTATACTTTGGTTTGTGTGTGTACGTCCTTTTTAAAAATTATTTGCCTAACACAAGGTCACATTGATTTTCTCCATGTTTCCTCTCATAGTTTTAGCCCCTACATTTAGGTCTGTGGTCCATTTCAAGTTAATTTTTGTGAGGCTGGGCACAGTGGCTCACGCCTGTAATCTTAGCACTCTAGGAAGCTAAGGCAGGAGGATCACTTGAGGTCAGGAGTTCGAGAGCAGCCTGAGGAAGAGCAAGACCCTGTCTCTACTAAAAATAGAAAAGAAATTAGCTAGACAACTGAAAATAGAAAAAAGTAGCCTAGCATGGTAGTGCACACCTATAGTCCCAACTACTCGAGAGGCTGAGGCAGGAGGATCATTTGAGCCCAGGAGTTCAAGGTTGCTGTGAGTTATGATGATGCCACAGCACTCTAGCCTGGGCAACAGAGCGAGACTCTGTCTCAAAAAAAAAAAAAAAAAAAAAAGTTAATTTTTATGTATGGTATGCAATGTGGATTAAAGTTCTTTTTGCATATAAATTCTAATTATTCCAGTTCATTTGATAAAAAGATTACCTTTTCCCCCATTGAACTGCTTTTGTATCTTTGTCAAAATTCCGTTGATCACTGAATATGCATGGGTCTATCTCTGGACTTTGTACTATTCTATCGATCCACATTATCTGTACACCAACACCACAAGTCTTGATTATCATAACTTTAAAGTCTTGAAGTAGAGTAGCACTGTAAAATTCCTCCAACTTTGTTTTTCTTTTTCAAAATTGTTTTAACTATTCTGGCTATTTGCATTTCCATATAAATTTTAGAATCAGTTTGTCAATTTCAACAAAAAAGCCTGCTGGGATTTTGATTGGATTTGCATTGGCTCTATTGATCAATTTCTCTTCCCATTATGTTTTAGACTCCTAGAAGACAAGGAACCTATCTTACATTTCCCCATGGTTCCTGAGCGATGGTCAGCTACGTGCTTATCTCTGGAAAAGTGGCTGTGATTGGGGGCAGGGAAGGGCAAAGGCAGGCAGAGCAAAGGTAAAGCTGAAGAAAGGCAGCAATGGTGGGGGGTCGAAGGCAGACATGAGGATGATGAATGGGAACCCTTAGGTGGTGTCATACATTCTGGCAGTGGCACAGGAGAGCAGCCACTAGGAAGAGGCCAGTTTTTCTTACAGCCAATGTCACTGTGTTTCACAATCAGGGAAAGTTGCAAGATGCCCAGAACTTGAAAATTCTAGGACCAGTTGGGGTTCCTGGAGTCTGGGATCTGGGGACCAATAACTGAGGAATGGGATGGAAGTTGATTTCATGTCTGTCTGACTTTAGTTTCCCCCTAGAAAGAGCTAGAAATGTCTTAGAGATTGTAGTCCATGCTCTACAAGTGAGCAAAACATGACCTGGAGAGATTGAGATCACAGAGTTAAATAGAGATTAGTAGCACCCCATGACTAGGAAACCATTCATGTCTTCTGTCCCCAACTTTGGTGACCTTCTTGCTATATCCCAGTCTTTTGTGGGTATTTTTTGGCAATGTGTCTCCTCTCCTATCTGTCAACAGAGCCATTTACTTCACAGAACTGGAGCTCTAAGAAGTTAATCAGATGGCTGCTGCATAAAGTCAGAGGCTGCAGAGGCTGGTCTACAGGTCTCCCCTGATACCTTCTCCCTTTCTGTCCACCCATCAGCACAAGCCGTTTTCAAGAAAGCTTGGTGGCTTCCCATGAAAATCCCAGCTATAACCAGGCTCCTTTCCCTGCCATTTGATTCAAGCCAGCTTTGGCTTTTCCTGGTATTTTGGTGAAATGGCTCCAAACCAGAAGTCAAGAGACCAGGTCTCTGGCTCACCTGCCCCTTACTCATCACGCAAATTACTGACCTTTTCTAAGCCACAGTGTTTCCTGTCTGTCAAATAAGGATGGTAACACTCACCCTAACTGTTTGAAAACTTATGAGAACACAATAAAATTAGAGCAGAAGTGCCCTCAAATGCCTACAAGGTGGCATACAGTGGAAGATACAGGGATGAAGATAACACACTCCAAAAAACAAACTTTTTCTGAAACCTCATTGCCAGAAGCAGGAAGTACAAAGGAGGTTTGGGGGTATATCTTGAGTGCACACTCTTTCCCTGCCTTTAAACTCCATCCTTACTGGTAGGAAAGACTGACTTGGTCCTTTCATTCCCAGTATGTGTGTGTTCAGAGGTTTTGTATATGGGTGAGTGGACATCCCAACTTTCCACCAAGCTCTCCTTCTCCAACTCTCTAGAAATGGGACCTTCTCAGAGAGATATAAGCTCATTTTTGCTGTGGTATTAGAAGCCCCTTCCACTCCCGGACAATTGCACTGCTTGAGTCTTGCAACACCTTCCTCCACTTCCCAAATCGGTGCAGTCAGTGTCCTGGCCCATCTCTTGAGAGACATCCAGTAGCATCCCTGATTTTCCAGCTCAATGGCCACCTTAAGCACCCTAGGACTAAATTCTCCCATAAGCCTGACATCTCTAAACTGAAATTGATTTTTCATTTAACAGTTTTGAGCCCACCCAAGTATTATGAAGAGGGAAAGATCCATGAGAATCATCAGTGGTCATCACTCTTTGATGTCAAACATTGACCATTCTAGAAACTCACAGACATATCAACTCCATCTGTTGCCCAGAGACATGCTCCTTTGGCTTGCTTTTCTCTCCCCAGAGAGGAGATGCTACATTTCTGCTGAGGCTAAACGCTGCCTACATGCACAGAGCCTTCTTTTTGGTGATGCAGGATTCAACTCTAGTTCCTGAAAGGCCCAAAACCCGGTGCACCTGGAATTGACCCTAGGCTCTGCTTATCTTTCCTGCTTTGAGCAATTTAATTACTGAATTAAGATAATACCATTGTTTTTCTAACCACAAATGGCGTTAAAATGATCCATGTCGCTAATGGGTTGCTGGATCTCCCTCCAGCCACCTCCCCCACCCACGTCCTAATCTTCTCGCCTCCCGCCATCAAAGGAGAACCATACCGTCTTGTCTCTGAGTTAGAGTGCCACATTTCCATGCAAATTAAGTGTCCAGAGTGAATGGGGTGGGGGCGGTGCCCGGACTTTCTCCATGGCTGAGTTGCCGCAGTATTTGCATAATAAAATGTGTTAACAGCTTGGAATTAATCATCGCTGTTACCCTGAATGGCCTAAGAACTATTTTCCAAGCCCTCTTCTGTGAAAACTATGGATGACATTTGTAGGTAATGGAGCCTCTGCTTATTTTTCTAATTATCACTACATTTTTCTATCTGTCTCCAAAATGTGCCCCATCCTAGAATATCATAAACTGTTGTAGGTAACTTAGGAATTTTGCATTATATGAAAATCCTCAAATGCTCAATAGTTCACACCATGCATGCCTTTATGCATGAGGATTATGTTAGAGTCAGATGAGTAGAGTGTGCACGATAAAGTGGACAGAATAACGAGCCTGGTTTGAGTCTTCCTCTATGGACGATTTAGAGAAAGTCCATAACATAACCTTGCTAAGACTTGGTTTCCTCTGCTGTAAAAAGGGGATGTGGTAGGTGTCCTAAAATGGCCCCCATCTGGTACCCACACCCTTGTGTAAACTCCTCCCCTTGAACGTGGGCTGGATCTAGTAGCTTGCATCTAGCAAAAAGAATATGGCAAATGTGATGGGATGTCAATTCCGAGATTCTGTTATAAAAGATTGACCTCTCTTTCGACTTCCCATTCTCTCCCCCTTTCTCTCCACTTGCTCACTCTGATGAAGCCAGCTGCCATGTGAGCTGCTCTACAGAGGCCCCTGTAGGAAGAAACGTAAAGCAGCCTCCAGCCAATAGCCACTGAGGAACTGAGGCCCTCAGTCCAACAGCCCACGAGGAACTGAATCCTGCCAGCGACCACTGAGTGAGCCTGGAAGCGAATCCTGCCCAGCTGAGCCTCGAGAAGCCCGCAGCTCTGCAGCTCGGACATTTACCAGAGTGCAGCCTGGGGAGAGATCCCAGCCCAGCCAAACTGCACCTGGATTCCTCACCTGCAGAAACTAAACCATGAGACCTCAATGTGGATTGATGAAAGTGCCAGGTTTTAGAGTAATTTGTTACGTAGCAATAAATAACTATTATCATAATATTTATTATTTAGGAGATGAAGCCATATAGTGAAGTGCCTTACAGATGTGTATTATTATTTGATTTTGATTCAGTAAATAGGTCCCTTTCCCAAATGTTTAACTTGTGTTCTTTGAACAGCCAGAAGAAGTTCTGCCCTCCTCCAAATACCCTCATCCATTTATTTTCCTGGAACTTTTTCCCCTGTTGTTGAGAGTAATAGGAAGGCTGTCCCTACAAAATCATTCCTGGCTTTTGTCACTGACAAATTCCTACCACTAATATAGGGATAAGAATCATCATAATAATAGTTACTGCCACTTATGGAGCAATCACCATGTGCCAGGAGCTTTGCAAACTTTCTTTTAGATCCTCACCATAACCTTAAAAAAAACTCAGAGAGTGTAAATCACTTGATCAATGGTAAGCAGTTCGAATGTGTCAGAGCTGAGGTTAGAACCAAACTCCTCTTGTTTGTATTTACTTATTCCTTGTCTTTTATGTGTGTGTGCCTAAATAAACTATTTTTAATAAAGTTAGAATTTATTTGTTTTGAATCTTTTTTGTCCCACTTAACACCTTATCATGGGCTTTTCCCCATATTATTAAATTTTGGGGAAAAAACATTATTTTTTAAGGCTGCATAATATTCCATTATGGAGCAGATTTACCTTACCCTTATCATTCAACAGCCACCCTGTTTCCAGGTGGCGTATTAGCATAAATTATGCTGTGCTACGTATTCTTATACGTACATCTGTGATCACCTCTCTGATTATTTTCTTAGGATACAGTGCTAGAGGCAGTACTCGCCAGGTCAGGTTAGTAAACGTTTTTAAGGCTCCTGATGCATGTTGCCAAATTGCTTGCCCCGCAAAGCAACGTTGTACCAATTCATATTCCCAAGGAGATAAACACTTAACTTTGAAAGCAAAGGGAGTTTAAAAGTGTGAGATAAGCCGGCACCTTGTTTAAAGGAACAACTCCTTAAGTTCCCCTGCAAAAAGCCTTCTGAGAACCCCTGTGAACCACTGGCTGAGGAAACATTGTTCAGCCTTCCTGACTGGCTGGTCAAATTCCCAACGTCCCAGATGTCATTTTACTCACGGTTGTAGGAGGGGATTGGGTGGGGTAAGAGGGGAAATGGAAGCATTTGCATGATAATAAACCTGAAACTTAATAATCGTGCTTTTATAAAACATGTATTTGGTCCTTTCTTGAGGCAGCTTTTCCAGAATTGGATGACCTTCTCCAAGGGGATAAGGATATTTTTCACTGCCAGATCTTAAGCTAGGGCATTGAAATTATTTCTATACACATACACAAAGAGAAGGAGGGAGCTGGGGTGCAAATATATAGTCACCCAGAGAGGGGAGAAAAGATATCACTACGGCAGTAATTCTCTAGATGATATTTAAGGCCAAAGGAAGATTCAGAACAAATTTTTTTTTAATTGTTAAAATTCTCCACCCCAATTTGTTATGCATTGACATAGCCAAAGAATCACTGGCCTGTTATAACCTTTGGACATTTCCATTTTAGTTCTGTAAGTTGGGAGAGGGAGAGAGGAAGAGGATATTCAAAAATACAATGAGGACAAAGGGCAGTGGGAGACAGAAAACAGAGGAGAAGGAAAGGCTATTTCAATTCTCTGTAGTTACTCGGGTTTTCAAACCACAGGCTAGGCTTTAAGAAATCGAAGCTGGCTTCATGCTTGCGCCATATGGTTTGAAGAGGCCAAAAAGATTTCTATATTCTGCCATTATTTGAATTGCCCAGCACTGGTCAGGGTAGGCCAATTGCTGTAACAAACAACCCTAACCTCAGAGGGCTAACACATTTCTAGTTCATATCACAGTTTGATACAGGCTAGTCAGAGGGGCAGGGGTAAAGGAGGAGCTACTCCACAGTCATTCAGGGACCCAGGAAATGCAAATTAAACCAAGGACATAGCATTCTAATCCATCAGACTGATAACATTTTAAATTTTACAAAAATAAAGAAATGCATGTATCTAAATTGTGTGATTCAAGTAGATTTTAAAAATTATAAAATGGCTCTTCAGTGTTTTGTGTTCCCAGAGAATTTAGAGAATACTTCATGAGCAAAGGTAAGGGCAGAAGAATTAGATGAAAGGAAGAGACTTGAGGAAACGAACCACTTGCATCACTCCCCAACTCAAAAGAGGTTTAGAAGAAAGAGGATGATGAGTCCAAGCCCTGGAAAGAAGTCCCCCTATCCCCATACAGAGTAGCTGTTGACAACAGGGAACAGGCTGGGCCAGAATGGGTTCTTTTAGACAGACTCTCATGGCCATTCTCAGATTTCTCCCTCCAAGAATAAATCACCTAAGTCGGGACATCTTGGAATTCTGGGCAGAAAACATCCATACTCATTTCTTAAAACTCCTGCTGTCTTGTGGTCTCACATTTCTTACTCAGCAGCCCAGTCACAGCATCTGTTTTGGAAGAAAAGTTGCTCATCCCCAGGCACAGGTGAGGGCCGGGAGGGCAGGCAGGAACCAGAGTGAAGGCCTAGCCACCATCCCACCCGGCCCCTCTGGACCTTCCCTTCCCGCCCTGGGACAGGTGAGTGCTAGAGCAGGAGCTCGTGAGAAGGCGATTTCAGAGACATCTGGTGCAAGACCAGTTAGACCAGACCAAAACTAGCTTCTGGGACAGGAAACATCTTAGTTACAGAGGCCTGGGGCTAAAAGCATTCCATCATTTAAATTTCAATATTTGCCTAACAGAGGCCTGAAGAGTCTTCCAGGGAAATAAACTAATTGCCAAGAGAAATTGGAGCTTTCTAAAATATTTTTGTATCTCTTAGCGATGCTTTCCCTTGCCCTGGTTGAGCAGCACCTTCACACAAAATCAGCAGGTACCATCCCCCTTAGAGTTGACCATGTCACCTGGTTTTCCCAGTTCTTTGCTGGTTTTAAAACTGAGGGAAGCCGCTCGGCCTCAGGCAAACCAGCGTGGCTGGTCACACCAGATTGTCTATACAGTTTCGTGGACAGCATCAGCCAGGAGCTGTTTGAACAAAAATGACAAGAAAGTTGGTGTGAACCACTGTCATTCTCACTGAGAAGAGTCAAGATGGGCACAGGTCAGGGCTGCTGTCTGTGACTCTGGCACACAGGAGCACTCTCTATTCCATAAGGTGACTGAATTTACAACTTTGGCCTCTAGTCACAAACTTGGCAGGGAGCTTGGAGATTATCTGGCGTACCAGTCCAGATGGCAAATAAGGAAATTGAGATAGAAATACCTTAAGGAACTTGCTTACGGCTGCACAGCAGCACTGTCCAGGCCAAGGCTGCTTTTTTATTTTTTATTTTTATTTATTTATTTATTTATTTATTTTAAGCCAGTCAAATTTAGCAGTGGGGGGTTGAATACCAACTTTACTGACATTAATGTCAATAAGTTCCAATAACCCACTACCATCAGACCAGCCAAGGCTCCTTTTTTAATCTAGTGCTCTTTCTACCACACCACATGAATCCATCACCAGAGCGCCCGAGCAGCCAGATTAATGGGTCCCAAGAGATGAACCTGGACATCCATCCCAAACCCTATGAGAAACATTTCCACTAGTCAACACCAGTGGCAAAGGAGAGGATGGCGACGGTAGCCTCCCTTGGGGGAGATCCACTGTGATGGCTAAGAAGCCACACAACACCACCATGTGCCGCCATGTTCTTCTGGGACTCTACCCCCTCCCCTGCCCCGCTGCAGAGCCCTACACCATCCCAGCTCCTTAGGTTTGCACAGGGCTGGGGAAAAAAGGCCAGGAAAAAAAGAGAAGGGTGCAGACGGGATGCAATCAGTCACCGCAACGGCCTCCTCTGAGGATCTCTTTAAGTAGAGTTTATTGGCAACTTTTGAGAAGCTGAGTTAAACACCCTGTTCAAGTTGATTTCACAGAAATGTCATTTCTGTTCTCTGAAAACCAGGCTAGCTGCAAAGCAACTACTTCTTTTAACAATGAAGCAACTACTTACAAATACATTATTTTTGAAGGAAACAAAAAAGGTCTCAATCACACACAGAAAGGAGTGCTTTGCAGCTGGGAACATATAGTCCTTGGGAACACAGAGCTTTTAAAATCTCTACTTTTATGACTTCTATCATTATTACTTAATCAATTATTTCATTATTATATCATCAGTGTAATGTGCCTGTAGAAAGGTAAATTGGATTGGGTATTGTTTTAGAAAGCATGTGGAAATTGCCATCAATGAGTAATTATTTTATATTCTCACCCCTCCCAGCTTTCTTTCTGGACTTAGAGACAGTTGCTATGAAGGAAGATAAACATGGGAGTAAGAAAATGAAACCATCTTCTTCAATATTTTCGGGTTGAAAGGCCACTCCAGGTGGGTATATTTGAACCCCAAAGCATGTGACATTGCAAATTTAAAGCATCTACCCTGGTTTACCTCTGCACCTCACTGCCCTCCAGACACAAGTTCTGCTGCTCGCCTCTGTTCTCTGTCCCTGCAAGTCCTTTCTGTGCTCTGAGACCCAGCTCAAGACCCTCTCAAGATATCTCACCAAGCCTCTCTAGCCCGTATCATTCTCCCTTCTCTGAATTCATGTAGCCCTTGAAAGTAGCACTTGATTACAAAATATGTTATGTTGTGCTATGTTTCGTGACTGATTGGTCTCCCTTAGAGTACATAGAATGCCCCATGTGGAGGTAGCATGTTCAATGAGAAATGCTCAATATTTCTTGAATGAAGGAATGAATAAGAACATGGATTTTCGAGTTGGAAACACCTGACTTTACCTCTTACTGGTGAGATGACCTTTATCAAGTTATTTAACTACTTTAAGCTTTAGTTCCCTTATCAGGAAAATGGCAATAATACTGCATGGCTCAGAGAAATAAATGAAATACATTTAACAGATGCTCCGGAATAGAGCATGTCCTTTTACCCTCACCGAGTGCCCAATGAGTAGGCATTCATCTGTTGATTGTCTGAACCAGTTTGTATTCCAGAGTTCTTTTTTTGTTGTTGTTGTTGTTAAACAGTGTTCATTCTGGGACATGTCTACCATATTTTTATTATTTTGACCTATCAATTATGAAAAAGTTTCCAGGAACCAAGACCAAGTACTGCAGCAAAAAGACACATAGAGGTCAGAGCATAGATGTATATCCATGTGCCATCTCATCTGAAAAGAAAAATTCCCCAAACTTATCACAGTTTGGAGAATGTTGTTTGAGTCACCTGCTGTGGCCTAGTATTATTATTCATCACTGTTTCCCTCAACACACCCAGTACTGTGTCTTGCAGGTAGTGAGACATAGCAGCTACTCCATTTGTGTTTGTAGACTGAATTACAGCCAGGATCCAAAAGTGTTGGGAATTTTACTGGCTGGGGTGGGAGAGAAATGTTTCCAAAAGGCACTTAATTCTCTGTGCTCTAAACTATATTTCAGCAAACAGAACTCCTAAACAGAACTCCAAAGGATCACCCAAAGCCGTGGCCAAAACAGCCCTGGGCCAAGAACTGTTGAATTGTGTCCTTTAATCCCTACCTCATAAATACTCCCAGCCTAATGAACCCATGCCCTCAAACAGCCCCTGAGCGGGTCTACTAACCCCAATACATGTTAAATTTATGATTTCTAAACAAGATAAAAGACCTGATTGGATTTATTTCCAAAAAAAAAAAAAAAGGCATTCCACTCCTGACCAAATTGAGACCCCCGAGCTGGTTTATTGGCTACGAGCACCTACTTGTCTGTCACTTAGGCAAAATCTCCTTATAAACTTCCCTGGCCTTTTTTGGAGTCACGTTCCTTCTCTGACTGGCCTGAGCCCGCTGTTCTCTCACCACAGATTGCTCATGGCCAGTGAGTCCTCCGCAATTCAATGCTGCTTCCCGTGGCCATGTCTGGTGGCTTCCCACCTGGCAGCACAGAGCAGCAGCCTCCCAGGTGCCCCACCTAGGTTCTTCCTTCCAGAGAAGATCATACAGAGTCGGAAAGTCAGAGGCGACCTTGGAATTCATCTGCTTATGTTACAGATGAGAAAACTAAGGCCCAGAGAAGAAAAGAAAGTGAAGTGAAAGAGCAGTGACAGGACCCAGATGTCTTGACTCTGAATCTGGTGCCATGCCCACCATACACTCGGCTCGAAAAGTTCTCGACAGCCCCCTGCCCCCATGCACACTGTCAGATCACACGCCAAGTCCAAGGAGTTTGCCTTCAGGGCCCCTGGCTCAGCCCCAACATGTCTAACTGGATAGGGTCCCTTCGGCCACCATCCTCCCTCGCAGTGCCCCTGCCAGCTCCGGTCTCGTCTCAGCTAACATCCCTGCATCTCGTCCTCTCAAGGTCAGCCTCCTTGCTTCCAGAACTGTCAAGGTGAGATTTACTAAATCTGACAAACTAACCCACCCGAGGAGAGGAGACTGAAGACTCCTCCTCCCAGATAATTTGGGAATAACAAAACAAGGGCCTTCTGAAGAAAATGGCTTTGCTGTCCACACCAGAACGGTCACTCTCAAAGAGGGCATTTGAATGTGGAGGGTGGTGGGCAAGCCGCCCTCTCAGGGGTGAGGCGTGGGAGCTGGCCGGGCTCGGGAGTGGCCCAGAGGATGCAGGTCACCAGACCCATCTGCTTTTACAGCCGAACTGGAATCACCAAGAGCCACACCTCCGTATTGTGAACCCAGCACTCACACTGCTCCTTCCGGGAAAGGGTCTGTCCTCAATTCCCGTCACCCCACGTGGCAGGGCTGGGACCAGCTCCGGCCTGAGTGCTTCAAGAGCCCCCCTCCACCCCCACGCTTGTCCCACTACACCCAATGCCCTCCCATCTGGCACTGCGCCCGAGTCTGAACCCAGCATTGTGCGCGTCCAGAAAGGACGAGAGTGAAAACCCCAAGGGAAGTCTGCAGGATGAGTCACAACACCTGCATCGTCATCCCTGCCTCTTCTCCTAACCAGCTTCATGGTCTCTAAGAAACCACCACTCGACTTCTGTGCCTCAGTTTACCCATCTAAGAAATGAGGATAATAGCAATACCTGGGTGATGTGGAGGGGAAAAAATGAGAAAATAAAAACTTTTTGGTAAAGTTAAAAATATTTGTCAAAGCTTTGAGTATCTCATTACATTATTGGTAATAATATATCACTTCCTTGTCCTCTTAGATATTGACTCAGAATTCTTTCAGAGAACTCCCCAAATGTACCATGTAGCTTGTAAGAATTAGCTTCTCCTCCTGCTTAAATTCCCATATAGTTAATCACAGCCTGTACCAACTGATTTTTTTAAAAATAAAATTAAAAGGGAAGGTTTAACCAGATCATCTCTCAAGATTCAGAAAACAAAATCATCTGGTGAAAAATAAATTCCAATCATCTGCCTCCAGCACCGGCAAATACGTGCTCAATGCCACCCTGTGCACTGGTCTCTGAACGTAAGTTCAAGGTCCTGAAGGATCTTGCTGTTGAGGCCAATTCTTGACCTTCTGGTTCCAAAGTCTGACAGCAACCAGACAAAACACCGGCCCACACTCTTCCATCTCACTGTTCACACCTTGCACTCCAGCAAGGACTTTAACCTTCAGGGCTGGACAAACAAATCTTCGGGCAAGGGCTGGGATTACACCATCCTGTCGCTTAAAGGGGAAAAAGAGAGGAGGCGATTCTGAGCAAACAAGGAACGACCATACAAATCAACACAGACACAATCTAAAGTCTCCACCTTCCCTGATCCTGCTCAGTCTGTGTTTGAAAGCCAGGTCTTCCACTTCTCCTGACGGGCAGCATGGAGAGCACGTTTAGGGCAGTAAAAGTAGGAGTGTCTTTGGAAAGCTCCGGTAACTTTCAAGGCCCCCACTTCTTGCACTTCCTAAGTGCTCAGAAATTATTCAAAAGTGAGAATATAATTAGAGGGAGCAGGAACCATGGAATTCAATGACTTTTCCCAATCTCCTCCTCAACAGAAACCTTCCGCTAAAGTAAATAGCTCTGAGGGCACAGTTCATGAAGAAAGCGCTCCGATCAACCCCCGGCCTCAAAATGGACATAAATATCAGGTCAGTTTCACAGTCATTTATCCCACTGTGGGGATAAAATACATAAATAAATTGGAAATGGACACTTCTCCTGCCCCAGGGGTATGATCCTGCCCCAGGGCTCCAGGCATGCTGCCATGTAGTAAAAGAAAGTCATCCCTTCTCTGGCTGACACAGGGCAGTTTCCCTGCAGCAGCCTCAAGCCCTGAGAGGGCCCCTCTTCCCAGCAGCATGGCTGCAGCCTCCTGGGGCAGAAGGTGTCCCCAACCCCTCCCAGAGACGCCCTTTCCCATCTTCCGCCTTTTTGTGAACTGTGCTCTTGTATCTTCCACACAGTCCTTGTCCTTTACCCTCTGGGCTTCTGTTTTTCTCTCCGCTTCCTCTTTTGTTTTTGTTTGTTTTGTTGTTGTTGTTGTTGTTGTTGTTTTCTATTTGGGTTTCTTTGTTTTTGTTTCTTACTCCATGGCATCATCATAGCTCACTGCAACCTCAAACTCCTGGCCTCAAGCGATCCTCCTGCCTTGGCTTCTCAAAGTGCTAGGATTACAGCCAGGAGCCGCCACGCCCGTCCCAGTTTTATTTTTTATTGTGGTAAGATATATATAACATAATATTAATATTTACCATGTTAATCTTTGCAATTGTACAATTCAGTGGCATTAAGTACATCACAATGCTGTGTCCTCATCACCAAGATCCATCTCCAAAATCTTTTCATCATCCTCAGCATAAATTCTGTGCCCATTAAACAGAAACTCGCCTTTTTCCTATCCCCTCAGCCCCTGGCAATCTCTATTCTACTTGTTATCGCTATGACTTTTCCTAGTCTAAGTACTTCCTATAAGTGGAATCAGTTGGTCCTTCTATATCTGGCTTATTTCACTCGACATAATGTTTTCAAGGTCCATCCATATTGTAGCATATGGCAAAATTTCCTTTCCTTCTATGGCTGACTATTATTATATTCCGTGATGTGTATATCCCACATTTGGTTTATCCATTCATCTTTTGATGAATACTTGGATTGTTTCCACTTTTCAGCTATTGCGATAATGCTGCTATAAACGTGGGTGTACAGATATCTGTTCAAATCTCTGATTCCAGTTCTTTTGGGTACACACCTGGTAATGGAATTGCTGGATCACATAATAAGTTCTGTGTTTAACTTTTTGAGGAACTGCCGTACCGTTTTACACAGTGGCTGCACCATTTTACATTCCTACCAGCAATGCACGAGGGTTCCAATTTCTCCACATTCTTGCTAGCACTTATTATTTTCCATTGGTTTTTGTTTGTTTGTTTGTTTGTATGTCTTTAATAGCCATCCGAATAGGCATGAAGTGGTGTTTGCCTGTTTTATTGACAGGGGCGGGAGGATGGGGTAGAATTTGTCCTGAACCATAAATGAACCCCAAGGCCTCTCCCTTCCAGAGGAAGCACTTGGAGACATGGCTTCTCAAAAGACAAATGGGAAACTGAAATTTGAGCCTGGAACTCTTGGAAAAACAGGAGCATTTTAATCCACACATTTGAAAGCATTAATTAGCAATCTCAGCCCCACCCTATCCTCAATCCTCTGCCCATCTGAGAGCTTTTAGATCAATCTGTTGGTGTAATTTGAATTTTGAGAGCCTCAAGAAAAATGTCCACCCTGCTCGTAAAAAAGAAAAGAAAGAAAAAAGTTATTCCAGAGAACTGGACGCACATGGCTGTTCTGGTGATAACACAATGTGCAAAATCCATCCTGGGCGAGGAAATTATCCCACCAAAGTTTTTGTCAGCCCTTCCAAAGGCCACTTACGTCTGGGCATCTATACAGGGTTCACTCATCAGTCAGGAATTATGTGCAGGATGCTCTGCTTGCCACAGGGGAAGCCACGAAATGTGGGACAGTATCAGGTGGAGAGATAAGACATTTAAATGCAGTGCTCTGACTAATAAAGCCCTAAGAGGCAACTCCCTTATATGAAACAACCTGGGTTCAAAAACAAAAACCCAAAAACCTTCACTGAGCCAAGTTGAGCTGTGGCCTTTGCAGCTGTGTGATGACAATACAGTCTTTGCTTCGATGCTTCCTCTCCCCGTGACTCATGGTGAAGAATGGGGTCTTCAAAATTCATATTCTGCACCCTCCCCTCTTATCAGGTTTATCTGAGCCCGTTTCCCACCCTTGCTCAGTTCACCCCAGCAAAACCAGGGTAGGTCCATGTCTTTGGTAGTTGTTGAGACTTAGTGATTAACTGGCTGGTTATTCTTTAACTCGTTCACACTTCAGTGTTACTACAACCTGGTCTTTGTTGTGGGAGCATTTTCTCTCCTAATTGTGTTACAAAAGGACTTTCACCTTATTAAGGAATTTCACTCATTGGCAGGATACGGGGCAGAGTAAGTCCAAGAAGCACCTGAGCCTGCCTTGCGGTTGGTCAAGTTTCATTATTTAGGTCTGCAGTCCCTAACCCCCAGGTCCGGAGGCCTGTTAGGGACCAGGCCATAGAGCTCCGTGGCCCCCTAGCCACCCCTGTCCCCCTCCACCACCACCACCAGGCACAGCAGGAGGTGAGCCCACCCCGCAGACCGGCAAGCTTTTTTACAGCCTCTCCCATCAATCGAATCACCTCCCCTGCTCCGCCTCTACCCCTGTGGAAAAATTGTCTTCCATGAAGCCAAAAAGGTTAGGGACCACTGATTTAGGTGGCCTGGGGATTTCTGTCCTCCCGCCCCTTCCCCTCCTCCCTGCTCTCCCTAACTTCCACTCTTAAGGAGCTTGCTGGTGGCCCATTTCTGGAAAGGCCAAGGCAGGGGCAGACCACCCTTTTGTCCTTAGCTTTTTCCTAGCTTGAGCCAAAGCTGTCAGAGCAAATGTATCCCCTCAGCAGACGCTCCGTGTCCCCAGGAGTTGGATGCCCATTCTGTCCCCAACCAACATCAAGGTGACCCTGCTGTTATCCAGCGTGGTGTTTGATGGTGCTTCGTGTTTATGCCCTGGCAACCTCCAAGGCATCCCTATGCTCCTGTAATATTTTTTCCCTCTAATCACAAAGTTTTTGCACCCCCCCCACCCCCGCCCCCGCCAAAAAAGTAGGTGTTTGGAGGACTCTCTCTTAATTATTCAAACCCTACAAACTCTAGATGGTAAATGCCACACGAGGGGCCCATGCAGCAGGTCTGGGGTGGAGGCAGCCGTCCTCCTCACATGTTAGCGAATCTCTTACAACGCAGACCACGACTCAGGAGCGCCGGGCAGAGGATGCAGGTTGTGGGTTTGTACCAGGCTCCCAGGTGACCTCGGTGGAGGGGAGATCCATTCACCCAGAGCCCCCAGGTGAGGAGGCTTCCGAGAGGAGGTGAGGGCTGAGGGACGGTTTCCTCGTGTGCTGAGCCCGCGGGGACAACCACTTAGAAACACACAAGGTACATCCTCTTGGTGTCGCCCTGAGAGGAAAGCATAATGCACCTCCTCGTGGGTGGCAGTAGTGGCGGGAAGTCCGAGTACACCCAGCATGGGGCTGCTTGTGCCACCCAAGGAAAGAGGAACTGACCTCTTTCTCATGGGGAAGTGCCTCTTCTCGTCTCCAAACCGCAGGCTCACAAGCATACCAGCGCGAGCGGAGTTCCTGCGATGACCACTGGGCGTGGGCCTGCCTCCCTGCCCTGCCGGCCCCCACCCAGAGGGGCACCCTGCCCTCCAGCCACGCGCCACGCAGGGCCACCGGTCCCCTGCCTGGCTCATGGCAGGACCCCAGCCACCCCGCCTGGGAGCCCACTTGCCTCCAGCGCACGGGTGCCTCCCAGCCTAAGCCAGGAAGGAAAGCTGTGTACACTGACACTTAAATTAGAGCCTCGCAATTATCTCCCAAGCCTGGCTTGCCCTGCCTTCTTTATCACTTTTATTTTATAGCTAAAGTTACTCGCCCTCGTTTTAAGTACATTGTGCAGAAGGCATAGGCCAACTTCTGATATATTCCCACAAGCAAAATTAAATACCAGTAACATGTGTTTTAGTGAATTGGGTCCCTCAATTTGCATCTTATAATAAGGATGTTATCATACTGGTTTATGGCCCAGCTCTTTAGTTTTTATCTCTCTGGGGCTAGATTCCCCCTCATGAGTTCAATATAAGTCTATGAACTAATGCAATTTTTAAAACACTTTTCTTCTGTGTTAACATTAACACCCTTATGAGTGAAAGGGTTTTACTTCCCAAAGAGTACAGCATGTTTGCATTCACTGGAGGATGTGGTGGGATATGAGCCCTCGGTGATATCCGTGGTCGCTCGTAAGTGAAAGGGGGTGAGTCAGTAATCCGGTCTGCCGCTGCAAAGAAGGCTTTTTCACCTCTTTGCACTGAGACTTAATCTCTGGTGTGTTCATTCCCTTACATTTAGATTAATTATAAAACATTGTCACCAGAATATTAAAGTAATGTTTAATACACAGAAGGGAATAAGGTATTCTGGAAAATGCATAATTTCCCTGTGATGATTTTGCCAGTTGCATGCAATATGATCTTTTGATTGCCAGCTATAGAAATATTGTGACTAAGCTTTCACTAGCTTTTTATTTTTGCAACCGTCCTGTCATAGCACTTTGAAAACTGTAAGCTTGGCCCATCAAAAAAAAAAAAAAAAAAAACTAAGGGTGCCCATGCTAAAGAGTTCTCTCAGCCTGGTTCCCAAGGAGGGTGATGATAGGAGAGGGTGCGCGGTACACCGCAACCACCTTCCACTTCACCACGCCTCACACAGCTGGGTGGTAGAGAAGGGACCGACGGCCACCCTCTATACAAGCTCAACACACATGTACGCACGCATGCACACGTGCGCACGCGCGGGCACGTACACACATGTCCTTTGAACGGGGGTAAGGTGTCAACATTCCTAAATGGAAATCCTAAGTCCTTTTGCTTGCTTCAGATTTTCCAAGCTTTGCTGTCGTCATACACCCGGGAGGAATATTCCAAATCAACACAGAGTAGCAGCAAGTGGAATGTTCCTTGCCGGCAGTGTCTGAAGTGGGACTGACATTCCTCCAGGGAAGTGCTCGTGGGGACTTCTTACCTCAGCCACCTCCCTCTAGGCACTGGGCTCCGTGCTTGGCTGTGTTGGTTAACAACCAAGTGTCGTTACAGTGGAGAGCTCCTGTCCTTCGAGGTCTCACTCCAGGTCTCTGCAGGTGAAACGTTTCCATGTCAATAATCATTTTTAAAATAATTATAATGATCACAGAAGGAGTGCTTCAACCCACCCTCCGTCCTTTCCATGGTCACTGGGCAAGTTGGCCACCCTGTTCTTCTGTCACACCATCAAGAATGCTGGTAGAATAACCAGTGCTTTTTAGAACCGAAGTTAATTTTTAAATGTGCTTTCTGTTTATCTGTGCCACCTAATGCCTGTGCACCCACACCTGCCATCTTGTTTCTATTCTCTTCAAGACTTCCTATGTCTCTCTGACCTCCGCCCTCTGCTCTTCAGAAATACACAAGAAGTGAAAAGCCCTCTCATCCCCAAAGGCTCAGAGTCTGGCGGTTTAATTACCTCTCCATTTGTGACACGGAGGCCCCTTGGGTCAGAATTCAATGTGATTTCCAGTAGGAGAGGGGATAGGTTTACTTGGCTTCAGCCCACCCCACATCTGTTCTGTAGACACAAGGACTCCTCAGGCCAGAGAGGATATGCCAGCCTTCCCTAGCTGGGCTTTCTATGAATACCTTACACTTTTTACTTTTAACTCCTGGAGAAGAAAGGTGGGACGCCAGAGTGAATATAGTTTCTAACCATAAGACTAGAAGCTAGAGGATGATGACTACCAATGTCAAGGCCAATAGTGTCATAGAGATCATCATAGTCGTTACATAGTCATGAAGCATGTGTTTCCATCTTGACGTGTGTACACGAGCAGCACAACAGGATCTGAATATGCATATGCTATAAATAGATGTATACATAAGTAATTACATGTGTAACTGTGCACACAGACACACTTTCTGTACATATACCATAATTCTGACTCATGGGGAAATTGGAAAGGGGTATGATATGTAAACAGGCCCTTGGAATGCACACTTGCGTTTCCCAACCCAAGTAGAGCATATGACTTTTAGTGATTATGCTTGTGCTGAGGCATGGACCGAGCCCTGTGCTGACATGGAAGAAGGCGTGTGTCACTGGCAAAGGGCGCTTTGTCTTCTGCTCACAGACACCATCTCACAGAGTCCTCACTTTCCTCCCTGTCCCCTAAATATCCTACCTTATGACACTAGGCAGTCGTAGACCAGTCCTGCTTCCAGGAGAAACAGAATAGTAGGCATGGGAGTGGGAAGGATGGAAAGACATCAGACGATATGACTTATGACTGCAATACAAAAATACAAGGTCTCTATTTTTTAAATGTAAGTTCCCAGAGAGTGAAGCCCTCCAGGGGTGGAGAACCTGCTGCCTTGGGGCCACATGTGGCCTTCTGGATACTAGGGTGTGGCCTTTTGACCGAATCCAAATTTTACAGAACAAATCCTTTTATTAAAAGGGGTGGAGCAGAGAAAGATAAAGGTTTTCTTGCCTCCTTTGGTGCTTAATAAAGAAAAATCTTGAAATCAGAAGGCTGCAGGTTCCCCACCCCTGCTTGAAATGACAATAAAATAATATTATTACAGGACATGACCTGTATCAACAAGCATATTGTAATATAATATAACTTTTACAAATAGGAGAATCAAAAATGTCTCCTATCTTCCCCCAAAAAGAGAAAGTCCTTGGCGCTCCCTGACCTACAAAACTCTTTTGTAGCTTTCTGCTCTCTTTCAGGTTGGGCTTATCATTTTGTTTTGAGACATGATGTTAAAATGCTAAATGCTGATGGGACATGATGTTTTCCTTTGTACTGTAAAAGTGGTCAATCTCCAGGAACTAACTGAACTGTTTGGGCCTCAAGGTCTTTTACCTTTAGGCTCTTCCTTGTGTGGGCTTTTAACAACAGTCAACCCATAAGGAAGACCTTTTTGTTGGCTTCTATAGAGAGTCTGGAATGGATCTAGACCAGCACAAATGGGGAATTTAGATATCTTAGAACAATGGTGTTGCCCTCTATTTGACTGTGGTGAGGATGACTACATAGTTTGACCCAAGCACTGTGCTTGTAGCAGAGTCCTTCCTCTACGAGCACCTTTAAGGATTAGCCTTGCTCTGAGTTCCCTTTCAATCCATTCCATGTCCTATTATGCTCTTCCTAAAACTTGTCTGTGGACATGATTTTGAGAAACTATTTACTGACTATAAGATTTTAAAATATTTTATTGACCATAGGACAACATACAAGCCCCTTAGCCTATCATCAAAGGCCCTCCATAATACAGCCCCAAACTGGTTTCCAACCTTATCTTCCATTATTTTTATAGACAAACCTCGTCCTGCCACATTGGTCTATTCTGTGCCTTCCAAGCATCACAGTACTGCTTTGAACTGGTTTGCCCTCAACCTTTTTCTTTCTTTTTTTTGTTTTTTTTTTGTTTGTTTGTTTTGTTTTGTTTTGTTGTTTTTTAGAGACAGGGTCTCGTCCTGTCACCAAGGCTGGAATGTGATGGCCCAATCATAGCCCACTGCAGCCTTGAACTCCTGGGTTCAAACAATCCTCTTGCCTCAGCCTCCAGAGTGCAGGCATGAACCACCATGACTGGCTAATTTTTTGTAGAAATAGGGTCTTGTTATGTTGCAGACGCTGGTCTTGAACTCCTGGCCTCAAACGATCCTCCTGCCTCAGCCTCCCAAAGTGTTAGGATTACAGGCATGAGCCACCACGCCCAGCCCTTTTTTTCTTTATCATCTAAATCCTAGCCTGTATTTGATGACTAAAAGCCCAACATCTCTGTGGAGTTCAGAGAAATCATTTTCCTCCACATTCCTCTGGTTTGTGTCATTCCTTTATGAATTAATCATATTGCATTCTTCCATTGTTACATGTTTCATGCTTATAATCTTATCCCCCAAGTAGGACTTACTATAACCCTTTGAGGACAGGGTTTGGGTCTTATAATTCCCCACAGTGCCTAGAACACCACCTTGCACAACGTAGGGTGAGGGAAAAATTTTGCTTATGCTGATGTTCTGAGAGAGGTTATAATATTACAGAGGGGAGAAATAAAGATTTCTTTGTTATGTCCCATTTAGAATAAATTAGAGACCAGTAATCAGTTGCAGGTCCGCTCAGAAGGTTAAAATATTACACATGGATTTATTCGCTGTATGGGTCTCTTATGTTTGATCACAGAACAAACAAAGACTGTGTTCCTATTACTACCCTCTTTTCTAAATTATCTGGTGTTATGATTTACAAGAAAGACTGAGCCAGGCCACCGGCAATGGCTCATGCCTGTAATCCTACCTCTTTGGGAGGCTGAGGCAGGAGGATTGCTTAAGGTCAGGAATTTGAGACCAGTCTGAGCAAGAGTGAGACCCCTTTGCTTTGAACTGGTTTGAACTGGTTTGCTCTCAACCTTTTTCTTTTCTTTTTTTTTTTTTTAATTTATTTTTTGTTTTTTAGAGACAAGGTCTCATCCTGTCACCAAGGCTTTCTACAAAAAATAGAAAAATTAGCTGGGCACGGTGGTGCATGCCTGTAGTCCCAACTACTTGGGAGGCTGAGGCAGGAGGATCGCCTGAGCTCAGGAGTGTGAGGGTGCAGTGAGCTGTGATTGCACCACTGCACTCTATCCTGAGCAACAGAGCAAAAAGACTGAGCCAATACATGAGGAAACATCAATGTATAGTCATCCCCACCATTTGAGAAACAACATTTAAGTGTACATCCTACTGATGAAGTATAAAGAATAACATTCCCATTCATTCCAGAGCACTGAGGCCCCTTGCCTGGGACCGCCGTCATTGACAAAGTGAATTATATATTAGCATTTTAAAAGGCCCACTGTTCTCACCACATCAGTTTAACTGAGACCAGTTATTTAGTAGGATTCTAATTAATTTAATTCTCCACTGGTGGCAATCTCTGATGCACAATGACTGTGCCTTTTACCTCTTTGCATCCCTTCCCCAGCACTTAACTCGGTAGGTCGCATATAGCAGGGACCTAATAAATATCTGTTGATTGAACAAATGAATGAGCCTTACTGCAGATGGAGATGATTCATGAGTGGATTCCTCAGATATGCCTCCCAAGACTAAACTGGTCCTCCCAGCACTGAGGATGGGCAGAAATGCAAGCACCACTGGAAATAATGATGCCAGCCTCGCTGGAGAGTCAACAGGACTAGAACCCTCGAAGCAAAGCCACTCTCAACAGGCTTCCCAATCAGTTTAATTAGCACTGCTGTTAATTTTTCAATATAGTACACTCAGCTTCGGTGTTCCAAATGGTGACAAAATTGCAGAATGAGATAGATACCGAAGTCATTATATGGAGGTTAGGAGTGAGGGTTCTGGAGTCGTATCGTAGTAGTGGCACTAGTTGGAGAACCTGGAACATGTCATTTAGTCTCTCTAAGCTTCAGTAGAATGAGAATAGTAATAGTATCTATCCCACAAGATGTTATGAAAAAGGAATAAGAACATGCATGGAAAACACTTATCACTGTGCCTAGAATGTAGTAAATTCTCAATAAACATTAGCTGATACTATTAGTTCTACTTTAACCTGTATTTTCCTCTTTATCAAGCTCTGAGCAGTCTGCCAGCCCAGGATGAGAAGGCTTAGGTTCTCAGTCAGAGATCACATTTTGAACACATCAGGGCCTCAATCTCCAGGCAGCTGAATGAGTGTGGTCCTTTGTCACCCTCCATGAGCTGCCAAGGCCCTGTGGGAGAGAGGTGTCCTCCATTGCTACCCTCCAGCAGGGCATGGGGTAGAGCGGGCTCTCCAACCTCAAGGTCTAACCAAAGTGATAAAATGCACCCTGAACACTGCACATGCAACTGTTTAAAAAATGTGATCGTGATGACGCTTTAGTTTCCAAACAAAAATCACGGACAGTTTATTCTGTAACATACACTTACAAAGAAAATGGCTTTACTGGCCAAAAGCAAAGGAAAGCCCACCCTTAAGATGGACCACAACCCCACTTCCCCACGGTCGTCAAGGCTGGATGTCAACACCCCCAATCCCAAGAAGAGCCCAGAACAACTGAACATCTCTCATTGTTGTGACGGCTGTGCGCTGCTGGAAGGCAGTAGGTAGGAAGCAGAGTGTCCCTCCTCTTCAGAGGGAGGAATGGGCCTTGAATGGGTCACGTACCAAGCGAGGGGACGTCAGGTGGGTCAGCATGGCAATGACAAAGCCGGGATCACAGCCTGGAGCTGCAGGCTCAGAGACCAGCCCCAGTCACCAGTCTGGACCAAAAAGCACAGGACCCCCACCCCCTACACACCAGCCTATGTCACAGGGAAAAGAAAATGTGCTCTCCGAAAAGCTGAAAATTAAAGAGTTCCACCAATAAGGCATGGTGGCCACAGGCAAATCCATACAAAGGGGACGGCTTTAAAAGGAAATCTCTTCTCTTCCTGAGTTATGAGCTTTGGGTGAGTTTCTGAAGAGGAATATTTGCATTTGGGTTTTTCCCCTTTGTGTGGTGAAGGAAGCAACAGGTAAAATCAGTCATTCAGAAATAAGGGCGTGAGCAACTCTCTGCAAATCTCAGAGCCGAAAGGAGGATCATCGGTGAGCACCTCGTGGCAGCTCTGGGTTGGCTTTCTACGCATCGGAAGAGAGGGACAAATCAGCAGGGAGAGAGGAGCAGGAGGTTCAGAATGGGCAGCAGGAGCCGCCTGTTTGCATTACCATCTAAGGAAATGCAGGGAACTATCACTGGGGGGAAAATCAGGCAAATTACTTCCTCTCAGACCATCCTCAGCAGAGATACTTGATTTGCTGCTGCTCGGTGAGGCTTCCCGCTGTCTCGCTCCTATTTCAGTGAGGGCTTCGCCTGTGCGGGCTCCAAACAGCTGCTGCACACAGAACGGCAGCTCCGTCTGGCCGAGACATTCAAAGTCAACCCATGTCCACTCGAAGAAGTAAATGTGAATCAAAGGGTGACTGGCAAGACAAGAAATGGCAGCAGAAGAGCTGAACGCAGCAGATCTCGTACAGGGTGAGGCAGGATTTGTACATCTCTAAACAGAGCCAGGGACCCTGATCCAAAGGGAAAATGAATACGGTTTCATCTGGCAGAGAAGAAGAATGTGACGCATAAATAGCATATTAAGTAGAATCATCCTCACAACCCAGAGTTATATACCATTTCTATCAACTCTCCCTTTGATTCATTGCTATTTCACCACCTTTGAACGCAAAATTAAATATTCCCAGTAACAAGATTCAGGTCATGCTATTGGCTATTTGGATTCCCTAACAGGATGTGATGTGGCCTCGAAATTCAAATTAAGTGGGTGTTTCTCTTAAATCTTGTCTAGAGAATGGAACAGATTGTGAGATCTATTTAAGTCATTTGAGATGAATTTGGTTTGATGAATAGCTCTTTTTTATGCCCTTTTAACTTTAAAAGCCATCTCTCAGCAATCTTGGTCCCTAGGTTTATTTCTACCATTGGAAGGGGTGAATTAAAGATAATCCGTCCAGGTTGTGACCTAAACGTTCTCTGTCTTACGAATACTGTTTTAGAAACCCATATTCCATAGGGGACAGGCTTACACGTTCCCTACGAGGATTGGCACCACCAAAACAAGCTTTTGATTTCATTCTTAAATCCTTCTGAAATGCACAATTTTCTGCCATTCCTGTTTCTGAATTTAGTGGGTCACAAGGGAGAGATTTGTCACCTGAATTCCTTTGCACGGGAACTGGGAGACTTGGGTTTCAATTCTGACTTAACCATTCATTAACTGTGCAGTTTCAAGCTTAGCTCTGACTTTTTTTCCTCCACATTGTGATCTTAGGTGTTGCACTTAATCTTTGGGTCTCTGTTGCCCCTGAATGAATGCTATGGTTCCTTTTAGCTTTAGTCTATGCTTTTTCTACCTAATTTATAGAATCACGGGGAAAACTGATTCTATAATGTATATAAAAGTGCTCTATAAGCCTTAAGTATTTCCTGGGAGCATTTTTAAAAATATAAAGCAAGGAGAAAGGTAATGTGATTAGGAATAAGGTATCTTAATTTATACTAAGAAAAGAAAACAATTATTGCTTCTGGATTTTGCTGAAAGTGAGAAGTTCTTTGGCTTAATGTAACTCCAGGGGATGCAAAATGGAGAGTGCTGTCTCTATCAGCGAGTCAGAGGAAAGAAATACGATGTTATTGTTTCCCTGCTGGTTAAGAACTCAGGCAGGATGAATTCTTGAAGAAGGAAGGGGTGCTTGCAATATTGGTTGTTTCTGAACTTCCACCAGACTCAAAATTCCTCAAATCTGTTTCCCTCACACTCTACCCAAAATGGAGACAAAGCTATGCAGCTTTCTGTAAGGAGAGAACCAACAGCCTACAAAACACTTTAATTCTAATCCTCTCTATCACTACTTCCAGGGACACAGATTTGTAAATTAAAAATTTTTTATAGGAATAAACATTAACACTAAGGTTAAAAAAACTATATTAATATTAATAATTGTCTTCTTCAACATTAACCTCACCATGTAGCTCTCAAAAAAAAAATATCATGTCAATGCATACAAAATCTAAAAGATACATTCCTGACCACTTGAAGGGCTAGGCTCTAATTAAAATGCTCTTGAAAGCTTCAAATAAAAATGTCCAAGAAATATTCATCCAAGGTTTGGGGCACTCAGTTAGACCTCAGTAGAATCTAAGTTTGCTCCCCTTGCTTATGACTGTTCTTTAAACTATCACTGGATTTTGATACAATTATTTCTCAGCAGCACCAAAATTCAGTAGATTAGGTGCTAGGTGCTGCAGAGGTTCAGAGTCTCTCTGCTGTCATGGACACCAAAGTCATACAGAACTTTTTGTATAGTGTGACAATCTGGACAGACTACAAAATTAATGCTCATAGACCAAGCTTGGGGAGGTAAAATCAATGCCCTGATTTTTGGTCCCCACCCTCCAAGTAGCCACATCCGTGTCTTCAAATCCATGCTCAGTACATGTCAGCAACCAATTAATCTCTCTGCAATTTGAAGCTCCACTCTCTAGAGATGGCACAGTGAGGACCCCAGTCAGATTTCTCAGTCCCTTCCCCTGCTTCCACCATTCACAGGTAACCATGACCTTGATGTATCGCACAATGTCTTCCCAAATCATCAATCCTTAGCATAATACCATTTCATAATAAATTCCATAAATGAATTTTTATTTTTTTTTTCAACTAAAAAAGGTAGGGGGAAGACAGGGGTCTTTTGTATGTTTGGTTGGTTGGTTGGTTTGGTTTGGTTTTAGTGAGGTATTTTTCTTCTCCAAAGGGAGGAGAGAAAAAAGATATCCTTTATTCACTTCCGTTCTCCTCTTCCCCCACAAAAACCCACTTCTAGAGATACCCATTTATTTACAAACTGACTCTGAGAAGAAGTAAGAAGTGCGCGGCAGAAACACAGACCAGGAACGAAAGTGTCATGATCCCTAAGTGCAATTACCAAAGCCGAAGTTGTCTCAAAGCCCAGGGTAGTTTGTTCTGTGTCCGTTCTAGCCTCCCTTTGGAAGTGGCGTTGCTCTTTCTAAGCATCGGTAAGGAGCTTAGCACATTTAGGGAGGATGCTGTCCCAGAATCCCTAACAGTCTTAGATTTCAACAACACAGAGGGAGAGCGTGGGGCAGGGAGAGGGTTTCTCTGTGAAATTACTTCTTGTCTGGAAGTCTCACCTCACCCAGAGCTGAGAAGAACTCTCGAAAGCCTTTCAAGGCACCTGTGCCATCAGGGTTATTTATTACAGAAAAGCCACAGGAGAAAGGAGATGGCAAAGTGGGACCCTTGCTCCAAGCTCCCTTCTGCAGTGCACACAGCTGCTGGTGGAAGAGGCCACTCTGCATGCCTTTACCAAAGGACAGCCTGGGCCTGTGCGTGTAAGCCACATGCGTGTGTCTGTGAACATTTATGGCTTGTGCTAACACAGAGAGAGACATTCCCTTTGATCAGTTAGACAGACGTCAGTGGAATTAGCTCTGGACTAGAAACCAGAAAACCTGGCTTCTCTGCTTTCCCTCTTACTGATGTGCCTTCTAGCAAACCCTTAACCTTCATGAGTGCCTCAGTCCCCCATCCATAAAGTGGAAGTCGTGAGATCTGTCCCGACGAGGATCAGATGAAATAATGCACACGAAAGCACTGCATAGTGTATAACGTAGTACACTACTGTGGAGAGTCATTAGTTATGATGAAGAAGCAGAAAAGCAGCCCGATGCCAATTATTTTGCTATCTTTTCACTAGGGGAGGTAATCTAGCCAGAGGGTGAGTGGGTAAGATTTTCCCCACTTAGGTTCACAGCCAACATGTAAATCTATAACACACAGGTGTCTGAGCTCTATTATTTATAAACCTACTTTAATACACTATATTGTTTCTAATTCTCTTCTGAATCTCCAGGCAATAGAAAACATCAAATTGAGAAAAGTTCTTGGCAAATAAACTGGGCTGGAAGGAATTTTTATCACCTATTTGTAGACCTAACTTATTTGTGGCACTAATTTCTAAGGAATGGGGCATTACTATGATTACAATGTTCTAGTCTGATGTGAACTTCTTTCCTCCTATAATTTTCCCCCTATAAAATCTACCCCAAATTTCCTGATGTAAGTACTAGAGAAGTTTTATATTTTTTTGTTTGTTTGTCTACGTTAAGATCTATTTGCTGAAGGTTTGGGAACCTAAAATTAGAATATTTAATAAGCAACTACTGACGTTTATCACCTTCTTTAGGATTTACCACTCACCCAGTGACGTTATCTTTCTTGAGCTAAATTAAAAGACAAATTCAAATCCTGCATGGTAGCCACCAAAAGCATATATTTGAAAAACAGGATTCAGCATGCCATATTATGCATTATTTAATGGTATGCAAATTATAAGTCAGACAGTTAGGAAAACCACACTTCAGCATTAATAAACAACAACACTACTACTAC
Organism: Eulemur rufifrons; assembly: GCF_041146395.1. Lineage (NCBI taxonomy): Eukaryota > Metazoa > Chordata > Mammalia > Primates > Lemuridae > Eulemur > Eulemur rufifrons. The sequence goes on along the minus strand of NC_091001.1, from coordinate 68,552,993 downwards.
ATTAATTATGATATTGCTATGATTTATTCCCAAGTTTTGCATTTTGATTCTCCTTGAAAATTTATGTCATCTGATAAGCAGTAACCTATTTCCCCTCCTACATCTCCTACCCATTCCTCAAATCTGTTCCTCCTACCCACCCAATGAGTGTTTGCAGGAAACGGGTACAGAAAAAACAAAGTCATAAGCAGCTGCCTTGTCCTACAAGCATTAAAAATTAAAAAACAAGCAAACACCACCTAAAGCTCCAACATTTATTGTGTCAATGTTAAGCACACTTTTTAAAAGACAACATAGAATGTATAGAAACAAGGGGTTGGGGACTCATGCTCATTTCCACAATACGGGTAATTAGGTTGGCTGGTTTCAAAAGGGCCAGGACATCACTGGGGACAGCGGTGGTCCACAGGCCCTCTGTATGGGACTGAATCACTGTTCCAATGTGGGTCTGTTTTTTTGTTTTTACTTTTTATTAAAAAATATAAATAAAATGGCACTGCAGGCCCAGGCTGGAAGGACCCTGCAGGACTCTGTCTTCGCACAACGGCTTCTTGGAGGCTACTGTCAGAAAACATCACAAACTAGCAGGATGACAGACCACGCTGACGTCGGCTGGGCGGCACGCGTCCACCCCGCCCCTGGGGGCTTCAAATTTTCTCAGAACTTAAGGGCTCTCGAGCTTCCATCCGAAAACTGCCACACATCTTGAGCTCTCTGGGTACTACGCCGAATGGGGGTGTGTGAAGAACCTAGAAAGAGGTTGGAGACAGAGGAGGGGAAAAAAAAAAGTACAGGTGTGACTTGGCCCAGTGATTTTTCTGTTCTCTAACTAGCTTTTAAAAATTGTAACTTAAATCAACCACAAGTTGAGCCACTGGCATCTTAAGCATGATTTCAAACTTTTCTCCCCTCCCCAGATATCTCTGACCTCTGAGTGGCTTTCCCACTCCTCCCTCCCGTCCCCCGAAGGACCCAGACTGCCCCCCACCCAGTCATAGGATAGTCCTAATAAACTCGGGACACACCTGGAAGGAAACACTTTCCCTTATGATTGAGAAAACTTAGTAAGAAACAGTCCTTTGGTTGAGGAGAGCGGGGAAGGGAGGAGGGAAGAGGGACATCTTCTCAAAATAATAATGAAATTATAAAGAAACAAAAAATCAAAATTGATGTAAAAGCAGCACAACGAAAACATGAAATGTCATCAAGTTCAACGTCAAAGCAGCCAACGATTTACAAGAGGCGAACAAATCTCTGAAGATAAAACCAGAACCCAGAATAGTTGCTCTCAAATTGCACCAAAAACTGCCTGTAGTTTCTTTCAAACATGCAGTTTTCTTTTTCCTTTTTTTTTTTTTTTTTTTTTTCTTTTTTGGAAGGGGGAAGGCAATGGTGAAGGGAAGAAGGGAATGGTTATTTTCCTCCGAGTTCCTCCCTTGCTGTGGACATTGACTTGAAGCAGCAGAACTGGGAGTCCGGATGTGCCGAGGAAGAGGGCCACCACTGTGGCATTCCAGCCTCGTTGCCATGGCGACCCGAAGCAGGGGCCGGGGGCCTCCTCTCCCCTGACTTGGCGCCGCAGGAGGCCCCGGGGTCTGGAGCTCAGCTGCTCTCAGACATCCCCTCTGAGCAGAGCAGCGCAGACCTGGGCTGAGGGGCCTGCGGTGTCCAGGTGGGCTCTGGGGAATCCCATTCCCAGTCCAGGGCTAAGTCACTGTTGTTGAGGCCCCTTTAGCTGAGACCCCAATCAAACCCCTTTGTCCGACCTGCTACCAATATTTAAAGCCCTAACAGACAAGGTATAGTGTGGGCATGTACCGCATTCACGGTTATTTAAAAGCACAGTCCCCTACGGGTTTGGGGGTTCTTGCTTTAGAGGATATTTTGGGGAAATTGCTTAATTTGCCCTTTCTGCTTCTCTATGAAAAACCTGAGACATGTGCTCCCTTTAAGGAGTTTTTGCCACTTTACAGAAAGGAAAAACAGTATTTGGATCAACCATTGAGCTGTGTTCAACCAAGCTTAGGTTCTGTAGTACAATGACCTGTGTGAACTGTATTGGTGACCTTTCCCATTTGGAAGGGAGGAATTAATCGTATCCCATGACCGTAGGTGACACTGGGAAATAGAGAGAGAGAGAGAAACAGGCCCGTTCCCCTGAAGGCCGAGGCTCTGGCCATGTGCGGGAGCAAATGGGATAATGAGATGCTCGCAAGCCAAGGTGCACACCCAACACCCCACGCCCTCAGCGCGTAGCCACAGCAGCCCTGGAACAAATGCGCACAATCCCAATTCCGTCTGTGTTCTCATGCCCACTTCTCTAAAACTGGGAAAGTTGCAGAGCCTTAGGAGACACTTAGGAGAATTTGCTAAGTGGCTTATGCCTTTTGAAAGTTAGCAGTCTTAAAAAACATTTTTTCCACGCAGGTTGAAAGAACACTGCCAATCCCATCCTCATACCGGCAAAATCCCACAATTTTTTTTTTTTTAATGGGAAGTTGTCTGAAAAAAGAGAATGGGATGGGTACATTCCTGAACACACCAGGCCCAGGGACAATGGCGTAACAGAATCATGACGAAGAACACACAGTTACAACACAGTCATAGGAAATCATGTGTGTGTGTGTATGGAGGGAGAAAAGAGGTTTAAAAAAAGAAAACACTGTATTTTCCTCCCTCACTCTCTGTGTGTAAAGTGCTACAGCAGGAGAGGATGGGCCTGAGGCTTCTCAGCTCCTTTTCAGGAAGGCCCAAAATAATCCCAGCACCTTTCAGCAAACTTTTAGTGTCTGTGAATAAACCAGTTCATTTCCTTATTTCTCCAGTTGAAATTATATCTAATCCAACCCCCCACCACCACTTCCTTTCAAATCCTCACTTAGAGCATTATGAATATATACAATATGTACTTATCGCATATACAAAAATGGTATTTAAATAAACAGTTCTATATTCACAGAATGCCCTGGGAAAAACTCAACTACTTCACACTTCCTGCCATGGCTGGTACAAATGAAGACCTGTGTTCACCTTACTTCTTAGCAACCTTTAAAATGTGTTGGTTTCAGCCCTTTCGTAGGTCCTAAACAAAGCACGGATAAGCAAATGGTCTCAGGAAGAGAAGGCTGCATATATACTGGAGGAGTTTCTGGGTTAAAATCTGTGAGAGATAGTATTGGCTGTATTCCTGTTTATTAAGTTTTCTCAAAATGAAGATAAAAAGCAACATTTTAAGCATCTGGAGTTCAGGTACATAGAGAACAGTCCATCAGCATGTCAAAAGTGTTACAAAACTTGGGAATTTGGGGAGATATCAATGTTCTTAGTATTTCCTCATTTAAAAAATGTATCATGAATTCATCTTACTATTGGAGATGTTTTTTATGTTATTTTATATTAAGATTTAAAATTTTAGAGTTCCTAATACAAAATGTCATTTATAAGTTATATTTATCTTGGCTATATTTATGTTGTTCTATTGTTCACTCAACTTCAGAAATCATATTTTATCAGAAGGATTCAATAAGTCAGGAGACTAAGTAACCTGAAGAACCTGTCTCCCAACATATTTATTTAACTTTGGGACCACGTAAATCAAACATAATCTGTGATTTATCACCAGATGTTTGCACTCCTCCCCGTTCCCCATTTGATTTAAGAAATTTAAACAGACAAGTATGCAGTATCCACCATTAATTCTGTCTGTCAGGATGCAAAACCTAATTACACTAAGAGCATCATATACTGAGAAATTAAAATGACTACTGTATATAAAACCTACACAGCTGCACTCATAGCTCCTAATAAAAGGGTAATAGGGACACACAGAGGTTTTATGGACATTTAATATGGTGGTACAGCACTCACCACGTCTAAAACTGGCATAGCATTAGGGAATATTTCTATCTGCCTTGAGCAGCATTTTGGATTCAGTTTTGGAGTAACCTAATCTGAAACACATACAGTATCTCTGTTCTCAGCTCACTGGCAAACATCAAGTTCTCCAAGGCACCCCACCCCCACCCCACCCCAGCTCCTGTGCAATGTTCTCCAAAATCCTCTCTCAGTGGATTCCTCTCTGCCCCACTCTCTGCTTCCCATCCAAACTGGCTTTTAAAAAACTATATCTACTTTCTCTATACTTTAGAAAGATAAAAAGCTATTCTTGCCTGAGATAAAAGGCATTACATGAAAAGGCCACCTCACAGGCACTAGGGCATAAGAACTGAGCAACAAAAAATGCTACAAGAAGACAACAGAACAGCTTTTGTTTTGGTTTTAACAAAAATAAAAACAATGTCGTGTCCATTCATCTACACTGAGAACAGGGAGACAGTCTCACAGAGGTATGTGTTTTAATAAAGCAAATAGATGCTGCAACATGCAGTATTTGGGAAACTGACAACACAAATTTCTAAGGAGAGGTTTAAAATAGACCTAACTTGCTTTTCAAAGATGTTTTCTAAATCTGTTGATTGGTCAAAAGATAATTGAAGGGTATTCCCACTTTCATTTGCTGTCAGCAACACCTAAAACACTCTGTAGCATCTAGGGTACCTGAGATCTCAGAATCACAAGGCGAACCGTCATACATCTTAGGAAATCAGTAGCTGATTTCAAAGATTTGGCCATGTCTGGATAAACCCCTGGTTGCCACTTTCTTTTCTTTCTCTCCCTTTTTATTTTTTTAACATGATGCCTTTGTTTCTAGATTTTTAGATTGAGACGTGGGGTTATTTTTGTTATGTGGAAAGATTCTTACGTGAAAATTAAAGAGCTGACTTTTAAAAAACAAAAACCCTTTTTTATATTACATTCTAAGATAGGGGAAGAATGGGAGAATAGAAAAGAACTTTTAGACAACAAGAACAGCAAAAAATCCAAAGGAAATAAAAGTTTAAGATGCTATTACCAGCAAGTTTTTCACTTATATGTGAATGGATTTCTGCAAAGAGATGAAGCAAAAGTTAACATCAGACTGAAAACACCTTCCATTTCTTGAAAATTATTCTAGAACTGTAAAGCCTAAAAACTATTTCCATAGTTTTAGATATGTCTATTTTAATATAGTAAGTAATGTATGTTCCTTTAGAATATAATACACACATCAAAATGCCCATAGAAATTATCCTGAAAAAGACTGACTGGCCTTCTCTTAAAACCTGTTATTTTCTTGAAAGTAATTTACAGAGTGTGTCAAATGAGGACACAAGAAGCTTACATTGTGTACTTTAATTTTTTTTATTTTTTTCAATAAAGGGACAAAATGGGTGTATGAACAGGTTAATGCAGACAACTGCCAAAAAAACACAGACAGTGGTTTTTCCAATAGAACTTAACAAAGACCAGAAACAAATACAATAAAAAGCCAGGTTGTAATGACCTTTGGTCATCCAAATAAAAAAAAATAAAAACAAAGAAAAATAAAAGATCAAATTAAGTGCCTCTGTTTTGAACAGGGCACATAAGCAATAATAAATAGTGACTCCCATAGTAAAAGATAAAATTTCAAGTTACGACAAACAGCTTTCATTACAGGAATAGAAAAGGCCAATAACAAAATATTCTGCATTGCCATTTACAAAAAAGTATTGACTAAAGCGGGCTTTCTCTTTAATATGCTTTGCATATGAAATTCTTTCCAATCTAAATATAAAGCACCATTTAGTTTTTGGCAATGAAAAAAACTGCAAAACATTGGTTTTTTTTTTTTCCTTTTTTTTTTTCTTTCTTTCTTTTACTGCATATGAAGGTAAGATGCTGGAATGTAGGGTGATAGAAGGAAAGGGACAAAAAGCACACTACATAACAAACCAACGTTATTAGCTTGCAGTACTGCATACAGTATGGCAGCAGGAAAAAGGAACAAAAAAGGATATGTACAACCCCTATGACAGCCATCCATGTGACATTCTAGCAGGCTCCCCCAAACCGCCATTATATGGCTTCTCATCTGTAATGTCACACTTTTTTTGTTTCTCTCTTTTTTTTTTTTTTGAAGCATACAAATAATTTGCACTATATTATCCTGCCAAATTAAAAAAATATACTGTGGCAGCCTGTCTTTTTTTTTTTTCCACTACCAAAAAAGGTACATTGATACCTTTTAAGAGAACAAGCAACAGTTAAAAATACAAGCTTCAATATAAATACTATAGTGCCTAACACTAGATGAACATTTAATTCAAATACCATTCTAGAAATACAGAAAAAAGACCATAAATGTGTTTTAGCATAGGAATCAACATGAGTGTGCATTTTCCTATATTTAAGTACTATATAATCTTAAACCTTTCCCCAATGTATGTTATTTTTTACAACCTGAAGAGCGGTGTGTATCCAAGGCATAGAATTTCCACTACCATTTTTAAATGGATAACAAGTCTTGTAACACCACCAAGACAATGGAACCCTAAAATGCAGTTCCCCCCTAAACATAATGAAGTGTTTTTTAAAAAAATTTTTTTTCTTAACATTTATATTTAAAAAAGTTTTGTACAAAAAAATCCTTGCACTGTAGAAGCGAAAGCAATCATTCATTTCTATGTTAAGTGTATTCTGTTTCCATTCACAGCGCTTGCAATGTTGCGTCCAAGTAAGTAAGCTCAATAGTCAAGTAAATGGCTGGCAAAGTTTTTTTTTTTTAGTTTTTTTTTTAAAAATGCTCATCAATGAGATTGTGTTCAATTTTTTTTTCAGCATTCTTGCAACTTTTCCCTTAAGTATAGACCTGTAAACTGGGAAAATTGTACAGTGCACTTAATTGTCCTATCTGAGCAGGTTTATTTTATACTCAACCTCTGTATCTCTGATTAGAGAAAAGATACAGATATCACAGGCAGAGTCAAGTGCTATTTGAACACCAACTGGGGCAGATGCCAGCTTAATAAAAAAGAAAAAATTAAAAAAATAAAATAAAAACAATGAATCCTCTTCCATGTCAACACAAATAGCACACAGTGTATGGAAAAGAAATGAAGTACAACTTTTAGGGAGCACAGACATATATACTGCTACTCTTAAATTTTTTTCTCTTCTTTTTTTAAGAATGTCACATTTAAATGCAAGTCTTAAGAATTCATAGTTAATCATCATTGTATCAATATTAGCTTATACACCTGTTCTAGTTTAAAATGGCAAATAGTACCACGTTGTGCTAATAAATCACTTATTTTTTTTCCTCTGTTCCCCTCTGTCAAACCTTATTGTCAGCCTCTTATTTTTAATATAGTCTGCAAGGTCTTAAAGTTTATCATTTGATTGTCCATTTGACAACCAAGTGGATCTGGATCTATTTCTTTTGGTGCCATAATTTTTTAAAAAGACATTATTTAAAACAAGTATCTTCATAAAATGAACTCCTCACTAATGTATTTAATCGTGTTCCAGGGTTTTTGCACATTACACATTCAATTTAATCATTGTTTAAAAAAAATAAAACTTTGGGCAAAACAGCCCATTTCTTTTAAGCTCTTACCAGGAGCAAACTAGCTTTTATACTGGTATATATCAGTTTTGTTCACAAAATTAAACTAAAGGAAAAATGATGATTAACTAGGACATAATGGGTCATATTTTTAGGTAGCCATTGTTGTGAGAAATACAATATAGAATTATATGCTAGGTCCTAAGGTTTATTACCTCACCCAATGCTGAAATAAGCTACAAGTTTATAACAAGTAGAAAGAACCAGCAATGTGGTTATAATAGATCCAAGGCACTCATATTTTAAAACCAAATGATAGAATAAACTTGTTCTGTTTTTCTGTTAATTTGTCAATTCAAGGCCTTTTTTTTCCTTTCCAATTGATACATTTAACCCTTTAGAGACAGACACTTAGCTCATAGATTTTTTTTTTCAGTGCTATCTATTCTGTCTATAGAGGGTTAATCCAAAGACTGTTTTTCCTCCTCACGTTATAAAATAAAACTGTACATGATATGTATTACAGAATGTATGCAGCATGGTCTTTTTCTCTCTCTCTCTCTTTTTCTCTCAGAACGGAACTGGAAACAGCAACATGTTTGCTCAGCAACGAATTAGGGACAATTTAAAATAGCCATAACATACCATACATGCTGTCTAAGTTTAAAAAAAAAACATACACAACATGTAAATTATTGCACAAGAGAAAGGCTCAAAGTTTGCGTAAAATGCAATAGTATTGCCCCATACAGATCATGCATTCAAACGGTGAGAACATAAAGGAAAAAAAGAAAAAAGAAAAAGAAAAAAAGAAAAAGAAAACCAAAAAAAAAAAAAAAAAACAGGTGTGCTGGTGACAAGCACTCTCATATTCTTAGCTTCCATTACTTCTGTTTGTTTGTTTGTTTGTTTGTTTAAATCACATGGGACTAGAAAAAAATCCTACAGGGAGTGGGGCTGGAGGGCGATGGGGAAGGGGGGTGGTGAAAAGGGGGTGTCAGGTGGGAGTGAGGGGGGTATTAATATACCTCTATTCAGTTTTTATATCATTATTCAACACTCGATCACTGTGCCATTTTTTCATGTGTTTCTCCAGGGTACTGTACACGCTAAAAGGCATCTTACAAATTTCACATTTGTAAACGTCCTTCCCCACCTGGCCATGCGTTTTCATGTGCCTGGTGAGCTTGCTACTCTGGGCACAGGCATAGTTGCACAGCTCGCATTTATAAGGCCTTTCGCCCGTGTGGCTTCTCCTGTGGACAGTGAGATTGCTACAGTTCTTGAAGACTTTCCCACAGTACTCACAAGTGTCGCTGCGTCTGCCCTCTTTTGAGCTGGGCCTGCCCGGGCCCGGACCACTAATATGGGGCGTGCTCCCTCCACTTCCCGTGCCGCTGCGCCCCGAGATCCCTCCGTCCAGCTCCCCGGGCGGCGTGGAGAAGCGCAAGCTCCCGTTCTCAGAGGAGTGCTCCGATGAGGAGGCAAAAGGCGATTGTCTGGAGTCTCCGAAGCTAAGGAAGGGATCTTTGAGCTGCCTGGAGGCCGCGTAGCCGGCGAGCCACTGCGAGTACACGTTCTCCGTGTTGGGCATGGCGGCCGGGGGCAGGTCGAACTCCTTCTCCAGCTTGATGCGCTTAGAGAAGGGGCTCAGCGAGCTGGGGCTGCCCAGCAGCAGCTTTTTGGACAGGCCCCCTGAGGCCGACTCGCCCGGGGAGCAGCCGCGGCCGTTAACAGTGCCATCATCTATGCGGTCCGACTCACCGGCCACCGAGTCTTCGTCGCAAGTGTCCCTGTGGCCCTCGGCCTCAGCCAGGTGGCTGCGCTTATGCTTCTCGCCCAGGACCTGGTGGAAGGCCTCGCTGAAGTGCTGCATGGAGCTGAGCACCATGCCCTGCATGACGTCGGGCAGGGCGCGGCCCTCGTCGCCCACGCCCACCACCGCGCCCCGCGAGCTGTTCTCGTGGTGGCGCGCCGCCTCCAGGCTCAGCCCGAAGCCGTAGTCCACCCTCTCGCTCTCCGTCAGCTCCTCCTCCTCCTCTTCCTCCTCTTCTTCCTCTTCCTCGTCGTCCTCCTCTTCCTCCTCGTCCCCGTTCTCCGGGATCAGGTTGGGGTCGTTCTCGCTCTTGAACTTGGCCACCACGGACTTGAGCGCGCTGCTGGCGCTGCCCACCAGGTCGCTGGTGCCAGGTTCCGGGGAGCTGGCGGTGGAGAGCCCGTCGTCGGACTTGACCGTCATGGGGGACGATTTGTGCATGTGTGTCTTCATGTGGCGCTTCAGCTTGCTGGCCTGGGTGCACGCGTGGTCGCACAGGTTGCACTTGTAGGGCTTCTCGCCCGTGTGGCTGCGCCGGTGCACCACCAGGTTGCTCTGAAATTTGAACGTCTTGCCGCAGAACTCGCATGACTTGGACTTGACCGGGGGCTGGGAGGGAGGAGGGGCGGATTGCAGAGGAGGGAGGGGGGGCGTCGCCAGGAAGGGCGGCTTGCTACCTGGCTGGAATGGTTGCAGTAACCTTTGCATAGGGCTGGGCCGGCCTGGGGACAGCGGTGGGCTAGACGTGTTCCCTGCCAGCTCTCTAAGTCTCCTAGAGAAATCCATGGCGGGAGGCTCCATAGCCATTGGATTCAACCGCAGCACCCTGTCAAAGGCACTCGGGTGATGGGTGGCCAGGGCCATCTCTTCCGCCCCCAGGCGCTCTATGCGGTGGGGGTCCAAGTGATGTCTCGGTGGTGGACTAAACAGGGGGGGAGTGGGTGGAAAGCGCCCTTCTGCCAGGCCGGAAGCCTCTCTCGATACTGATCCTGGTATTCTTAGCAGGTTAAAGGGGTTATTGTCTGCAATATGAATCCCATGGAGAGGTGGCTGGGAAGGACATTCTGCACCTAGTCCTGAAGGGATACCAACCCGCGGGGTCAGGGGACTTCCGTGTTCGCTTTCTAAGTAGATTCTTAATCCATGAGTGTTCTGTGCGTGTTGCAAGAGAAACCATGCACTGGTGAATGGCTGTTTGCAAGTTGTACATGTGTAGCTGCTGGGCTCATCTTTACCTGCAAAATAATACAACACCGACATCAATGTTTAATCACCGAGGCGGGCATCAGCAATTGCTTATTAATGTCCCACCTCCAGCTTTCCCTGCCCCCACCCCTTAACCCCAACCAGGGCCTAAGCCCTCACTGACTACCCGTGTGTCTAACTGGTGCCTAGCACATCTGAAAGTTGGTGCCCAAGAAATATTTGTCAAGTCAGTCTCACTGCTGTTAAACTCAGTTCTAAGAATTTTATATCCAATTCCCAAAGCAGAAAAATCCTGACCAAGTCAAGATGGGGATGAGGAGCCCTACATTCTAGGGAACCCAGCAAATGTCTTCTAAACTTTCCAATCTCATCAGCTATAGTTTGGGGCAAGCCATCTCATCTCTGGGGGCTACCATTTCCTTCTATGTTAAGTGAGAGACTTGGACAAGGTGACCCAAGGGAAACTTTTCTGCTTCCTAAATCCTATCATTCTGGTCCCTACCGGGTGGCAGGTGAACTCTATCAATAGGTAATCATTTCATAGAGATATCCAAAGAGAGGAGAAGGATAACTCACTACAAATCTCTATGACCTTTAGAGATGCTGTTAATCTTAGCCTTAAACACACTAATTGTCGGTATTGTTAAAATGAAAAGGTACTCATAAAATACTTCCATGGAAAAGAGACCAGCAACATTTTCACATCCCAGCCTGTGTGAGGGTCAGTGAGTCACAATTCTGGTTCTACAACACCCCTCAGGGACACCTATTTTTATTTCAAGGAATGTTGTAAAAATCTCAAAAGAACAACTTAATTCAGATTTAACTGACTTTGGGAGTTGTCCCCCAGTCAAACAAATGCACGTCTAGGGAAGTTAGGAGGAGTGGCTGGTGCCGACTTAAGCAGACACAGCATCCTAGTTTAAGGAACAGTTAAAGCAGCCAGCACCCTGACAGGCAGCAGGCTGAGAAATGCTACACTATCCTCCTCCTCATTATTTTGAGAGGCTAACAACGTGAACCAAATTATACAACATCCTGCGCCCTCGGCTGAGACTCAGCTCCAGTTGAGAAAGAAACAGAAAGATACAGTTCAGCTAGTCAACTCTTTGGCCAGTAGCCAAGCCGTCTGGAGAGGGGCCCTGCTTAAGTCACATTATTTCTTTCTTGCTGAAAAGAACCCAAGAGTGGTAAATGCCACTTTGGCAAAGAGCGACCAGCTTGACTTCACAAAATCTTTCATTTTTGGAGATAGCTAAATTAAAAAATATATAGATTATATGTATATGTATACATATCGAGGGAATAACCAACAGTTTACCAGTCAACTGCAGCATTAAAAAGGGCACAAGCGATGGTGGCCAAAGGACAACAATGAGAAAAATAGATAATTTCCCAGGGATTCCAAAAAAGACAGGGCTTAAAATATAACAGAAATAACAAACTTTTCTCCTTCTTTTAAAAGAGGGGCTTACAAGAGTTCCTTAAGCCCACAGCTAGTATTTGCCAGTAACTTTTAAAAAAGGACAAAATTCACCATGGAGCTAAAGAGTGGGAACAAGGAATTAATCAATTATATGATTCCTCCATTTAGCAAGTCAGAAAGAAAAGCTGGCAGGGTCTTCTCAGGAGCCCCCAAACACTCGTATTCCAAAACAAGCCAGCCTCGCTCAAGCACTTGTCTAAATAATGGACTCCTGCCCTGACCTTGTAATTTACTTTACAATGCATTTATAATCTCACTCAATATATCCCACTCCTGGGTAAATCTCTTTAACAAGATTAGATGGTAAGATACCAAAATTAGGTTTCAAACATTTGTCTAATGTGGAGGGGGGGAAAAAAGCCAGAAAGATTTTGAAAGAAAACGCTGACATTAGTATCACATTATCTGCCTATTTTTGTTTGCCTCCTCTCTTCAAAGGGAAATAAAAAGCTTCATTCAGAGTATTTTCATAAATTTTTTGTTGTTGTTGAACAATGACTTGGGTCCCAAATAGGCTGGAAAGAAGCGATCTGGTTCCAACCACGACCCTCTGTGGCTTTCTCCTTTGCCTCTCTAGGATTCTGGGCTATTATCATACCCATTTAGTCTGACAATCTGAATTGGGTAAGTAAAAAGGAAATTTGTCATATGAAGCAAGTCCTTAACACTTTCATCTCTCCAAATGCCTTAAAATCATATTTTACCTTATCATGTTTTACTGAAGCCCAGGCCTGGACTTATTATTAGTAATGCTGGTTTGGCATGCACCATGAATGTGCCCATTGATAAATGCCGAAATCTGTGGCACGTGGCACTACGTCAAGGATCTCATTTGTATCCTTTTGAAAAGGCTTAAATGAGAAAAGTCCATTTTATTTTTGCTGCCCTTAGCTACCTAAACTTTTTTTTTCAGAGCCAGTATGTGATCATGCTACAATGTATGATCATGCTACAGTATGTTAACACTGTGATGTTATCCTCCCCTCTCGCTCATACGTCAGGTCAGAGAAAATGGCATTTCATCTTATAATGAGCATACAACATAGTTTTCACTATCGCATTTTAGTATTCCCATCAACTAGATATTCTAGATCATGAGGGCAGCTAGTGTAATCATAATGTCAATGAGAAGGGCTGTTACGATTGAGACTAAAGATTACATGGAAAGAGCTGCTTTGAAACTGGTAATTATTACCAGTCCACTAATAGCAAATGATGCATTACAGTTTCACCATATAATCTGTATTTCACTCAGCTCACGCCGGTGTACCATATTATATTACAGTGCTCACAGATTCTAAATTCCTAAACTGCAGTCATCAATAAATGTGTTACTCGCCATAATTTGTGAAATTACTTTGTTCATAACATCTTTGATGGTTTAGAAAGACCAGAATTGATTTCCTGCGTGGCAAAATTAAGGCTACGTTGATTTATTGACATGTGAAATATAATAATATTCTTCATTTACTCTGATGAAAATCAACTTCTCAATTTGAGAGCCTCATTGGGCATTCACAAGGATTGTTTTGATTTAGAGCAATAAACTGAGACCTGGCCCCTAAGCAGAGGAACTTGAGGTATCAAAAGGGTTAAAATTAGCTATTAGCCCACCTACTGGCTTTTATTTCATTTCATTTCATTTCATTTCATTTTATGGGAAGGAATGACCCTCATTTCTAGTGTGTCACCAATGTTAAAAAGCCATGTGATCTAAGCCTCAAGATTTAGAAGAACAAGGAGGTCTGAGGCTGGGATCCCTGGCTCTGTGTTTTACTAGCTTGTGACTCTGGGACAGTCAGTTTATTTCTCTGAGCTGTAGGATTCCTATCTGTAAAATGAGCATAAAAACAGGGACTTTAAAGAATTGTTGTGAGGTTCAAATGACAGAAGTATAAAAAAGCCCTCTGGAAGCTATCACGTCCACCATGAACATGAGTTTTCATTACTACCAGGCGTGATTAATTACCGAGGGTAATGACCAACGACACTACATCCCCAGAACGGCTTCCAGAGGAAGGTCCGACTCCAGGCCTTACCCCAGGCTGAAAGGAGGCTCTGGTGAGGGAGGCAGGAGTGACCGGTCCGCCAACAGGGAGGCCACAGGTAAGTGCTAAGTGCTCTGAAAGCGAGGGCAGCTGGTTAAGGCAGCTGAGTGGGGTGGGTGTCAGCTTTGTTCCAGAGCTCTCGGGAACCCCACAGCCCATTTCCACATACCTTGTTCTGGTCACTCCTAAACTGGTCCTGCCGGCATGGGCACCAGCAAACTACGTACCCTCCCTTTGTGGGAAGGGGGGAGAGGACAGGGGATCCATATCAGGCTCCGACTTTCCTACCTGTCAAATCAAACTCCCTGCCCTCAGGAAGACCAAGAGAGAGCTAATCTGTTTCCCAGGCCAGCACACCTTGGCCTCTCAACTCTATCCTCCTCTCTCAACTGCCCACTCCCTCCTTTCCCTTCCCTCCAAGGGTGGCTCTGTTCCCACAGCCAAGTGCAGGCCCCAGGCACCCCCAGCAAAATGAGGAGAACTCTCCCCACCCAGCCAGCGTGTAGGGACTTGAAACCCTGAGTCCAATCTCCTAAACTCTCTGCAATCTGTGACCTAACCCAGGCTTAGGCCCAGCTTGGGGGAGTGGGGGGGCAGGTGAGGTGCTTTTAACCCCTGCACCACCCAGCCCTCAGGACCCAAGGGCTTGGGAAATTCACACAATAATTCTTTGTTACCTAGGATTACCTATGAGTTCACAAAAATAAACAACTAGCTTTGAATCTGGTCTCAGGGTGCATGCCCTGCTCTTCAGATACCATTCACAAGATGGGTAAGTCTAGTTTCCCTCCCGTCTAACAAACAGTGCCCTTTAGAGCCTTAACTCTTGCATCTTGACCCTTTCCATGACCCTTTCCCTTTTCTTTTTTTCTTTCCACAGCAGGTTCTTTTTCCTTTATTTTCAAAATAAAAATTAGATGTCACACGTCTTTTCTTCTTGAGCCTGCTTTTTTGTGTTTAGGGTGGAACCACTTCTCTCTCCCCCCTTCGCCCCCAGGCCCGCCCCCTGCGACATTTTAGCCATGCGTGATTCATATCATGTGTTCCTACATAGAGAAGCAAACTGTATGACTTTCTAGAACAACACCTTTCAGAAAACATTTGCATAAACATACAAAGCTAAATTTCATTAAAAGGTCCCTACTATAAAAGCTGCCTTGAACAAGTAAATCTATGATTGTGGTGGTGTTGGTGGTGACAGTGGAACACTTTAACTTTTTAACTAGTGTTGTGCAGTTTTCTCTAAAACTAGGAGAAAAATAAGTAGAAATGACGTGTGTGCATATATACGCACACATATAATGTACATGTATCTATAAAATATACCATGTTCAAATACAAATGTAAATGCATACAAAATATGCATCAGAATAACACTGGAGTAAATCTGACTCCTTTTAGATGTAGCCCCGACTAGAGATGCATGCCATGGACTAAACCCAAAGTCCTAAATGAGACCACGGGAGTCAATGTCCAGCAGTAAAATGGGCTCTGAAGGAACAGACGTACCCAGTCACTAGCCATGGAGCCAGACAAGACCCTGGGGAGAAGACCCCCCAGGGAGGAGCTGCTGTCAGCTCCGTGCCTTCAGTGAAGAAAGAAAGAAAAAGGGGAGGAAAGAAGTCCCCTGGGGCTCAGTGGAGTGGGGGAGCGGGTGCCAAGTGAGTAATGGAATAATACGTATGCCAATCTATTTTGGAAGTAGCTCCCTTTAGTACTTAAAAAGTAAGGGTAATTTCCAGAAACTCTCATCTCTATACACATGGACATTTGTAGAAGAAATAATGTTCAACTTACAAATACCCTGCGGGGCATATTCTGCACTCATCCCGGGCGTGGGGATTAGAGCTCCGTGTGCAGAACGAGGGGAGGAGAGGCCCCTCCAATGCAGAAGTTTATCTGTGAAAGAAACCCAAAATCAAGCACTAAAGCATCATAAACCACAGGATATCACATTTCAATTCCATTAAAATAGATTAACATCATTGCAACAGCCTTGCAGATAGTTAACAGGCCCAAGGCCTGAAACAAAAGAACAGTGGTGACTTATATCCCACCGTTTTTTTTTTTTGGTTTGTTTTTAATTTTGGTCTTTTTTGACAAAAGGGATGGGGATTGTTTTAGGCATGGGGCAGTTTGTTTGGCTCATTTGCCTGTTTATTTGTTGTTATTTATATTTGATTATTATCCTGTGAGGTGTATAAGCAGTGAGGGAAGAATTGATAATATTATGGACAGGCTAGAAAAATGGGGGCAGGGTTATCTGCAAGGCTGGTTTACATGCATACATTGACTTGACTTTGTAGACACGCCCAAGCAAACAACAATATGCTGATAGGAAATGAGTGGATTTTTGAATCATTTTTTATGGGACAGAGTCCCACCCTCCCTTTTCCATCCCACTGCCTCCCACCTGCCCTCCCCATCCCACTGACCCCCTCTTGCCATGCTAGATTCGTGACAGGACCTTCAATGATAGGGAAACCTTGGGCATTTCAGAACTTGGCTGGGCCACACTCTTGAATTCTATCAATGGAGTACCCTATGTAGGCATGACTTCTCACAACACAAAGCAGTGGAGGATAAAAATTAGACTTCTGAGGCTAAAATAACTTCGGTCAAGTCTCCACCCTGAGAGTGAGAAATCATAGCATCAAATGACAAGGCAAGAACCAGCATTCCAATAGCAGCACCCAGCAATGGTGGCCACCTTTACCATTCTACTGCACTGTGTTGCCCTGGGGTGAGGAAGACTAACTTCTCACACTAATAAACACGAATCTAGCAGTCAATTAAGCATTTCTAGCACTGAAATGTGTGGGAAAAGGAAATATTTGGTTTGTGCAACCTGGGGGTTTTTTGGTTTATGTGGTAAGTTCCTAGCTGTTCCAAGTCCACCTTCAGCTACCTAACCACGTAGCTGTCCACCTTGAGACAGAGCAAAGGATAGATGGAGCAGGAGGTGCTCCGTGTAGTCTAGAGGTTTGGAGTTTGTGATGATAGGGGAAGACAGGAGAGAAGAAAAACAGACTTTGATGTGAGTAAACAGTATGTTTTCCGTTAGCTTAATATTAAGAGCGCTTAGAAGTGTTGTTGTTATATTCTAGGATAGCAGGTCTCAAGTGTAAAATATGTCCTGTTCTCCTTATACAGACCACATTGCCAAGTGCAGCCAGGGCAGATGGGACAAGGCTTCCTTTCACAAGGACCCTGGTGGATAACAATGGTGTGTTGCTCGAGAAAGCTCTTATGCAGACGGCATAAATCTGTTGTTACCAGGCCTGCAGGGGAGGCCCTGGTGGAGGCACGACCTAGCCTGAGACCATCTATGGAGGCATTTCCTCCTCTCTGACCCAAAACTAAATAAACACCACAAAATGAACCAACAAAAGCAGGAAGACTTAACAAGCAAGTGTGTCTACATTTGACTGTTTATGTTAAATGAATTGAGAGTATGGGGTAAAATTAACTACAGATTTAGTCCTAGTACTTTTCAACAAGAAATGTGAGAATCCGTTTTTGCACTTGTTCTTGCCTCAGCTGTTTCCTAAGTTTGTTTGTTGCCAAAACTAAAATCCTTTTTTTAGGAAACTCACACAACCCAGGTATCTCTGTGACCCTGGCATAAAAGCAACAACATACTTGAATCCTTGCATGGGGGTGAGTCTAATTTCAAATCCCTCTCCACTTACTCTGGGAAGAGACCCTGAAGTGTTTCAATTAAGTCTCCAGCAAGGTAACAGGAGGACTGTCAACCTGATCTAGGTTTAGCCCCTGGAATACAGCTCTGGTTGGCAAAGTTTATCTACAAACTCGCTAGCCCTAACCAAGCTGAGCTGCAGGAGCAGCAGCTGGACCAGTCCTCTAGGGTGGCAGTGCCCAGTCCCAGCTAGGGCAGGAGCCTGCTGGGGGCCTAGCTGCACGGTGGGAGGTGGGCGGAGGGTGAGCGAGGCTTCATCTGTATTTACAGCCTCTCCCCATCACTTGCATCGCCACATAAGCTCCGCCTCCTGTCAGATCAGCAGTGGCAATGGATTCTCATAGGAGCTGGAACCCTACTGTGGACTTCATAGGATCTAGACTGCACACTCCATGTAAGAATCTAATGCCCTATGATCTGGGGTGGAGCTGGGGCAGTGGTGCTGGTGCTGGGGAGTGGCTGCAAGTGCAGATAGTCCTTGGCAGAGATGTTTGACTGCATAATAAATGTGGTGCATTTGGGTCATGCTTGGACCATTTCCTCTCCCCCTGTCCGTGGAAGGATTGTCTTCCAAGAAGCAGAAGGCTGCTCTATGGTGCTAGGCCACATGGCAAGGAGAGGTCTCAACAGCAAGCTGGCATCATGGTTTTTGTTTTTGTTTTTTAAGTTGTAAAAAACCTTAGCAATCATCAAGTCTATGGCTTCACTTATATAGATAGGAAAACTGGGGCCTTGAGAAATTAAGTGACTTTCCCATAACTATACTGTTGGTTAACCACAAAAATGAGGATTAGAATTAGTCTCCTGACTCCTGCTTCAGTGGTCCTTCCTGGGGCATCTATCTTCTCCCCTCTGCTCCTTCTGCCTTGGTCTTCACTGCCCAAGAAATACCGATAAAGAGGGTTCTCTTTCTACTGACCCCTTAGCAGCACTTAACAGCCTCTTGTGGGAGAGTCCAGCCCAGCAGTGTTGAGTTGGGCTTTCAAAAGGTCCAATTGATCTGACTTGGTTTCACAATTGGAAAACAAGGCCTGCTCTGCTACTTGAGCCTCCTGGCCTCACCCCCACTATTTTTACCCTCTACCTCTGCTTTGCCTGTAGTATTAACCATTTCTATCAGCCTGCCAAGCTACTTACTTTAGAAAAAACCACATTGTCTTTGTGAGAGAGATTCATATTTGCATTTATCCTTCTCCAGGAAGAGGGTCAAAGCAAAGCCAGTTGGGGACCCCAGCTGATTCTGCTGCTTCTTCCACTAAACACATCCACAATATTCTCCTCTCTAAGTAGAATCGACATTCCCACATGAACTGGAAATGCTAAATTGTTAATAGCCTCCCTAGGGTTTAACTTCTTGCTATGATGCCTTCAATTATTTCATCACGCTTAGGCAAAGTAAAGTATCACAATTAATGCATCTGAGCATCAAACTCCGGAGCAGCTCTGCCTTTCCAGGCTACGGGAGAATAAGAGCTGCCCCTGGCTAGGGGCCTCTTCTCTTCCCACCCTCACTTTCATTCTCCCAGGGAGAGGGGCTCTGGTTGCTAGTTATGTTCTCTTTATTTCTTTGTTGGTGCTCTCAGGGAA
Source organism: Eulemur rufifrons (assembly GCF_041146395.1). Taxonomy (NCBI): domain Eukaryota; kingdom Metazoa; phylum Chordata; class Mammalia; order Primates; family Lemuridae; genus Eulemur; species Eulemur rufifrons. Next base: position 68,533,724 of record NC_091001.1, on the reverse strand, counting down.
GTGCTTCTCAAAGTGCAGATCAGGCCCACCCACCATAAGCATCACCTGGGAGCTTACTGGAAATACAAATTCTTGGGTACCACCTCAGACTTACTGAATCAGGAACTGGGGTGGGGGTAGCAGAAATCTGTGTTGAATAAGCACTCCAGGTGATTCTGATGCAAGATCAAGTTTGATAAGCGCTGCTGGCTTAGGGTAAGAGAAGGTATGAAAGCTGGAAGTGTTGAGGAGGCTGTCCTCCCTTCTGTCCCAGACTCACCTCCTTTAGGACTAGAATGGTCAACAACAGATTAAGCTTGGGGAGTCCCTAAGGGCCCTCCATTAGGAATTTGAGGTTCCACCTCTGTCTGTCATTGGCCAGGAGCAGGTCCTGGCCCAGGCTTTCCATCTAGGGAGCCCTCTTAGCATAGGACATCACCCAAACCAGCTTCTGCAGGCAAATGGTGTCCTCATTCCTTCCATCAGAGCTGAAAAGTTTGAGAATGCAGCTGTGGCATGCTGCACAGATACAGCAACAACTGTACCCTTGTTCCCCATTCTAGACTCTCAAATATGACATGTTTCCCTCTTCTGAAACAACCTCTTTTCAAATGCCTTGCACTCCTCTGGTCAAAGGTGTTTCAGCCTGTTCTATTTCATAAAAGTCTCTCTACCAGCATTTCTACCTAGGGCCTCAGAAATGCCTTATGCATTATTAGGTTGCAAAGTTTCCTTGTGCCTGAAGAAAAAATAATGAATCTTAGTTTTCAGGTCTCATTAAAAATCTGCAGCAAGTTGGGAATGGTTTTGATTCAATGTGACACATTTGGTCACTTCATGTTTCTGTGTACATTGGGTACAAACTTTCAACACAGAGCTCTAGAAGCCCAGTTCGGACAGCCCTGGAATGTAAGACCATTAAATCAAGTTTTCAGTTTCCCCAAGAACATCTCAAAGATTCCTTACTTTTAGCATGCTGTTTGTTTCTGAAACCAATGACTGGGCATGTGATACAGCCACATTGCTGTCCACTAATCAACAGGTAATATTGCTGATTTCCAGATGTGCCAAAACAGCTAAGCACAAAGCATAGTTTCCAACATACTTATAACTGCTTTGGGAGCCTAATTTTTATCAGGTACTATTAATGAAACTCCAGGCCTCGCTACACAAGTACAAAGATCTGTGCTTTCACTAAAATATATATTTGCATATATATATTCATAAACATGTTTTTAGATAATTTCCCTCTTTTTTTTCAATGAGATAGGCACAAAAGCAGTAGAGTTGTCCCGACTGGAACAGGCCATCTTATGAAGCTGTGACCTCCCTTTCTCCTTGGATATTCAAGAAGACGGATGACAACCCACCATAATGGGGTGGGATCTCTATATTGGTGACAAGCCAAAATAAAGGACTCCTACAGTCCCCTCCAGGTCCACGATTCTCACGCTCCCCCCACCGCCGCCCCATCATATAGCTGCCTTCCAGACTGCACTTATAATGCATCCTGAACGTTCATAAAGTTCCCTGAAGGAACCAATTCCCAGTTCTGAATCCAATTACTAGATCCGAGCCACACAAATAACAACGGTGCAGCCAGTGAGGTAGAGGCTTCTTTATCCAACGGCAAAGCAAATGTCCTCTCTATTCAGCTGCTTCTAGCTCTTGACCCCACGTTTACCATGGACACCAGCTCTTCTAGCATCATAGAGCAAACATTAGCTCTGCCTGTGTCTTGAGTTGGGTCGATCTGAACTGAAAATGTGCCAGCTTTATCATCACTAACAGACTTCTTAACCTTCTGATATTGTCAAAATCGCATTCCCTTTTGTTCTAGAAATGAGCATTTATATGACCATTTTTTTCTTCATTGCTTTTTTACTGGCTAAGGTTTTACCAAATCATGATGCTCTTTAAAAAGTGTATTCTGGAAAACACGAAAGCAAGCAAGAATTCTAGACACCACACTACAGAATTTCTTCGCTGAAACTCAGTCACGGTCCTTATGGTTCTTGATACTTCACCAGTCACTTTAATTACGTCAATCACTCATTTTAAAACTTTTTTTTCCCTTTTTTGACCAATTCTGTCCTTTCAGAGTCTTGATTATCCAAACAACAGGTTACTAATTTCACCTTTTAAGAGCTCTCCTCCTAGGCCTTTTCTCAGTAAGAGAGGAGGCAGAGGTGACATCTCGTATGCCCCTTTATCTATAAAAATGCAAGCCACCAATCTGTCAAGCCTAAACAAAATTTTTCTGCAATCTGTGTCTTTAACATAAGCAAAGCATATAATTTAAAAAAAAAAAAACTTGCTTTTCTGAAGAGTAACTAAAGTAAAGACATTGTGTTCCATCTTTGTGTTGAAATGCAGATTTCCTACTAAAAGGCAAATCCTTCATTTCAAAAGGTTGAATAGGATGGTACTTAAAAAAAGAATTCCAGCTGGTTAAATTTAGGGTGTTGAAAAAAGTTCACTCCAATAATATTCTTTGGCGCTGGGCCCAAAGTATTTTCACTTGATCGTGAATTAGATAAATTTTTATTACACTTTAAGCTTTTGCCTTAGAATGGTGGAGTTTAACTAGGAGACTGGGAGGGCAGCTGCATAAAAAGACAAATTGTTTTAGGACAATTTTTTTTGTTTATTTAACCATGTACCTCACTATGCAAAATGTGTGTTTCCCAGAATAAATTCCATTCATTCATTCTTTCATGCATTCATTCAACAAATACTTACTGAGTACCCACAATGCCCAAGGCAAAGGGCTGGCCCCTGTGGGTAGGACAAAGACTAGGACACAGACTTCCCACAGCAGCCTTGCATCTAGTAGAGAAGTTAAGGCCGCACAGAAATTGCTCTATCCCAACGTAGAAAGTGAGATGCAAATGAGCTGCTAAGGAAATTCAAAGGCAGAGAAAGTACTTCCATTTGGAAGGGAGAAGAGAGGCTTTGGGGAAGAGGTAACTTAAAGCTGGTCCTGGAGAGCTAAGAGGAAGGACTTTCTAGACAAAAAGCAAAAGCAGGTAGGGATGCTCAGAGAGAAGCAAAGCACAAGGTATGCACGGAATAAATGGAGCCCAACAGGTAGTGACAGTCAAATCCAAATATTGCACACCGATTCACCTGGCTGACAACAGAGGATCCAGTCATCTAAACAAATCCTCTGCAGACTTCTGCGAAGTCTTCAGCTTTCACAAGTTCTTATCTTCAAATTTCACATTTTCTTAAAATAAGAAATTTTCTTAAAATAAGAAAATGTGGACTATTGTGGACTATTGTGAAACTCCATGAAGGTTCATGTGTCCTGCTTTTTTCCCTCAGCCTCAACTTTTCCCCCCAGCCTCAACTTTTCCCCCTGATGAATGGTAGGTGGTCTGCTTAGGCAGAATTCTCTATTCCTCTGAGTCAGACAAACAAGTGTTGATAGCCGTGTTCTTGTTTGCAATACTGCCTCCCTGGCTTAAATAATCTATTTCAGATGTATCATTGCCAGTTTAAGATGGGCTTGTACTTGCTGACACATTTTCAACAAATGACTGTGCAAGAAATGTTGAGATTTTCCTATATTACTTTGTCTCTTCAATCATCAACTTGACCTTCCCTCCAAATTTCCCCTCTTGCTTCTCTTCAAAGTCATGGGGAGTGGAGGGGTAACCTTACTCCTGCTCTGAGTCCTTATTTGAGGATTTTGTTTGTGTGTGTGTGTGCGTGTGTGTGTGTGTGTGTGTGTGTGTGTGTATTGGGGGTGGAGGAGAGAGGTAGGCTTGCCTCTACCTAAGGCATTTATCCAGTTATTTGGGAACTACTTTTAGAGAGCCCTTGCCCAGTGCAGTCCCACAGCCAGCACTGCCCAGATTTTCTCTTCCTTTAGGAAGCCGGGACTTATTCCTGCAATTGCTGGAGCAGTCATGAATCTAGGTTCTGCTGCCTGGACTCTGCCACACTCCAGCTGTTCCGTGACTTTGAGGAAATCGTGCCCCTTTCTGGCTCTAGGTTATCTTTAAAAAGAGAAGACTGGATTAGATGGGTGACTTCTCTCCTGCCTCCCATGCCAGTCCAAGCCTCCCTGGGACCTGCCAAGAGATCTATGATGGCCTTGTACCCTCATGACCTTGCCAAGGATCAGAAGGCACCCACTGGAGAGTGTGGGCTGGGCCGGGCCAGGTCACCAACCTCCCCGGGCACAGTCTTGCAAAGTTCAGGTGAATTGCACTTCAAGGAGGAAACCTAGGTGAGTCCTAAGCCAATAAGACTGAAGGTCAGAGAAGCAGGAAGAAACTTCCCACAAACCCAGGCTAAATGTCAAGGGAAAAGGTCTCTGCAGCTCGTGCCAGAAGGCCAGCAGCAAAGCTCGGCCTCATGCCAGAGCCTGGCACCCACTGCTCCCAAAGGCACATACAGGACTCTAAGAAAGGTGAGTCCTCTCCCCTCAGCCACCTCACACTGGGGCAGCAAGGCCCCCACACCTGTGGTCCCTGCCCTCAATCTGCACGGAAGGTTCCTGGAAAGCCATGTGTAAAATGAGTTTCTGTAAACGGAATCACATTTGCTAACTGACATAATTTCAGAGATGTTTCGTCACCCTTCCAGGCTCATTGAAAATTGGCAGGACTTCTAACATTTTACCTTTTAAGCCCGTCTTCCAAGCCCCCCAACCCCCCAATATCCTCTGGGTCAAGTAGTTAATGATCTGTAAACAAACACTTTAAATTCAGTGGGGGAGCTCACTATTTAAAGGAACCCTGTGATGAAACCTTTAGAAAAGTTAACAATCTTTCTGTAATGTGAAAAATCACCCTCTAATTTATCAGTTTCCATTAATGAGATTTCTGTGTGTATTGGGCCTTCTGAAAGTGGGGCTCAACTGCAGTCAACACCTTTGTAGTCAAAAGAAGGGGTACCCGATAAAAGAAGTTGCCCTGAACACGTTTCTGCCACCCAAATTGTCCAGCTTCACACAAATATATTCGCAAACACCCCTCCTGCTTTTCTACCCAACCAGAGAAATGAAGAAAAGGATGGAAAATCATAATCTCTGACACCTGGAAAGCCTTGCGAACCACACTTGAGTTTCTCCTGAGTTGGGTGTCAGGTGCCTGAGGAGAGTGAAGAGCATTTTCAACTCAGGGGAGGAAAAGGCACCGGGGCTGTGACAATGGATCCGATGAGAGTGACCACTTGCTTAGCAAAGGTCTGATTCTGATAACACGTGCCAGGGCATGGAAGGGCTGGTCTATCAAAGCCAGCAGAACGCACAACTCCCAAATTACTCTGAAGAGGCCACCCCTAGCCTTCTTATCTGTGTCAACTCACAACAAATGTAATTTATGCCTCTATATCACCATTTTGATCAGTCTTGAAAAAATACCAGAATAAGCTAAAGAAGATCAAGCTTATAAGAAGCCCCCTTGATGTTCTGCTCACGGGCACTGTGGAGGCAGAGGACGGTGGTGCTGGAGGGACAAGGGAGGGGACACATGGTCAGTAGGGGTGAGCAGGTCCAGGTGACACTGCAGCCCCGTTAGCTGCAGGGTTTCTGGTCTTCCAGGACTGATCTCTGCAACCCTTCAATGCAGAAGGGGCTGACAGAATGGGCAGCCCCCGGAAGGCTCCGTCAGGCCAGAGAATCCTGCCTCCAAGCCTGGCCCTTCTTAAGGAAGCAGGTCCCAGCCTCTGTGGAAGCCTTTTTATTCTTCTCCTCACATCCTGCCCCCACAGGCATCCTGCGGAATAAGGGAAGCCTAGGAAACGGAAGATAACACAAGTGCCCTGCTGCAAGCCGTGAGGACAGGGCTGGACCTCCGAATCCTGCCCCCTTCTTGGGGACCACCACAGAATGTGTTGTCTGGGCACTAGTCTCACAGCCACTCTCAGGTAATCTCTTGCCTTTGTGGGACTACAAAGTGGTGGTGTGTACTTCGGGGCGGGGGGCGGGGGGCGGGGGGGGGGCAGGAATGCACACTCCACAAGCCTGACACTCTGTGACAATCTTGGCCAAGAGATTCTTAGAACCAGAACTGGCCATTCTCCAGAATGAAAACCTATTATGTCCTATGGTTAACACAGAGCTGCTTGGAAATTATGAGAACTAATTTAAGGCTTCAAAGCTCTACAAGTAAAAAAAAAAAAAATGGTCTAGCAGGTCAGGCTCTGACATTTCTTCAGGAACAAAACTAGGCTGCTCTCTCGCCTGAGGTGAGACTGGATGAAGTAGGGCTCCCGCGCCGAGAGGCCGGGCCTCCTCCCAGGACAGCCAGTCTTTCAGAAGCAGGCCTCTGCCCGGGCAGGTGGGGCAGGCGGCAACTGCTGCATCTCCTCTGTCCCTCAGCACCTTCCCGCCTCCCAGACACAGAGCAGCCCAGCTCCGGCCTCAGCCCTAATCTCGGACAGAGTCCCACAGACAGGCCGGTTTTCTTGGCTTCATAATTATTTCCTGGCTTTCGACCCAATCTCTAATCCATTTATACTGCTGACCAATGTGGAAAGAGTTCCCTGAACAAAAAGGAGATGCCCACAGGTACAATCTGCCATCATCCGAGCACCCCCGTCCGGTCATGGGGGTTTCCTAATTCCGCTGATCCTAAGGGGCTACATCCAATGTTCCCAGACACCCCTCACGCTCCTCACACCAAGAATGCACCATCCCCGTCTCCTATCTACCCACTGGGCAGGTCCACTTGGCGACTCAGTTTGTGGAGACCTGGCCTTTCTGGGCAAAGGGGCCACACACTACGAGGGAGACCCCAAGATCACTTTTTATTTTGAGTCTCTCTAAGACTGCCTGGGAAATGAGGTCTCCCAGGTCTAGCATTCCCACGTAGTCCCAAGGGTGAGGCCAACCCAAGGCCACCAATGTCAAGATCTCAGGTCTACTTGGAACGTGAAAGACTAACTCTCCCTTAACAAGCCCCTCAGGCTGAAATCCTTTTGCTTCCAGAGCCTCCACCTCCGACTGCTGGGTAGAAAGCCCCCTCTGTCACAGGCCCACAGATCTCTGCCGCCATCGCACTCAAGCCCCGTCAGGCGGCGGGGAGTGTGGACGGCAGGCTGACGCGGTTTCAAAGAGGCCGACCAGGCAAGAACCGTCCTGTACTCCTGCCCCGGCTCTAACGCAATAAAATGTCTTTTATCAATGTAATTCAAGGCAGAGAGTCAAGGGTCTGTCACCATTTTAAAGAGGCTTATTACATGGCCACAAAAATTTGCCTCGGGCTGAAACCTGGCATGTAAGGTATCAGCGTGGGACAGTTTCTTTTGATTTGATTTTATTTTCTTACAAAATCTGAAAATGAAATGCTTCTGTCCCTCCCTTCCACCAACCGTTTTTTGATTTATGGGGAGGAGGAAAGAAATCTGAAGTTGACAGGTTGGGACAACTCCACTCAGCTTTCTCACTCAAAAGCAGCTTTTGTTAAATCATACTTTGCATTTATGGCCTGCGGCTCTTGGCTGACTCTGGCGGCTCTACTGCGGGCGGTGGACTTTCCCGGGAGGAGCCCCGCTGAGGTGACTGCCCCTCTGCACCAAGGGCGGGGCCGCTGGAGGTCAGCGGTCAGGCAGTGCCAGGGGCCTGTCAGGGATATGCCTCCTCCTGGTCCTGGCTGTCCACGACACTCCTCTTGGATCCAGGGGTCCCTGTAATCGGCATGCGCCCACCACAAGTTCCCCAGCTGAAGTTCGAGCCTTATGAGAACCAAGACTGTATCATCTACCTCCAACTGCCCGGCACCACGCTGGACAGAGCAGATTCGCTCTGTAAGTGCTGTGCAGTGGACTCTCCTTCCCATTGGAGAGCTATTCTAAATAAATGACCTGGCCGAAGGACCAGGCCAGGGAGCCAGCAGTGACCAAGGGAAGCCTTCCCTTCTCTAAGTCATCGAGGTCTCCTGGTAAATGATTCACTAACCAAGGAGCCTCTGGGTCAGCCTTGACCCAGGAGATGATTACGGCCCCTTGAAAGTGGCTGCTGGCCCGGTCCACTGTACTATTTTGGCAATCTGTAACTGTATGTTTACTCAATGGTTGTTATGGACAATCAGGTTAATAATTCACTTTCCAAATGCTGTGTAATTACACAGTTAGAAGAGCTACAATGGATGTCAAATTTCCTTAAGTCTTCTGATGAATTGGTCCCAGTGACTAGTCTGGGTCCCTTTCTTCCTCCTCTCTCAATTTTTTTACCAGTCTTTCACACTTTCCTCTGTTCTCACCCGCCATCTGCACCCCCATCTTTCTGCCCCAAGAGGAAGAACAGTGTGAAGTACATCCATTCGAATAATCCTGTTTAGAACCCATAGCTCTAAATAGTGTTGCTCCACCAAAAGGGCTTCAAAATAAGGCTAGGAAGCTAGCCACGGGGGGTGCACTAGCGGCTGGTGGAAGCCTCCAGCTGCCACCTGCCTTGGGTGCAGGGCGAACACCCGCAGCCACCCACACCTTGTCCCCCAAGTTGTGCCAGACCCTGGCACAGCCCAGCGGCAGCCACAGCCCAGAAAAGAAAGAATGCAAAGCCCTGTGATCTGAGAAGTTGGGGCTTCCCAGGCCAACAACTGGCAAGGGCCCTGGGATGGGAAGCCACCGCCGTGGGCTTAGGAGGCAGTCCTGGCCGGGATCCCCACCCCATGCAGCACCCTGTGCCCAAGCCCAGCCACCCGCCTCCTGCTGGGGACATGCTGGGAGGAGGGCAATGAGAATCAAGTACATCCTGAAAACAAAAAAGCACTCCCCTCCTCGGAGCAGGGATCCCAACAAAAGTACAAACATTCAGAACCCAGGGCCTCCTCTCTGTCTCCCAGGCCCTTCACACGTCTTTTATGTGGTTCTAACACATACACCTCACCCACCACAAGCAAATAAACATGCTCTCAAGAGTCAAGGCAATTTCTGCCCCTCAATAGGACAGTCAGGTCAACTGACCCAGGTCACCCTGGGCTGGAACGAGGGCCACCCAGGCCACAAGCTGGCCAGGGAAGGAGAGAGATCAAGGGTGACAGTGCGGTCCACTGCTGGCCCCTGAGAGTGACTGCAGCAGGCAGTGTTTCTTCTCCATTTCGAGGGCTCATGGCTCATGATTTTTTAAAGTCTTTTTTTTTTTTTGGCGCTCCACCTCCTACGTCTTTCCCTCTCCCACACCCTCCAGCACACACAACCCAGGGCTCCAGTGTTTTAAAAGGCTTTTTTTTTTTTCCACAGATGAGATTCATTTTCTAACAGACCCCAATACATTTTATGGTACAGTGAGGGAGCCTTTGACCACCACAGTGTCCCGGAATTGGTAACAGCTCAGCGTGCTCTCTGGGAAGTGTACCGGGAGAAGCCTTCACAGATAGACAATCCCACGGAAAATTCTCAGACTCAGGAAACCCACCTAGATACAGAGCTCTTCTCTGGAACCTCTGGTCAGGTCTAGTCTCCATTGCAAAAGAAGGGAGTGGCCTGGTGTTTCCCAGCGGAGGGCTTGGCTGTCACTTTCAGATCTAGCATGGAGCTCATGAGGGGCACTCCTAACTTCTGACTCCCAGGGAGAGAGGCAGACCTGTTATTGGGCGAGGGAGGAGGGGGTCTATACATTTAGGACATTTTGGACCATTCTATCTAGAGAGTTTAGTTTGGTTGGAGTGTTGGGGGTTGTTTGTTCAGGTTGTGGTTTCTTTCTCTTCCACTTAAAAAAAAAAAAAAAATTGGAGCTGTATTTCTGTTTCCTGCTCATGGAGCGGGCAGAAGGAGGGTGTGCAGTGGAGGAGGTGTGTGGGGAGGAGGCTGAGAGATGGAGCAGGGCCGAGAATATCCGGAACTGGAGAAAAGTGAGAAATGGAGCTTTTTTCTTGGCTTCCAAACAGTTGTAATTTCCACTGCCACTGCTTAGTTCCTGGGCACCAGGCAGAGAGAGTGGGAAAGGGGCATGTGACAACTTTGCCACAAATCAGGATTTGGCATTTAAATCCACAGGAAGCAAGAAGAGTAGAGGGACTGCTTATTTATAGATTTGCAGATGAATTGAATGAGATAACCAAAATGCACTTCTTGTGTATGTGAAGGAGCAATTCCATTTTCAGACTTGGAAAGTTCTCCATAATTGAGTATCTCGTGACCCCGACAGCACACTGCATCCCAAGGTTAAGATCAGCTTCCTGAAAACAGGGCAGAAGGCTGCTGCCTCGGTGGTAGCTCAAGAATTCTGCTTTGAAGGACAGGTTAGTACCACACTACATTTAACTGGATTCAGTTCATCTGATTATACAGTGCCTTGCTTTCTGGAATATGTAATCATCTCTTTCTGATGACATTTTAAATATCCAACTAGACAAATAATTGCAGCAATAATTGATAGCAGAGTCAAGCTGGAAGATCATTGATTGGCAGAGTCCCCACTGAAACAAATTTTTCTTTCAAACATTACAGAAATGATGCTTAAATCTAACTTTTGCTGATAAATGCTCAAAATCTGATTTACCGATAAAGGCACTGCAAGAAAACCTGCACTTCAGCTTGTGATTACTTTGCGAGGTATTTGAGAAGGATCAGGCGGTGTGATTTATATTATTTTATTTCCCATGAATAATTGCAAGGAGAATGTGGGTTATATGAGCAGAATCAACACAGGCAAGGGAAGTGTTGCTCCTTAATGCCACACTTCCTGAATAATGTGGGCCAGCAATCAGGGTTTACAGCCCTTTACCCTGCTGATATATATCCATCCCGTGGTAGAGAAATGGTCTTGACAGGGGGATAACCCAGAAAAGAAGACAAAAATGGTCAGCTCCACTCAGACCTTTGAAAGCTGATTTAAATCAATGCCTCAGACTGGGATTCAAATTCCTCTGCCCGGTGCTAAGAGCCCTGGCCAGGGTCAGGAGGCCAGCCAGGCAAGTCCCCAAATATAGCTCAGTTCCCTTCAGCCCCAATCTGTTTCTCCGTCCACGGTAGAAACCAGATCAATTGCTGTCTTTATTGTGTGTCTTGATTGTAATATTTAAGTTGGGGCACTGCATTCAAAAATTCAGACCCTGTGGAATGCTGCAATGTTCAGAAATAACTCACGGAGGATGCTTGTCTCCAGGAAACATCAAATGAATGAACTGCCATATTAGCAGACGTAGATTACAGTAAGGAAAATCTAAAACAGAAGATGTATCTGAATGCGTCAGCCAGCAACAAAGGAAGAATTCGGGGATGGGATCTGAGCATTCTCCCGAAGCACTGGAATGAGGATTTCTTTTTACTTTTCTTTCCTACTTTTTTTTCTTCTTATTGGTCTTTCTTACTCCCTTCCCTTCCTTCCTTCCTTTCTTTCTTGGTTGCTTTTTCCCCCTTGAAACTGAACCATTATAAGCAAGTTGGTCTCATAGCTTCTGTTAAAAATCAGAAGCTTGTTAGATGTAATGATTATCTGCACCGTGACACTTGCTGCGTATGAGGGGGCTTGTCGAACAGCTTTACTCTAATTTAGAGCTCCTTCGTTAATTAGAAAGCCCTCAGATTTTCTGCAAATGCAGGTCACTATCGACAGCTCATGCTTTTGATGCTTCGCCGGTGACAGTTGTTGGGCTGCCCTTCCAGGAGCTGGCAGGGTTGTCCAGACTCTGACAGTGTCAGAAAATGCAGTCACCACGGCCGCTTCGCAGGAAGTTACACGGGAGGTCCACACACAGTCTGTTTCCCCTTTTTCCCCTCCGCAGCCCAGAAACCTGATGAAATCTGCACTCACATTCAGCTGAAAATAGTTCAAATTCCAAGCCTCTCTCTGGGCTCTGCCTTCTCCCTTCCCCCTTTTCTTCCCTGGTCCACTTCTCACCTCTCTTTCTCCATCCTCTCTTTCCAGCATCTCCCTTTTCTCACCTTCCCTCCCTTTAGTCCCCAACAATCAAGGTCCTCTGCTGTCAAAAACAGCCACATGCACCAGAAAGGGAAGTAGATTTTACAGATAAACCAGGTTGCTTTTTATCGAAACAGCAGAGATTGTGGAACAGAAACTCTCCCCGGACCACTCCCCACCCCCCGGCCTTTTAAAAAAATATTTCCTATTTTTCTGCGCTGGTCAGCAGCTGCACCTGGTGAGGTTGAGGTCAAGTCTGTACTTCCAGCATGGCTCACATGTTTTTTCTTAAAAGAAGGGGGACTTTGGGTGGGGGGTGGGAGGAAGGGAGGGAAGGTTAACAACTCAAGCAAAAACCCACATGGGGCTGAGGTTTCCTGCCCTTATCACCATTCCAACGTAAGACCTCAAAATTATAGGAATTCTCACTTAGGAATAGCTCATTACGGGAGATGTGTGCTGGGGCTCTGGGGAGGGGGGAGAGGGGTACGTGTCCATGACCGTGTGTGCATAAACTTGTGTGCTCTAAATTTTATCATGTTCATGCCAAAAAGAAATCCTCTGTGGCACTTGCTTAGGACTTGGCCAAAAAAAGAAACCAGTATTTAAATCAAACTAGGAAATATAAAAACTATTTGCCTCCCTTCCTCCTCACCATCACCAACAAGGCATAGTCCTGGAAGAAAAACCTATCCCTAGCAGCTATAGTTCCCACGGTGACTCTCTCACCAGGCTAAAGCCCAGCTCCCTAAACAGGCCCCCTTCCTCCTTGAAGTCCCTGCAAACAAACACCGGCATCTGGAAGGTAATGGGAGTCTGGCCTTGCAGTTGCTGGCTTAGGAAATGCAATGGGATGGGGCAGGGTGAGATGCCATAGGCAAGCACATGTGTTCACGCAAACCCAGAATTTGTATAGCACAGCGACCAGGCAAGGTGGAGCAAGGCCACCCAGCAAGAATGCCAAGGACAGCAGCAGTGGCTGCCGCAGCGGGCCACTAATCCTGGCAGGACCCATGCCTTTACTGACATCCTGCTGCTGTTGGCATGGTTATCGGCTTCCAGACACCAGTCCTAGGAAGGCCCTCCATGCCTTTAAGCTCACCGAAAAAACAGGATTGTGTGAGCCAGAGCAGACCCCCTAATCTTCTAGGTCCTGCCTGTGAGGAGAAAATAAACCTAGACCCAGAAAAAAAAATGTGGAAAGTGGCAAAAAACCAATCAACTCATTTAAAAAGAAAAACCCTCCATCCAACGTCACAAAGCTGCTGAATATTAGGTTCCTGGGAAGCTGTCCCAGCAACCTAGATATGAGAAACAACCGCTTGCTATTCTGGGGTGAGAAGTGCCTTTCACTCGGGACTATCAAACATAGTCTATAAATACCAGCAATGCCCCTTGTGAACAATGGGCTGAGCTCAACCCAGAGAAGGCGAGTGTTTCCCTAAGGCCACACAGTAATTCCAGGTCCCCCGGGATGTATCCCTTCACTCTCATCTTCATTCTGAAATGGATTTGACTGAACAGCTGCTGAAGGCCAACACATCCTGGGGAGACTGGAACTAGGGACTTCACAGTCCTTGCTCTCTGGGTGGACCATGGCTCATTTCCAGAGAATGACGTGTGATTTGTTCTCCCCCCACACATCACATCAAGATATAGGGGCAGGCGCGGTGGCTCACACCTGTAATCCTAGCACTCTCGGAGGCCAAGGTGGGTGGACCACTTGAAGCCAGGAGTTCGAGACCAGCCTGAGCAAGAGCAGGACCCCATCTCTACAAAAAATGGAAAAATTTAGCTGGACGTGGTGGCGTGCACCTGTAGTCCCAGCTACTCAGGAGGCTGAGGCAGGAGGATTGCTTGAGCCCATGAGTTCGAGGCTGCAGTGAAGCTACAGTGACACCACTGCACTGTAGCCTGGGCAACAAAGCAAGACTCTGTCTCAAAAAAAAAAAAAAGAAAAGAAAATCAAGACACCAATCACAGCTCTACTGGCCCACCTTGCCCCATCTCCAGTTTGGCAACTTTGCCTTCTTCTCACACAATGAGAGAGGACAGGTAGCCAAATTCTAAGAGTTTGTTTTATGCCCATGAGTCGTTAAGTATTGAAGTGAGGAATTCAAGAAAACTATACTTAGACACACATGCACCTCAAGAGGTCATTTCTAAAGACGTACCAATCTTCGATATTGAAAGAAAATGGCTACATCAGGCCCAGAAAAGCCTTGAAATTGTCCCTTTCCACAAACCACAGCCCTGTGGTGGACATGAGGTCCTCCAACTTTGAAATAAATAATGCACAGAAACGAGCAACATCAGGGATTAGCTGGTAGATTATTATCAGACATATGGAAGCTCCAGTTCAGTGTCAGGGTGGGCATGGAACTTCTTTCGGGAAGACTTTGGTAGGATTTGATGGTTGACCAAGGCATTCTAGTGTGACAGAGAAGCAGTCCACAGTCTTAGAATGACCACATTCCTTCCCCAAGCAATGTTCCTGATCAACGCCCTCTGAATGCTACTCACGGGCAGCCTGAGAGGAGTCACCGCGCCTCTCAAACCTGGCCATGGCTCTGCCCGCTGCTCACACCCCTTTCATGTGTTCACCCTTTCCCTTGCTAACAGAAATGGAATCAGAACAAATTAATATTTAATTTTAAGATTACTATTCTATCAGAATCTAAAAGGCTTGGGAAATTCAAAGCTGAGGCAGACACCCCTCTTGTAAGTCTAACTTCACTACTCAGACATTTCAGAGCTCTGTGAACAGGGAGTTTTCCTGCCTTCGATCAATTATTTGGCACATGGCAGGAGGTGGAAAGACAGCACAACACCTCTAAGTGTATGAAGTTCTAACCTTTTACCCATGTAATGATCTACTTAATATAATATTTTGTCTCTATTCAGAGAAAGAGTAACATAATTTGATATCCCATAAAACTCCCTAACCTATATTTTGCAAGTCAATTAGCCAACCTCTTTGTGCTAATGTCAGCAGAGCCCATGTTGCATCTCCAGTCAGGCTTTCGGGTGTCTGTGCCCCACAATGCCCCACACCAAGAGTGTAAGAAAAAAATTCAGCAGGGGGAGCAGTGCAGTGGGGAGCTACTTTTTCGTCATCTGTAAGGAAACTGGGAAATCATCTTCTCAAATGGAGATGATCTTCCCTTGGGATCCCTCTGGAGGGCTATAAATAATAGAACATACTAATCAACATTAGATATTAAAAAATGAATACAGAATCAGATTAAAGGAAAACTAAATGATATCCTTATAAAACCCAAAACAAAGCAAAAAAAAAGGCATGAAAAAGAAGCCTTAGCAGGTCCCCCTTAAGTTATCCCTATTCTCTGGCAACCAAAAGGGTCTTTAATGAGGGCGTTCAAAGTAACCATTTCCTACTCCCTTATTTATGAACAGTGAAATGTTAAAAGCAAGAGGCTTAATTTTAATGCAGTGATTTTCCCATCAACCATTCTATCTAAGGAAGCTGCCGAAAGGTGAAGATTGGAAATTTATGAAACTTTTGTGGAAAATCTGGATCAGGGTTTAGTCTAAATATATGACAAGGAACACGAACAGGTGGCACAAACACAAAATACAAGTATTCCAACTCCAGCTGCCTGATAACATCTGCCTCTAAAGGTCTTCTGACTCAGTTTCTCGTATCTAGAATGGAGTCTCCAGTGAGAATTTGGGAAAACATAATGAAGAATAATTCGATGTTAAACTCTTAGATGGATCCCTCTCTTTGCTATTACTTTTGACCTTGGTTTTAAAAACACAGTAATAATACTTACAATCCACTCTCCTTATGCAGAAGCATTAAAATTATACTGGAAGAGTTTGTCTCATTGGCCGTTAAAAGAGAATGTTTCTTTCTTTCCTTCTAGGAACATGAGGAGGGAATCTGACTATTTCATCAAAGCCTGTACAAGCTCCCTGAGTCATGATTTTAAGTGAACAATTTCTCCAGGAATTCCACCTATGAGAGGAGGAAGAAGACTATCTCTGTGGTGCGTTTTGAAACGCCATTGTGTTCTCCCTGATTCCTCTCCTCCGTCCTTGGCAATCCAGTTACAATTTGACAGCATTTAAAGATGACAGTACTTGAGGTAATAGGACAATGCCATAACAGGATTACAGCAAATGTGAAAGAAAGGACACACGTATGTACTGTCATTTAGGTAATGTCATCTATGATCAGTTTTTGTTTCATTTTTTGCTGACACAGAAGTCAGTATCACTTATACAATTCATTGTAAACCCTGTTATGGCTGTAAATAGTTTGCTTCCCCGATGAAAGGAAACACTTATGATACTGCAGAGGGATTTGGTGAAACTTTCTAGCTTTGGTTGATGTGAAAATAATAATAAAAAGATTTCAAACCGATAGCCAGATTCAAAAATAGCCAGAAGTCACTGCTACCCAAAATAAATTTATCTTCAAAGAAAAAAATTGCTATTGGTCATAAACAATAGGTAGCCAAGAAGTTTCTGAAGGATATCTTAGACGCCAAATGAAACTGTTGCTTTGGAGAGTTTTGGGAAGATAAAGTGGAAACACGTAACTAAATTCACACTGGGGGAGCTGGCTGACACTAGCCCACTCACCAGTGAGGTCCTTGTCAGTCACTTACACTATTTCTCATTCCATTTCCTTTATGTCATTTTGCCCACATCACATCCAAATCCATATAACGTAAGTCTTTGGAACCCACTCGCATCACTGCCTAAGCTCCACCTTACCCCTACTGCCCCATGGAAAAATTATCTTCCACGAAACCAGTCCCTGGTGCCAAAAAGGTTGGGGACTGCTGCTCTAGAACATATACGTCAACAGAGGAGAACTCAGCATGAAGGATATTACAGAGAATTTCAACAACCTGCTTCATCCCCTGAACAGAGTCCTCAGTTTAAGTCCCCTAGAATGCTGCCTTTGTCCTCTGCTCAGAGCATTTTAACAGCCCCCCATAATCCATAGGTTATGGTCCAACTCCTTAACCCGCGATTCCAGAGCTCCATAATCCAACTCCAAATTTCTATTCTGTTCTCAGCTCCCTCTACCCACCAATGAAAATATTCTGCCCAAGTAAAGATCCCTTTGGTTCTCATTTCCTCTCCGGCTTCTCTTCTTCCTCTCTTACCTCCTAGAATCCTGTTCATACTCCAAGGCCTCACTGAAGATCAACTGAGTCACCTCAGCAAGAAGAATCAGTCTTGTCCTTCTCTAACCTCACAGATCACTCATTGCATTCACCACCCTTTACTCCTATCTAGGGCACACACTGCTGGTTACCTCTCCATGCCTCTAATTAAACCCATGTCTTCCCCATGTGCTTCTTAAGGGCAGGGACTCCGTCTTCTACGTGCTTTTATTTTATTTCAAAGTACCTGTACAACATATGACACGATATTCATACATCCTAGAAATTCAACAAGTGGTGGTTAAATGACTGGTTTAACTTCCTAGAAAGGAAGTTACTTTTCCAAACATCATTTCTGTTCAAAATAGTAATTTTAACCTTCTTGGCACCCACAAACAGTTCCCTTCCGATATCTGCTTGAACTTCCAGATAAAAAAGGCAAGTGGCAGTAACACGTTATGCTACACAAAGATTAGCATTAATATCCACCCTCTTTAAACAGCCACCCCACGCCCTGGATAAGACCAAACGTGAGATCCATGTACCAACCAGACCACATGCACAGTTGATCAAGTCTGACTGTCAGAGTTACCAAAAAATAACATCTTCCATATATGAAACCCAACTTCATGGTTGTGCAACGCCATGGCTATATTTCAACCACAGTCATCTGCAAAGAAGTTAGGCTCAGCACGAGCATATCCTGAATGCAAAAAGCTAAGTTCTAAAAACGTATTTTTAATACTCTTTTAAATCTAGCACCACTAAAAAAGACTTCATTTTGATGCCAGAGAGCAGCAAACATGGACAGTCTTGGCCCCCTTTAGCTATTGGGTGTTGTAAAGGGAAGTCCTAGTAAAAACTAAGGCTGCAACTAATTTAACTATTATTTGAAACATTAGCTGCAATTCTGCAGGCTGGGTTGACTGTCCACATCAAGGCACCTGGGCATCCGCACTCCACCTGAGAGCCACTACCTGGCCCGTGACCAGGCAGGACCCAATGTTCTTCCACGTTAAGGACCCAAATCTACACAGCCCTTAGTACCCAGCCGGGTTCAGAAAAGGCACTCCACACAAGTCTGCCAAAAAATGAATAAAGTTCAGATATCACATTTATGCTGACTACCTTGGAAACTGAGAGATAATTTGGAGGGGAAGGTGATATTAAAAACAGACAAAATCTCACTTTACAGGAATTCACCAGGCAATTACACAGTTGGGCTTTCCACCCAAGGAGAAGAAACAGCGATGAATGAGACTGAGTTTTCTAAAGTCCACTGGAATTCTATGAAATAAATTCCCTCTTCCTCCCTTTCCCTCACACGCTAGAGAGCGTTCATGCATTTCTCACAGACACACCCGCTCTGCTCCTGGTGGACAAGCCCATCTCAGCTGGCCTCTGTCTCTCTCTCAGTTGTTACCAAATTCTGTGAAATCTCAGAACTCCAAGATCATTCTCATTTCCCTGAATGTACTCTGGTGCCCCTCAGAGACACTGGGAGTCTGCAGAAATCCAAGCAGTTAAAGGCTACAGACAGCCTTGCACTGGTCGAACTCAAGTGCTTGGTGTTTGGTTTGGTTTTAGCTTTATTCAGGCATAACTTACATACAATAAAAGTTACTCATTTTAAGCGTGCAATGTGATGAATTTTGCTAATTTCATACAGTCATGTAACCTCCACCAAAATCAAGGCACAGAACACTTGAGTCAGTCTAAAAACTTTCCTCGTGCCCCTTTGCTATCGGTCCCCTCCCCCAACCCCCGACCCCTTACAATCACGGGTCTGCTTCCTGCCACTGCAGTTTTGAGCCTTCTAGAATTTTACATAAGCAGAATGATTCCGAAATGCATGATGTTGTGTCACTATTTCATTCTTTTGCAGGGAGCTGCATTCCACGCTATGGCTGTCACCCACTCACTCACTGATGACACTTGGGTTGTTAGCACTTTTTGACCATTATGAACAATGCCACAATGAACACTGTGTATATGTGTTTATAGGAACCTATGGCTACATTTCTTTTGGTAAATGTCTAAAGCATTTTGAGGACACAGAAAAGGTTTTGAGTTTGAGAGTCCAGCAGCCCTGATTAGTCATCCTCCAGCCTGCCCCACTTCCACCCCATTCCCCAGTGAGTTCAACTCCAAATCCTGTATCTCAGCCATCTGTTTGGCTCCACGACCAAATGTCACCTTATTCCAAGCAGAAGCCTCTTCACTACTCTAAGGAAATGATGGGAAGAAACCCCAGAACATTCTGACAGTGGACACTGGTTTGGACTGAGGCCGTTTCTGATAACGACTCAATGTGGTGACCCACCAGAGTCCCCACCAGATCGAAGAGTGGGGAGGCTGACCTCCCCCAGCAGCAGTATGGCCAAACAGCAGCAGTAGTCAGGAGATAACCTCTACCTCATCAAAAGGCCTTGGGAAGAAAGACATCAAGGCCTCAGACACTACCCCAGGGGGGACAGCTGCTGCCCCATGCTGTGGACAGCAAAGAATCCTTGCAGGAAATTAAGATTCACCCTTCTCTCCCCACCCACCCCCATCAGCTGTGACAGAGCAGGGCTGGGGACCAGAGGGATGAGCAGGTGAAGAGGCTAGAGCCTTGAGACTAGAGCTGCAGGGCAGAGACTGATGAAGGGACAGCACTGGGGAGTGGAGGGGAAGTGGACAAAAGAAGGGGAGTCCTTCTTAAGCAGACAACACCCCAAGGGGAAGAAGCTGAGGAAAACAGGAGACGGCCACTGGATATAAACTGAGAAAGAGAAAGTGAAGCCCCACAGGTGAGGCACACCTACATTACTTAAGACCTGAGCAGACTCTTCCTCCCGGGGCAAGAGATCCTCGAGCTAAACAGACTGAGGAAGCGGAAGGGAGAGAGACCATGGTGCTGCCAGAGTGGTGTGGAGGGTGGGAAGACAGGGGCTGGGAGTCCGGCTTCTCGCCTGTGCATTGCTGCTAACCCGGCCAATGACCACGGCCAGGTGTCCACACTGCTCTGGACCTCAGCCGAGCCACTGTAAACAAGGAAATTGGAATAAATTATCTCTAATACCCAATGTCCTATACCTCTTGTGCCATTGCTGCAGAGATGGGGGAATATGGGGACAGGAGGGTGGAAATGGCAGAGGCAGGTGAGATGAGATATGGAAAGGGAGGGAAAGTGTTCATTCCATCTGCCTAATTTCCAACTGGCAAAGCCAGACTTGAAGCCATACAGACTGGTTCTGTGATGACAAATAACTCCTGGCTCGCTCCTAATGATTCACCTCCAAACTTTATTTCTTCAGCTGGAATAAAAAAAATTGACCCATCTGTAAAATGGGAATAATAACACTATCTGCTTCATAGGGTTGGTATGAAAATACACTGAGTTCCTATTGGTAACGTGTTCAGAGCGGAGTGCTCTGAGCTTGTGAACTGGAACACATGCTTCCTGGCGTATGTTAGCTATCCCTGAGCAGAAATGAGGCGATCAGCCCCTTTTCCAGGTTTCCCAGTTTGGGTCAGTAGAAAAAGGAAGAAGGAGAGGAAAGAGGAAAAGGATATGATGTGAGGTGGAGGCAAGTCAGTGGGGAATGCAGATTCTAGCACAGCCATTGGTACTGGACAGGTGCCTGTAAGTGATGGGTGGATGGACAGACTGACAGATGAAAACTGGATGGCTAGCGATGAGGAGGGGAGAGCACAGAGAGGGGAAGCTTCACCTCCCTTACAATTTGGGAAGGGATGATCCAGTCTACCCAGCCTGGCATACAAATCATTTTATTTCATTGAGAAATAAAATCCAGTTCTCCCCCAACAAGAGAGACTTCCAAAAGAGGCCCCCTGTGCAAACAGCCACCAGCTCGGAGGTCTGCTAGTCCTCTTCCACCCTACCCATGCCCCGACTCCAGTCGGAGGCCAAACCCTTCTTGGCGCCTGTGATAAAGGCAACTGTTAGCTTGCACTAGCCCAGCTTCAAAGTTGCATCGACCCTGGTGTGGTATGTCTAAGAGTGGATGCCACGTCTCTTTTCTGGCCAGTGTTATCACCTCCTGAGACTTTGCACTGGAATCAGCTGCCTGCTCTCACTTACGCACACTGGGCACAGACCCAGCCCCGTGCCTCCTTGCACCATCTCACTGTAGAGAACTCCAGGCCCTGCCTAGCCTCCTTCCTTACCACAGGGATGGCACCCACAGTCCATGGGTGCTCAGTGCAGAACCCCCCAGAAACAAGTCCAGTTCAGCCAGTGGGGACAGTCTGGCAGTTTTCTGGGTTGGGTGCATCATTATGTGATGTTTACATATATTTGTTTTGTGGGCCTTGTGGTTTGAGAGTTTGGGGCTTCCCTAAAAGTCAAAATATTTGAAAGGGGCTCTCAATCTGTACATATCCTAAAAGGTGCCCTGCAAACCCCAATTGCCTCAGAGATAGGCAAGGCAATACTCCTCCCCCAAGCCAAACCCCCTGCCACCAGGGGAGCCTGGGGCCAATTATAATTCCAGGCTCCAAATTATAAGGATATTTTCATTCCTGGAATTTTTTAAAAACACCTAAGAAACATACAGATCTGGAAAACATTGTTAGAAAGAGGGGAACAAACCAGAGAGAAGGGGTCCAGAGGTCACCCTGGTATGTGGAAACTCAATCGCTAATGAAGGCTTTCAGGGTGACAAGAGGGGAGAGGATGGAAAGCTACACACATATGAAAGAAATGGATTAGGGGAACATGGGCTTGTTCATGAAATCCCAGAATACCAGGACCAGGGAGGTCCCTGGAAACTGGAAAAACAAACCATGACCTCTACAATTGAAGTCCAGTAAACATTTCCAGAATGCCTTGTCCGGCAACACAAGGCAGGCTGCTGCAGACGAGGGACAGGGCGAGAGCGGACCATCCCAACGGTGTTGCCAAAGGGGCAAGTGGCTGGCTCAACGAGGCGTTGTGTCCAAGGTGAAACCATTTCCCAGGCAGAAACAGAGCACTAGGCTGGTGCTGACAGTCTGATGATAGATCTGTCATTTTCCTCCGGTCAGCTCTGGACACATGGCAAAAGCGAGCTCAGACGATGGCAGGAGAGAGGCAAGGGAGGAGGATGACATCCCTCTCCCACTTTGCCACAGGTTTTAGACACGAGTTTGAGCCAGTTACCCCTTCTGTAAGAGTGGGTGAGTACACTCTCTCATCTTGTACAATCCCCTCTCCCCACTGACTTCTCTCTCCCTGCAGCCAGCAGGGCCCGGGACCATTTCGGGAGCGCAAGCCCTGACCGCACAGGCTCATGTGCCAGGACAGCCGACTGGCAGCTTCTCGTCCTGTGGGTTCCACAGTGAGTTCTCTCCATGCCCCCAAGAGGAGTCTTAGGTCAACCCCTTCCTCAAACCTCCTTTGCTGCGTGCACCAGTAGTATTTCTGAAAAGCAGTGTGCAAACTGAATTTTTGTAAAGCAGGACCCATTTTCCCATCGACAGTCATAAGAGATGAGTGAACACAACTTAGCATCTAATTTCTGTCTTCACAATTACTTCACCATAAATCTGGATTCCCAGGGGACTGTAAGTTCTCAGATGGAAGGAAGCAGGCTCTCTCCTTCTTCCCCGTGCGCAGTGCACTGGGCATACTCAGACACCTGCTGGCCCACCAATTCTAATGCTCTGTAACCAGCATCCTCGCAGCCTCTTCCCTACTGAAGTCCTTCCATGAGTTAATGACCTGTAAACACTTAACGAGCTAGAGAAACATTCCATCAAAAAGGAATGCCACCATGGATCCTTTTGTAAAGTGGAGGGAAAAAAACTTTGTAATATAAAGTATCACCTTTAACTGTTCTGTTTGATAAGTTCATATTTTCCAGAATATGAATAACTAGTATTCAAGTACATGTATGTTGTCTTCAAGTCAATCCTTCAAAAACAGCCCTCAACTTAGCAGGAAAACTCGATCAACACTCACCAGTCACTACCTCCAACATTGCCATATCCTATAATGGTGATGATAATAACCATTATGATGATAATAATAATAATAGCTTCCACTGGATGGCACTTTGCAGCTTACAGAGCAATTTAACAACCTTGACTTCCTTTGAAGGCCCTCAGGACCAATCTTCTACTCTCTCCTTTCTCTGTGCTACACCTTACCATCAGCACACACTTGCCCCAAAGGACTCTGTGGTCTCTTTCGTCCCATTTCTCCCTTTGCTGATGATAGGACAATGATCTAGCAGAGAAATATCAAAACGATGCTGTGCATTGTCCTAAATGAAGCCGAACTTCCTCTGCAGGACGGGAGCAACCCAGGTGATGGAAGAGGGAGCCTGGACCCAACACTTTACAGCCAAGGGCCTCCGTGAGAGCCCACGAAGGTCCAGGTGTTGCAGAGATTGCTGTGCTCAAACCCAGGAGGCCAATGGAGGTAGGGGACTGGAGGACCCACATGACTGCCCCTGGAGAGCAGACGGTCTGGTCCTTTGGGGAACGACATTGCCCTGAGCAGGGCTGGGATGAGTTAAAAGTCTGAGAGAACCAGGGTGTGGAGGGGGAGCTGGGTCAGACTCTAAGCAAGAAGGGCCTCTGGGCAGATGGGTGTGTGGCTCCTCAAAGGGACACCACAGCCCTGGGCACAGAAGTGGTGAGTGGAGATAATGCCCACAGTGATAACCAGCAGGGCCCTAGCAGGAGAGGCCCTGGACATTGCAGGCTGGGCACAGCCTTGGGGACAGCTCATAGCACGTGCAGCAGTGTGCTCCAAGAACTCTTCCCCACCAGTAACCCCTATCAGTGCCGACCAAATGCACCAGATGCACACCCAGGCTGGGCTGCACGCAGGGGTCCCTGAAAGGTTGTGGGGTGTGCCCTGAGGAGGAAGGGAGGTCACAGCCTCCAAGCATTGCATCACCCTGGTACCAGGAAGGCAATGGGCTGCCCCATACCCACTTCCCTTCCTAGAAGGAGCCTAGGACATTCACAGTCTAGCCACCTCTGACACCTGCATTTATTTTTCAAATTTTAATAGCAAAAGGGTTGGTGTGCTGAACAGAACTGAGCAGGAGCGATCCAATCCCTCTATCTACTCACCAACACTTAATGTCAGTAAAGAAGGGGAAGCAGGAAGATGAGGTGAAGAGGTGAGAGGCCAGTGAGGTCATCGGCAAGTCCAAGATCATCCAGACCCATCCCACTGTTGGCCACACTGCTGATTCTCTGAAAAGCCTGGAGACTGTTGGTTAGGGAAGCCTCTTTGACTGATGTACTGATATGTACGTACCTTACACATATATATGAATCACCTGTAAACCTTGAACAAACTCAAATGACCGTCTAACTCATCCAGGATCTACCTTTCTCCAACAGAATGGGAAGTAGGTGGGTGGGGGGCTGAGAGGAAGGGGCGGTGTCTCTTCCCCAACTTCCCTTCCTCTGACTGGCCACACAGGCATCTGAAGGGAAGAATGCTACCGCTACTGCCTGTTCCTCTTTGCCTTTCTAGGAGATGACCCATGACATGTCCCCCAGTACTCAGGTTTCTAGGACCATCACCTTCTCCAGTCCTGGGGCCCAAGCTGGAGAGCTGGAGAACAATGTCTGGCCACACAGCCTGGGAAGACCCGGGGAGCACAGTCAGCCACATGCAGGTGAGTGGACAGTGCCTTTCAGGGGACACTAGGGGCCAGGCACACGTCTTTCCCAGCCACACACTTGTGGCCCACAGTGCTTGGTGGGCCAGAAGGACTTGGTCCTTCAGAAGCCGCACATTCTGTATCAACACTGAGTGAGAGTCGGGAGGAAAATTTCTTACCAAGAGCAAGAAAGGTAATCGCCCCATTTTACAGATAAGGAGCCTGAGGCCCGATGGGGTCAACTGCCTTGTCCAGGGCCACCTGGCCGGCTGGTGAAAAGACTCAGGTGTCCTGGCTTTAGAGCCCAAGCTCCTTCAAAGTCCTGCCTTCACAAGACGGTGTGTGCCACAGGCCAGGACTGGCAGAGACCCCTCCAACTGGCTGGGACCTCCTCACAGCCCCACGCAGACGTCAGTGAGGCCCAGGGAACGTGGGCCCCCCAGGACCAAAGAGGGGGACGGCACTGAAGAAAGCCACTCAGCTTTGAGCGGGGCAGCACGGGGGCCGCAGTGTGTGGTGGTGTGGTGGGAAGGGGACGTGCTCCTGAAGCTGTTCAGTCTCGGTTCTCTCCCTCCTCTCCCTCCCTCCCTCCCAACCCACCAGCACCAGGCTTGAGGCCCCACATGCAGCTCCAGCAGCTGCAGGCCTCGAGCAAGACTAAGACTCAGAGAGAGCAGGCGCCAACCCGACTCCGCCCAGGGCAGGCCGGCCCGGGCGAGCCCCTCCAGCCGGGCACCCACCCCAACGCCAGGCTGTTTACTCTCGAGCTGGCTTTTGTCTCCTGTCTGCTCTGCTGCAGCTCCCTTCCCTCCTTGCCTCCTTTCAGTCCTCCTGCCCAGGCCTGCTGGAGGCTGCCTGCCAGAGAGATTGCACGTCAGGGCTATGCCCTGGGCACTGAGGGCTAGGGTGCCCGCGACCTGCTGCTCTGCCCTGCATGGAAAGCCAGGAGGCTTGCAGAGGTCAGGGGTGGCACCTAGGCGGTGCAGGGGCTGTGTGTGACAGGGGTGGTCCTGAGAGTGAAAATCCCCGAGTACAGCCCAGGTGGAGAGGGGCAGGGGCAGGTGAGGTTCCCTGGGACCAGTTCCCCCAGGTCACGCTGCCTCCGACTCCTCCGCCCCCATGAGCCGCGCCTTGTGGGCTGACAGACATGCCTGCAGAGCTGGGCGGGAGCGGCCGGTGCCCTGGCCAGAGCAATCATCCCGGCAGGAATGTGCACCGGAGCAGGCACCATACGCAAGAGCTGGGGAAGGAAGGAGAGGCCCTAGGGAAGCGGGAGAAGAATGGAAGGGACTAGGTGTACTGGGGGGATGAACCAACATGTCCCAACCCTCAGGACAAAGTCCAGAGCCAGGCTGGCGGCTGCTACATATAGACAGCACCTGCCAGCGGTCAAGATGTAAGGCTGACAGGCTGTGAGCATCAAACCTGCAGCTCAGAGTTGGGGCGTGTGGCTTCAAGCTTTGGCGGGTCAGGAGGGTGAACACTCAGGCTCCCAAGTGAGGCGGATGGGCTGGAATCTTCATGTACTGCCCCTTCCTGCCCATGGCCCCAGAGAGGCTCTTTAACCTCTCCAGTTTCTTCAACAGAAAAATACCCATGACTATACCGAATGGCCAGCCTCTTGGGGTTGCTGCAGGAACTGGTTAAAACAGCATCCGTCAGCCCAGAGCAGGAGCTGAGGAACACAGCCGGGCGGGCCTGCAAGCACTGCATCCTCCTCCGGAATGTGGGAAAAACCTGAACTGTTTGGCCCAACTCACGTTAACAGAGGTCTCCACGCAAGCCTCTCCCAAAGGAGACGCCTTCGGCATGTCTTCCGAAACAACACTTGTTTCTGGAAAGTTGTCAGTAAATATCCAGCTCTGCACTTATTTACATCATCATTTCAGAAACGCTACCGTCATCCTGCCTGATACGCAGCCAACGTCATTCATTTGTTCCAAACACATATTGTTAATTGCCGGGAGAACGAAATGGAAGGAGCCTCATTTCTTGCCCTCAAGGAGCTCACAATCTATAGTGGCCCTGTCTTTGATGATCTGTAAATACACATGTAAGCGTCACAGGAAGCCATGGGACCTTTAGGGAAGTGAAGGACACTTTTGTAATATAATTAATCACGTCCAAATAGTTTCCCTCGTTTATGAGTTCTCTTTTAGGTGCTCACCTGAGTGGCAAGAGATAAAGGCCTTTCACAAGTACTACGCTGCTTTCTTAATTACAGCGATGTGCTCATCTCACATAAAAGTTTAAGAAGGGGGAGCTGGAAGACACGTTCTGAGAAGTTACACTGGCCCTCTGCCTCTCTGCATTCCAGAATGGGCTCTTATTCTCACTATTTTACTAGTGAATAATGCAACGAAATAATAGTATGTTTCTTTCTACACAACTTGCGCTGCATTGGGTGAAATCTCAGGCTAACAGGGCTTTAGGGAGGAAAGGCCAGACTGAAAATATCCCTCGCTCCTCAGAGAAGCTGTCCCAGCAGAAGTCCTGGAAACGTGACAGCTTTGCAAGTTGTAACAACGCAACTCAAGACCATCAGAATCATGTAAATATTTGTACAGACACTTATCAAAGCAACAATCAGAGATCAGGTCCCTCCAAATGAGCTTACAGTTTATTGTCCTGGTTTGTAAAAGTCAGCGAAACAAAACGGCACAGCACATTTGCGGGGCTCCAAAGTCAGAGAGTAAAGTAGGTAAATAGTGCAAACAAGTCAGCTCCCTCCCCGGCTCTCCTCGACAGGCTGTGAGCAAACGGAAAAATAAACCATCGGAAAAAGTCTCAGCCTCATAAAATCACAGACAGAATAACTTCATCATGGATTCAGAAGAGTTACACAGAGGGCTCCTGCTAGCACATACTTGAGCGCTGCCATCACACATTTTGTACATACAACTCCTGGATCTCAGGGATTTCTCTCCTTATCTTCCTCCTACATCGAAACGTAGTGTTCACACCCAATTCCATGCTTCCTTTTATTAAAATATGAATTTAAGAAATACCAATAAAAAAGGGTTTTCTAAACAAGGAACTCTTTTGTGTTCTAATGTTCTTGATATATTATTAAAACCTCATTCTCAATCATCATCAGCAGAGAACAAATTTAGCTCTGATCATGGTAACTAACATAGGAGAGTGGAAAGAGCATTCAACTGGTAATCAAAAGATATAAATTCTAGTCCTGTCGCTAAGAAACTACGTGACCAGGAGGAGGCACTTAATCTCTAAGAGAGTCAAGTTTCACATGGGTAAAATGAGATGGGGAAGGGGTGGGCAAGAGGGAAAGAACACTGGTCCATCTGGGGCTCCCAGAAGGCACAGTGCGACTTCCTGCTCACCCCCGTTCAAACACCTCCCTGTCTTCTAGGGCCCCGGCCCACCTAGGGGGATGGCCACTGGCTTGGAGCATAACCAAGGCGTCTGTCATCTTACACACCCGGAAATGTGTTCAAAATAAGGGTCAAGACCAGTCATGAAGGTATCTGTGGGAAGGGGACAGACCCAGAGGCACTCACTGCATTTGTCTTGAGGATGAAAGCACATGGGGAGGCAACCTCCTCCAAAGCTGGTCACCCCCAGCCCCAAGAGGAAGAGGCCACAGGTCACCACTGATCACACTGGTCCCATTCTGAAGCCTCAGCAGGCTCTAAGCAGGTCAGACTGAGGTCTCCAACCAGGAGACCAAGACAGAAAAGCAGGGCAGCTGCAAAAGAACCTCACCTCTCCAGGGAGTCTGATTTCTTGTTAAAACCCTCACGCATGCCACCCACCCCAGCCCAGATAGGCGTCCGAGAAAGCAGACTTCTCTGTGGAAGACAATAGGCGCTGGCTGTGTCTGAGGACTCTACCGATTATCCCTGTACCCTCTCCTCCACCCATTCCCAGGGTGGGCATAACCCTCCTACCAGTTAGGCTGCTCACGTGCTGCACAAATCTGGGAAAAGAATTTGTGGAGCTCAGGTCTGAGTGCTGTCCAAGCTCCCAACACCAGTGGCTGTCTCAGGTTTACAAAGCCTTGGTGGTTACCATACCCAACAGTTCCTACTGCAAAGCCTTCCTCAAACACCCAGATGGCCCTTGTTCACCCTCCTGGAAACCTATAGCTGCCAGGAAAATGTGACACTTGGTGAGGATTAATTGAACCCACCTAGAAGATCTGGGGGACAATAAACCTACAGTCCATTAATTCTGGATCTTTTGTCAGAGTTTAATAATTTTTATAAAATCTTTGTAATTTAAATTCATCTAAATTTCCTGAAAAGCAATTATTAGCTGCTTTATTGATTCTAGAAAAAAAGAAAGAAAGAAAGGGAGAGAAGGAGGGAGGGAGAGAGGAAAAGAGGTAGGGAGGAAGGGAGGGAATGAAAGACATAGCATGCTAAGGCCCGGCTAAATCAAAATCCCACATTCTCCCGATGCCTGCTGGAAACATTCACGGCTTTGGGTGGCACATTTGGAGAACTCTGAGAAGTATCACTGG
Source organism: Eulemur rufifrons (assembly GCF_041146395.1). Lineage (NCBI taxonomy): Eukaryota > Metazoa > Chordata > Mammalia > Primates > Lemuridae > Eulemur > Eulemur rufifrons. The sequence goes on along the minus strand of NC_091001.1, from coordinate 68,504,681 downwards.
GCCTACACTGCCCTGTGCCACGGGGCCCGGGTCTCCGTCTGCACTCACACTCGCCTGGCAGGACTCTCTGCACAAAGAGGTGCTCAGCCGAGCATGGAGAACGGGCCCAGGGCTCACACTGCACGCGGCTTCCTCGGCAATCCCCCAGCTGCTGCCTGCTGGCTCTTGCAGAGCGATGATGAAGATGCTGTGTCTTCCAGAGGCCTGCCTGGCTCCACCCTTCCCTTCCTAAGTCACTGCGGGCCTTCACCGGGCCCAGCCAGCCCTGCAGGGGCAGAGGAGGCCACCCACCTGAACGCTAGAATACGACACACATGTGAACCTTCCAGCCTGCCGGCCTGCTCTCCCAAAGAGGAATGGACAATAAAACAAAAAAGTCAACCTCTGACTACCCATCGTTGTTATATTTATACTAATGATCTTCTTGAAGAGGGAGCTCAGCGTCCTGGAACCTAGGAAAAGAAAAGTCGCCAGCAAAAAGCAAACGGGAGAATGAGTCTGCTGAAACAGCCAACTCCATGTCTGTCTCCCCCAACCCTCCCTCGTCAGAGCCCTCCCTCGGCACTTCGGCAGTCCTGCTGCCCACCTGGAAATACAGCCGACTGCTTACGGAGAGGCTTCTTCAAGTTAACCTTTCCACCGGGGCTTAGGGACTATGGCAAGAAAGTCTTGACATCAGGTAGAGAGGATGAATATCAGACACATTTCTGTCCCCCAAACCTGAAAAATGCCAAATTAATTCCTATCACCTGTCTCCCCTACCAGTGAGCACCACGGCCGGCTTCCCTGCCCCAAACTGTTAAAACAGATCTTCCACCAAAACCAGCCTGCTGCACGGCTCAACTTCCTCCCCTGTGGCTGGGCCGCCGCACGTGCAGAGGACCAGGAGTGAGGAGTCCTAGGCTGGAGTCCCAAGTCCTTTCCCCCGGAGCTGTGTGAGACCAGACATGCCGCTGAACCTCTCTGAGCTTCAGATCCTACCTTCTCCTGTCTCTTCAAAAGGTTGCTCATGAGGTTAGGCTCAAATGTGACAATGCTTATCAAAGGGCTTACTAAAAAAAAAAAAAAAAAAAAGTGATTTTTTTTTTTAATCTCTATCCTCATTACTAACAGCACAATGGATGTTTGAAATGGATGGGCCCCATTTTTCATAAACCAAAGAAGCTAGAGAGTTGGAGAGAAGGGAGAGCAGATACTTAGAAATTGCTTTAAGGCTGTCCTTTGGAGCCCCATTCTTCCAGATTTTTCCAGTAATAACAGCCCCAAAAGAACACACCACTTTGTCAGGACTTGTAGGTGAAATGCGTCGGAGCAGCTGTCAGCTCGGGGAAAATCACTCATCAGGTAGTCAGCCGAGTGGGGCTGCTTTCAGCTGGACAAACACGGCATCCGCACTGGGAGCCAGAGCTTTCCTGCCTTTCCCTTGGAGGCCAGACCAACCCGCTCTTACCTTCTTGTCCACCCCAGTGGGCCCCCTTTCCCTCAAACGCACACCTCTCGCCCTTCCTTCTGGCTGCCTAAGTTCTCACTCAGGGGACAGACAGCCCTTCAGGCTGCCAAGGCAAGAGTGTCATGAAACAATGACCCCTCCTCGCCCACAACCACCTCCCGGAGGTAGGGGACACAGCTGGCCACTCTGTGACGAGAATGGGCAACCCCTCTACCCGGGTCTATAATTTCAGACTAAGTCATTCATGGCTGACTCTTCAACGCAAAGGGCCAGTTACAGGCATCGCTGAGGACGGCTCCACCTGAGGGAGGGGGGCACGGCCCCAACACAGTGGTAGGTGGGAAAATCTGCATCCGGCGAACACCCAGGAGCCATAGTAGACCCACCTGATTGATCCACCAGGCGCTGTGGAGGTGGCATGGTGGCATTTGGTAAATAACCCGAATAGTGTTTGCAGGGTCTGAGACACCACACTAGGCTTTGCAGCCTGGGTGAAACCAGATGGCGTGAGAAGACAGCGAATTACTCATAGGCAAGGGATGTTGCTGGCACACCTAAAAAATCCCTTTTCCTAGCCATCCTTTGACGTCCACCACACGAAATCACAGAGACGGGAGAAAGAACACCTGGGCCTCAAGCAGCTTGTCATATTAGCCCAGGGCTAATGCTCCCACTTTGTCTGGGGGCATCGAGGGGAAGCAACTGACTAGCAGCTGGGGCTCTGGTCCCCTTACTCAATTCCCTCTGCATCGAGGAAAAGTCACCTCTACAGCCAGCTGTGGTCTGACTTGCCACATTTAATGCCACAAGGCTCTGCCAGCAGCTTCCATTGTGGTCTGTCAAATCCCTTGGACAGTGGTCCTCAGATTCAGGACAGAGCTGGCTTGGAGCACCACAGGGGTCAACCCAAGTGTGCCAACCCTCAGGCGCTCCAAGGTGACAAAGACCACACTAGACTCATCTTTTCAGCCTCAGTGAGCTGGCCCAAGCTGGCACTCTGCCTCCCAGGAAAGCCCTGGCTACACAAAACACGGCACCCAAGTGCCTTTGTGTGTGGCTGTTATAGGGCTAATGACAAAGGCGGCTCACTAAGGAAATGGCCATGCCCAGCAGTCTCCTAAATTGCAAAGGCAGCATTCACCACTGATGAGAGAACCCCTGCATGTTTCCTTCCAAACGCCTGATATATATCCATTTTTCTGTCAGCAACCTCAAATAATGTCTATAATGGCGAGATTTATACATGTGCACTTATAAATGTTATTTCATTATAGCCTCTGCAAAACTACCTTTCCACCTAAACATTCAATTAATGTAATTAAATTGCTACCTGATGGCATTATCTAATTTAACTTGGGATCCAAAGTATTGAAAAGCATGTGCCTTTTAACACCCTGACTGGTAAGGCATGTGATGAACAGAGCTATAAACATGTTGGCGTAACTGAGCTGTTTAAAAATAAATTAGCAAACTATAAAAATAAACAGTAACATACATATGTACTCAATTATGAACTAACTCTAATTTTTGTTCTGAAATACTGTCTTTGACCTTAGTCATAAACAAGCACTATTAAAAAAACATAATATCCCAACAGACAGGAGGCCAAGGATTAAATGCTCTTCCAGTTCAGCAGAATGCAAAACAATACATGGAAGGAAGGAGGGAAGAGGGGAAAGGAGGAAGGAAGGAAGAGAAGGAGGGAGGGAAGGAGGGAGGAAAGAAGCAAGGAAAGAAGGAACGAAAGAAAGCCCTTGTCTTTCTTGAAAAACTAGAAAAATGTGTACAAAACCTACAAAGACTGCTGTGCTCTTGTTGACTTAAAGCTGCTTCTGTTCCAGCCAGAAACGTTAAAACCTGGTGAAGTGTTTTTGCATTTTCAGGTGTTTTGGAATCTCTCAAGAAAAGAGGGCAGGCAAGGGGAAGAACTATTTCCAAATGTGGCTGTTGCAACAGCTCACTGTCTGCATAACAGAGGCTCTGTTACACAGGGCCACCTCCCCACCTGAACTAAGCTCACTGTCCTGGGTCTGCTCCTGCCTCTAAGTCCCGAGCTTTTCTAAGACATATGGCAGAAATGTGGAAATTGTCTTCCAAACAGCACAAGACGGAGAGGGGTGGGGGGGGGCGGGGAGAAGGGAAGAAGTAAAATCAAGCTGTTGAAACTGTATACAGGACACGTTTTCACACTAATCCAATGCTCCTGTAACAAAGGACAGCATACTATGGGATAATTACTATGGATTATTATTACAGTTTCTAAAGCAAAAGAACAAAAAAAAATCACAAAAGACATATTACACACGCAGATTTCTAAAGCTTTAAAATCATATGGTCTTCGGTGTTGGCTCCTATGGGGTTAGGGATAATGCCCTAACTGAGCACGACAGATGCAAACACAAAAAAGAAATCACAATAAACCTGAAATTCTCTCATGTCATGGTGCTTACTGCCCTTTATTTCACAAACAAAAGTAGTTGAGCAACAGCTAAGTAGTTATTCATCTCAAAGAACCAACCTAAAATGCTGACAGCCCGAGGGTTGTCTCCCCCCCACCAATAACAACAAGAAATTACACAAATAAAAACTAGGAGGAAACTCAGACTCATCCAGGCTTGGTTCAGGATGCGGAGAAGGATGCGGAAAAGGCTTCGGTGAAAGCGGATCCAGAGAGAAGTTTCTTGGGTGTCCAGCATTACGCTCCAGGCCACGCTCCCCTCGGTGGTGGCAGGAATAGGCACCAAAGCCCACTCCCTGAGCATGACGTTTACACAAACAGGGAGGTCGCCAGTTGCTGCGTGGGAGACAAACATCCCCAACACACCTTTTGAAAGGAACAGCACAGTGTGGCACCATGTTGGACTTCTCCCTTTCTGAAAGAAGACTTTGCTTCCCTCCAGGACGTGAAGCATGTGATTGGTGGGCAAAGCACAAAAGTCATCTCAGCCCCTACGGCAAACTGGCCAGAGACAGGCGTAGCTGTGGGAAGGAGGATGGCAGGAGACAGTCTGTGCCCGGCTCGGGAAGAGGCTGGCGCTTACCTGTGTGGGGTCAGGGGAATGGCAGGGGCCTGAGAATTTCCCTAAAGGTCTCCTTGACAACAGGGCTGGACCTTTGAGGGGGCAGTACGGACTCTTCTATGGGCTCTCTCCCTTGGGTCACCTACAATTCTTGAATGATTTGTTCTACATATGGCAAAGCCAGCACCATAGAGAAGACAGAGGAAACTAAGGCCTAATTTGAGGGAGTTAACCTAAAGCTCTGAATGTGGTTATTCAGGGTCTCTTTCAAGTCCTGAGGACAAAGGGGGTCTCCGATAAGGAACCTGTCACTGGTTCCTCTATGAGCCCTAAAGCCTAGAGACCTCCTCAAAAGAAAAGTGGCTCACACAGAAATGCTGACTCCTGTTTCTCATCAGACTCCTGAAATCACGGGCTTCTGGTCTAAAGATTCAAGCTGAGAACCAAGAAAGCAATTTGTTTGATTCAGGCCCTTGCAGATTACCCCCAAATCATTCACTTGGTCTCAGCTTTGGCTGCTTTGGATGTTATGAGGATTCCAAGAATTATTTTACTTTTCCATTAAAAGGCTCTCCCCTGTCCTTTCAAGGAAAAAGGCTCTATGTGCCAGCCCACTTCTTTCCAGGAATGGGGAAAGAGAGGAGGAGGAGCTGTGGAAAAGAGGACAACGGATTTCCATAAGAAATTCCAACCCCCGGCCGACCTGAGCACAGCAGAGCCACAGAGACATCTCCAGAAAAGGTGCTTTGGAGGTACAAGACACAAGGCAGTCAGATCCCAGAGAAGTCCAGGAAAAGATGCAGCTTACATACTTATTTCCAAATCCCACGGACAGCCAGCAGCCCCTGATGGTTTCCCTGAGCCCTGAGAAAACAAGCGAAGGAAAAGAAATGCAAGAAACAAAGCACATATTTCTGAGTCAAAAGATCAAGCTCTCTTTGGTAGCTAAAGAACAATAGACAAAGATACTGAACAAAAAGATTAAGGGGAGGGGGGAAAAAAAAAAAAAAAACCCTGGCCTTCCCTAAAGAACTACAGTTGGAGTTTGACTTAAATCATCTGAGCTGTGAGCCGTGGGCTGGGACTCTCCTAACAGCCCCATCTGAGGGCCACTCTCTTTTCCCTCACAATCCCTCCCCAAGGGGGGCCACAGTCTAGCACCCAAGGAAGAACCTACATGGAGGAGGAGGGAGGAGGTGCCTGGACACGCCCATCCTCTGGAGCATCACCCAGGGCTGTTCCTGCCCGTCCCCACAAGCAGCATTCTATCCCTCCAGTAACCAAGCCAGACACCTCGCCTCGGGTCACCCTTTCATACCCCACATCCAATCTGTTGGCAAGCCCTATTGGTTTTTCCTTCAAGATATGCCCAGAATCCCACCCCTTCTCATGTCCAGATCACCTCAGCCCAAACCACCATCACCTTGCCTGGATTATGGCAACAGCCTCCTGACTTCTACCTCACCTTCCCACACTCGAGTCTCAGAAAGCAGCCAAGTGGTCCTCTAGAAATCTAAGTCTTAGGACATCACTCCTCCAGTGGCTTCCATGTCCCTTGGAGTCAAAGCCAAAGTCCTCCCTAAGTCTTTCAAGGAGCTAGTCTCCCCTTTCCGACTTCAGCTCCCGGCACCTCCTGCACTCCTTCCACTCTGACCTCAAGGGCTCCTCATCCTCCTCCAACAACCAGACGTACTGTGCTCAAGATCTCTGCATTTGCTCTTCACTCTGCCTGGAACCCTCTTCCCCCAGAAATCCACAGGGCCAATTTCCTCACTTCCTTGGAGGCTTTGCTTCCCTGGGGGGCCTTCCCTAACCATCCCATTTAAAAGTATGTCCACCACACAACCTCTGTCCTTCCTCCCCACCTTATTTTTTCCAAGGCAGTTGGATCATCTTTTGACATACTATCTAATTCACATATTTACCGTCTCTCCCAGCTAGAAGGGGAGTGCCACAAAAGCAGGGTGGTTTTATTGCTTTGACCACTGCTATAATGCCCAACACCACGAACAGCTCCCAGCATGTGGCAGGTGTTCAAAATATTTGTTAAAAAATGAATGAGTGAACCTTCACAATTCCAAACTGCCAGGAGGCCTCTCGACACCATATCTGTAAAACTGTCAGGCGGCCCAACCTGGGGGCACTCTGGCTTTGGAGCTTGGGTTTGAGCCAAATTCCATTTTCCCCCCTAGGCCCTGAGGCCCAGAGGGAAGAGTGTTTTGCATGATAATATAAATAGAGGGGGTCAGCTGGTTTGGGGAAAGGAAAAACGATGGGGGAACCCTTTACTGGGGCCAGCAAAGATCAAACGAGAGTCTTTTTCCTAAGGCTTACGCCAGCCTCTAGAAGGAGAAGAGGCTAGAAGCCTGGGGAAGAGCCAACCACCAGCAGCTCTTCAGAGCTCTGCCCCCTGGGTCCCCACCACCCCGCCATGCAGCCCAGCACATTTCCAAGCACACTGAGATGCCCCTACTCAAACCCACACTGCACAGGGGCCCTGGCCAGGTGCAATCCCCCAAGATGGCAGCTGCCTCGATGGCATTACTCCTCCATTTGTGCTTTCAGACTTTCCCTCCTCATGCCAGTGGGGTGGGGTGGTGGGGATAGAAGGGGGCCATGGTCAGGGGACAAATTCCCTACACCTGAGAGCCCAAGATGCAGCCAGAAAAGCTAAGTACCCTTTCCCACCCTGGCATACATTTTGACAGGTGAATAAGTGCTCCCCAGTAGGCAATAACAAGGAGAAGTCTGAATTAAAAGAACTTGCCAATTTGGAAAGTAATGCCATTCTATGTGACTGCACTCTATTCTGTTACCAATAAAACACTTAAAGATGCTATTCATGCAGACATAAAGTGCTAATGGCCACTTGTTAACATGTTTCATAATGCTAATATTTCCCTCTGATTTCTGACAGTTCTTTTTTTTTTCTTTCTTCTTTTTTGGGGCTATTTTAAGTTAACAGAGCACTAATCTGATTCAAAACTGAAGGCTTAAAGAGCAACACTCTACATAACTGCACTATTAATGACAACCATTGCTTTACATGTTGCACCATTTCATGAAAACAATCATCACTCAGTCAACGTATTTTCCAAGCCATAGAAAAATAAGTTGAAAATGCAGTAGGCAAAGAAGCAACTAGTAATATGGGGGGGGGGGGGGGGGTTGCCATTAATTCTTCTCCAAGCTCTGAGCACTCTGTTTCCTCCATGAAGGCAAGAAGAAAGCAAGTGGGGGAAAAAGGCTTTTTTCTTTCACATAAATAAATCAATAAGATTATGAGGTGCTTCCTCTGCTACACCCAGCAGCCCACACCTGCCAAGTTGTTCTTCCAGCAACTGGGAAAGGTAAGTGTCCAAAGGCAAAAAGAAAGGGAATTAGCTCAGGGCTTAGCACTAACTAGGCCAAAGATACAGTAACTCTTCCAAGGAAATACAAATGTTACAGTAACTCCAAAATGAAAGTGTGTGCAGCCTCCTGGGCTTGCAACTTTATTCAAACAACTTGGAAGGGTAAGAAACACCAAAGGTGGGGAGCAGCAAAAGAACCTTTGTGCTCACCATCCCTGGAGAGCTGTCAAAAAGGAAGCCTGCTTCCCTAGGATGTTGTAAAGGAGAGCCACCTAGAGCCCCACCTGTAACCGTGGAGTTGCTAAAGGTGGCTGCCTGAAGTGCCGTATGTGGGCCTCAGAGCAACTTCTTTGGGTTTGTGGCCGAGCTCTGCCGGTAGCTGGGTGGCCTGGGCAAGCCACTTCACGTCCTTGGGCCTGTGCACTTGAGCTTTGCTGGCTGCACACCTCACCCTCAGCATAAAGGATTTGCCCCTTTCTACCCACCCCTGCCCTGCACATACCCGTCTCTCAAACGAGAAAGTCAGCTTTGAGAGAGGGAGCTTATCTGGCCCTGCTCACCTCCCAATGCAGCACCCATCACAGTGCTTGGCGTAGAGTAAGTGCTCAACAAACACATGCTAAATTTTTTAAAATGAGATTAGAGGGTATCTGTCTCTCCTCTCACCTCTAAATTCTTTGGTCTAAAGAAAACTAAAGCCCCCAGTAACCTCATTTTGCTTATCTAATTTCACATGGTTTCAATAATATAATTATTGGAGCAACCTTATGTTACTTGAAGTTGGTTCACAGTCTGGCGATGTCCACAGCCTAATGAAAATGGTTTATTCTCTTTCAGTTTCTCCACTATGAGTCACCTTTAACGAGGGATAGGTGAATAAGCAGGAGGTTTTATTACAAAACACAACTAAAGTAAATGAATAAATCTGACCACATTGCCCACCCACATGGCACCCATTTGGATGATACAAGGTGACATCTCAGAGATTAATCTTTACCCAAAAATGGACACCCAGGACAACAGCTAACAAGTTGCAATGGACCACACCCCCACCTCTGCTTATTCCTGAGAAAGGCAGAGAAAGGACTCACAGAACAGTCATCATTTGGGGCTCACGTGCTAATTAGGTTTCAGGTACACCCCTGTCATCCCCTGGGCTCCAGTCTATGCAGCTGACATTGCTCCAAGTGGGTAAATGCAGGACAAGGAGGGGACAAGGGATTGAGCTCTAGGGGTGGCACTAGACTGAGGCCCTGCTCCCAGGGCTCTGCTCCCCCAGGGCCGTCACTGCCAAGTGCTGAGAGAGATGCACCTCCACGCCCCCCTTGAGGCCGTCTGCAGCAGAAGCCAGAGACCAGATGCCCTCAAGCCAACCACCCCGTGCAAGCCCCTTCACCAGGTGTGGACGTGGGGTCAGCCTCTAGCCAGAACTCCTGCTTCTTCTCTCTTTTAGGAGCATATCTTCATGTCCTGTCAGGATCTTCCCTGTCCTGCACTCTCCCTTCTGGATCCTCCCACCCTTCCAAGGGCCAGCTGCCTAATCCGTCTCCCCACTCACACCCACAGCAGAACAGATGCATCCCTGGCCAGGATTGAAAAAAGAAAAAGAAAAAGCCACCCATCACGACACTCTCCGGGGAACTAGAACTGAGACCAAGCTCTAGAACTCAACACAGCTGGGTCGACACCTACAAAGAGGTCCTAGGCTGAGAATACCTTGGAGTCTTAAGGGCCAGGTGTCCCTCTTCCCAACAAGACAGGAATTTGCTGCCTTCCACAGACAGGCCCCTCCCCAGAAGAGAAGCTGTTCCCTGGCTTGTGATGGGCAAAATACGCCGCGGGACTGAGTCCAGAGAACTGGATTCTAGTCCCACTATCTGGAGTTCTCTAGGTCCCTGTTCCTACATTCCCAAAGGAGGCATGCAGGCCTGAGGGAAGGCAGTGCCAGGCGGGCAGGCCTGGACGGGGACTCCCGGCCACACCAGCCATTTTCTCCCATGCCTCCCCAAGAGCACTTACAGCCAGCAGTGCTCTGAGGGCTCTCCAAGGCTTCCATGTCGGGCCACCTCCAGCCGTGCAGGTGCAAACAGGTAGAAAAGGAACCTCAGTAGGGCCACGGCTGAACTAGAAGGCTGTGGGCTGCCCTGGCTACTGGTGGGATCACAGTCTTGAGCCGCTGGCCCTGCCAAGCAACCCATTTCTGGGCAGTCCTGGGACATGCAGAACAAGCCATCTAAAAATAGAATTAAATGTGAGGATTTTTTTCTTAGGAAAGGAATCAGAGTTGTGCAAATAAATCTAGTTGGACTGGCGAACTCTCTTTACAACACACTGAAAAGGGTAACGCACTGTAAGAGTCGGTGAATTCCATTGATAAGAGAGGATTTCCCTACTCAAATATCAAAGGTCTTGCATACACATACAGAGAGAGAGAGAGAGAGAGAGAGCGCTGAGACAGAAAGAATTGCGTTTTAAACCCAACCCAGAGCCAGTCAGAGCCACCCAAAGAAAAGCACTGCTCCGGGCCTTCGGCACTCAGCCTTCCTCCCTCGCAGGTTCTAGGCTATCCACAGGGTGCTGCTTCCAGGCTCCCACACCCAGGGGATAGATACCCTGGACCCACGGTGTTTGCCCAGCCCTGAGCAGCCTCCCGCACGTGCGTCTGCCCCACGACAACTCCAGGTGAGGGGGCAGAAGCCACAAGCAGAGCTCATTGCTTGGCCACACGGACACCGTCCATCTGCTATCCCAACCCCAAGCCTTTCACTTTGTCCACAGGGATACAGTCCAGCCTCCCACCTTCCCAGGACAGGGAGCCAGGGACCCAGGTCAAAGTCCAGCCTTTCCACTTTCAACCAAGCAGCCTAAGTGAAGTACCAATTAAATACTCTATATGAACCACCATTATATGAGGCATCATGAAAATACAAAATATCAAACATGATTCTTGGCCTCAAAAAGGTGATAATTTTAGGAGGAAAAAATACTAACACCCACGAGGCAGTGTGGATACCACGGATCCCCTTCCACTAACCTGAGAGCAGCACTTCTTCCAAAGGAAGCAAAGTTGTTGATAGAGTCAGGCCTTCTTAGCCACCTAGAAAAATGGCCCGTGGAGATGTGGCCCACCGGAAGGAGGTAACAGGAACACGCACTCGCTGAGTGTGTACGGGACCAGGCCACCTCCCTGCAACACAGCGGGGCAGTCGGGCAGGGAGAAAGTGGCGGTGGACAGAGGGCGGAGGTGAGAGCGGGGTCTGCACAGGCGCAGGGATTTCCTAGCAACCGGGGATCACCCCAACCTCCCAGCTTCCCCATTTCTGCTCCTGACTTGAGACTGGAGGCAGAAGTTCCCAGGCCACTCAGCCCAGGTGAGGTCACACTGTGGGGATTCCCGCGTGGCCGCAGGGCTGGGCAGAACGGGAAGTGAGCAAGTCCACCCTAGAAAGAGCCAAGCAGGGGATGTTCTCTGGGCACCACGGGGCCAGTGCCCATGAGGGAATCCTGGAGTACAAATACCCTGGAGTCCGAAGGGCAGGTGGCCCCCTTTCTCACCACTTTAATTACATCTCCACTGAACTGAGGTACAAAAAAGGGAAGCGGGGATGAAAATCTAGCCTTGTGGCCATAAGCCTATGATTACCCACACCACCTCTGTGTGCTCCAGGATGCTTTCCCATGTCTGTAATGCTTTTCATATCATCCTACACACTCACGGTCACCTCTCCTCACCCCAGCACACAGAAAAGATGTGCTTATTATGTGCACTTAGGTTTTGTTGTACTATTAAACACAATGACCAACTCCTGTTATTATAACACAGGTTTTGCTGGAAACTCAAAAAAGACTTGGCTCTGTTGGTGCGCAGGGAATCTGGACTCTGCTCCTCCAAAACCTTTGTTCTCCAGATGTCAGCGGAAAGTTATGAACAGCTCTCCCCCTGAGCTAAGTTGCTGAGCAGTAAGTGAGGCAAGAAAGGCCACTCACTGTATTTCTCAGCCTCCATGAAGTTGTCACTGGGAGAAGAGCCAAGAGGGAGGAGGCACCTTCGGAGACAAGATCGTAACTCTCTGTCATCCGGCGAAGCGGAGAGGTAGTCCAGGAACTTGTGTCAGGAGTGGAGAACTAAGTTCAGTATGGACAAGGACAGAGAGGAGCATCTGGGAAGGGAGAAATGCAGCATCAATACAGGCAGGAGTGAAAATTTAACTGCACTCAAAGAGGGCCAAAAAAGATCTAGGATTCCTAGTGGACATCAAGCTGAGCATGAGTCATCAATGAAGCACTGGTTTCTAAAAAAAGCAAGCAGGATATAAGAGTGCAGATATAAGAGTACGGCATGTGGAAAACACAAAGACATCTTGCCATTGTACTCTGCAGTAATCAGACTAGTGCTTGAGTAAATGATCTGGAAACTAGAATGTTCCAAAGAGAAGTGCAAAAACTATAAATGGGTTAAAAGATAACAGATCTATGAGTTTAAGTTCAGGAAAGTGATTATTCAGGAAGAAGCAGTAGCAGAGAGTGGAGAAAAGAATCAAAACATGGGGGGTTCAGCCCAAAGCTGGTGATGAGATACTTTGTCTTCTCTGTAGTGAAGAAGAAATGGGTTAAAACTGAAAACAAGGGATTGAAGATAGACAAAAGGAAGAATTTCCTGCTACTGAGAGATGTCTTTAAAATTAGAACCAGTATGATGGGGAAGAGGTGAGGCTGGCCAATTCTCAAGGCCCCTCTGCCCCTGAGAGGGTACATGTTCCGCCACCACCCCAACTACGTCTACCCCATATGTCCAATGATCTGGATTAAAAAAAAAAAAGCCAAGCTGCACTGTGCCAACATCAGAACGGCCACACTATGGGAGCCCTATCAGGACAGGTGGCGGGAAGGCAAAGGAAACAGGGAAAGGAACAAGGCATGACAAGAACACAGGAACATGACCATTCTCTGCAGCAGCATGGGTGGTTGGGTGGGTTTTGTTGTTTGGGTTTTACCATGGGATCCCTAGGTCTGCAATGCCACGAGAGCTCCAGGCTCTTCATCAGCAAAGCTCCGGCCAAGAAAAGTATCCCAGTTGTCACACACAAAAGTGTTGGCACAAGTTCCTTGGCCAAGTGCGTGAGGGCCACCCACCCCGGCTTCCTGCTGGACGTGGAGAGGCTGTGAGAGTCAGCACAGCCAGCCAGGAACAAAGGGTGATGCCCCGGGCTCTTGGCCAAGTCTACCATTCCCATCTCAGCCTCAGCCTTCCTCATCTGTAAAATGACAGGGTACACGATATGACTCCACGATTCTAAGTCTACATACAAGCTGCCCAGTGAATATTCACTCCACCCTCCCGCGAAGGAGAACATCTGTGCTCAAAGAGCTGGACTTCGCTCTGTGACTGATTCTTCAGATACTCTTGTCAGCGGGGAGAAACAAGACCCTTGCCCTAGAAGTCAATTTTAGGGGAAGAGAGACATTTTTCAAAACACTTTAAAATAACTACTGAGATTTACCTAATGTAAGAAAATATAAAATTAGGCCCAGTTTTTTTTCAATCCAGACTCCCTCCAACAAGCCTAGGCCTGAAATCATCTCGTCTTCTTCCCTCCATGAACGTCTCCTGAGCTCTCACACGGCGTAAAACATGGTAAAGGAGGGAGGCACCAGATTAGGCCTCCACTTCCACACCAGTGTGTTCCAGCCTGTCTTGAAGCAGACCCAAAGAATTTTGTTATGACTTAGTACTAACGTTTAACAATGTAAAAATTATTTATTTTTTAAATGCCTCTGTTGGAGCAGATTCAAGATTATGCCTGTAAAACGGCATTCCAACTCACCTGAATTTCAATCCGCTTACTCGAGTGGAGTGTGAGCAGTGGGGACCAGGCAAAAATGGCGCGTGGGAGGGCGTCACACACGCGAATGTCAGCTTCTCACACGCACAGGCATGGGGGGGATGACACAGGCAGCATCGCGCTGGATCTGAGAATCACCACACCCCAGAGAGGGGGTGAGAGAGAACACACAAACCCAGCAGAGAATGTTGAGGAAGTTGGAGTTTTTAGAGCCTACTCATCATTACAGAGTTCGCTTAAAAGCCCATCCGGAATCGGAATGGAAGAGGGGGTGCCACAAGGCATTCGGGAGGAGGGGAGCGGATTCTGAGGACTCAGCAATTACTTTTCAAGTTCAAGTCAAGCTGGACGGACCCCATCAACACGCTGCTGTTCAATGGGCAGAGATCAAGAGGCAGTCGTTCACAGCCGTATTTCCTGGGGCTGCTTGTTACTGACATTCTGTCATTCAAGTTGGGACCTGAAGCCACAGTAGGCACAAAATCTGTCTCCCTACAACCCACAGCAAAAGGAGAGTTCATTTTTTTTTTTTTTAAAGAGCTAGGGCACACATTTCTCAACCCTTGAGAGAAAATGAAGAGAAGTGGGATTTTTCAATCCTGACACTAGCAGGAAACAGGGAGTCTCTGGTAGGTAGTACCAAGCCAAGAAGTAAGTGTCTTTTCTCCCAAGTATACCAAGGGCCCCTTTCAGGTGCTACAAAAAAAAAAAAAAGAAGTGGTGTGAAAGTGAGGCAAGAAAGGGAACCTAAGGACCATGCATGCTCTGTCTATGGGTATCAACATCTTTAAGGCATTTTGCGGTCTTTTTGATTCTATAACCTCCATATTGAGAGACATAAAACACAAAACATTACACCTGTCAGGTGCCAGGCCCTGCACTATCTCCAGGCAGCTGAAAGTCAGTACATCAGACTTTTAATGATGTGAAAGTTAAAGATTAAAAACATGTTGGAACGCTTATATTATGCAGTGCCAAAAATGTGTCTATAACCTGTACAGAGAGATGGGTGTGGAGCATCGTATGAGAAAGATGACTGCACTCATGCTGCACAGAAAAAGTAAGGTCCTCACTTGCCTCCCTTTCCTTCCTTCCTTCCTTCCAGGGGAAATCGCTCCTGAAATCTCACATGCTTTGCAACAGCAGTAAGTTAACTGCTGGAACCACTGAAGTCCTGTGCAAATTTCTGAGGCCAACTCTGTTCTGATACAAGAGGTTGAGAGCCACTGGTTTAGGAATTCATGTGGGTATAGGTATGCGCTAATTCAGACAAGGGCTCCAGGTCACATCCTGTATTCTCCTTAATTACTCCAATGACAATGAAAACTCACTGAAAACAAAGAGACACTTTTCACAGGGCATTGCCATTTGCCAATCCATAACTTAGGAATTCATGGCTACCCTTGGCTAACTCTCTCTTGACGTGGAATGTTAAAAATTTGCATCTACTTACTCTCCCCTCTCTCTGGCAGGAGAATCATGTCACTCACTGGTAAGCAATTATTGTACCTTCTTCAAATAACTCAGCCTAAATTTTCATTTATGGCTGTACATATATATATGCAAAACTTGTGTGTGTGACGTAGTGTTAAGGCTTCTTTTTTCCAAAAATTGAAAAATTCAAAAAGCCAAAGATAACACAATATACCTTGACTGGCACATCCTAAGGGTAGTAGCCGGAAAAAAAAAAAAAAAAAAAAAAAACTTGCAAAAATTATTTATGCAGGAGTATTAAAATTTTCCTCAAAAGTTCCCAGGCAAATGGGTGCCTCTTTAATTTTCACCCTTACAATAAACTCTTCTGCAGGTTTTGTTTATTTTCAGGAAACATTTCACTTTTTTTTTCAAGACATGAGGTGTGAATGATGCAAAACAGTATTTGGATATGTAAACTGAATTATTTGCATAATGCATTACTAATCAGTGAGTATAAATTCTGGAGTCTGAGGAACTGAAATCAAGTGCCATGGAATTTTTAAAAATCTAGATTATAAAAGTAAAGAGCATCGCCCTTCAGTGGAATAATGTACACATTTGCGTTCCGTTTATAAGAAGGAGAAATTATCCCTACAGAGTTTTCTGAAGAATATTAAATAAGTGGCCTTTGATGTATACTGCTTTGCTCTGCCTCAACATTATGGAGGCATAAAGGTCCTAAAGTCACAGGTACAACCAAAAAAGCACCAAGGAGAGTGAAGATATTTCCATCAAAAAGAGCAGACCCCCCCCCACCCCACGTTGGTCTCCCAGTTGGTTGTTAGCCCCTGCTTTGGGGAAAAACACTGACAGGGATGTGCAAACAGTAGAAAGAAGAATTATTCCAGCTTTGTGCACTTCCTTTGTCAACCAAGCATGATAAAACCAAGTTTAAGAAAGTATTTGTCTAAACAAACACTTTTTAGGAAAGGGATAAAATGGGGAGAAGAGGAAAAGGAGGTGTAGCCTAGTGGTTAGCCCCCGACAATCGCACCTTCCGCATTCCCACCCCAGTGGCCTGTCAAGCCCCTAATCTTCCAAGAGTCACCTGCACACTCAGAACTCCCCAATGTGCACATGTGAGAGTGCACACACACACACACACACACACACGGTCCTTGAGGGTGCCAGGTTACATTTCTACAACAGCTGCTCCTATTGTCTACTGCCAGCGAAGCCAAACCAGCCTAAAATTTAATTTAATCTGCTGTAAACCCAAGTGTCAGGCACTTAGATGGCAGCTAAATGCGCCACTCTCAGATAACTGAGTGACACTTGCTAATAATAGCCTCTGCGAGCAGCAAGTGGGAGCGGACATTTTGTGAAACCAGAGGTCCCTGGGCCTGGGAACGGCTCAGAGAGGCTGGTCTCAGCTTCCAGGCAGCGCGCACAGCAGGCCCACCACGGCCCCCATGTGACTGACTGCATGAAGCCCATCGGTGACCTGGCTTTTGCCAAATAGGAGAGCACAATGTCCCTTTTCCTGCTCTGCAATCACACGCTGCTCCCTTTCCTCTTTCACCTTGTGCCCCAGTCCTCCCTCACCTTGTGCCCCAGTCCTCCCTCAGAGGGAAGGTGGCTTAACCCCTGACTGCATTCTTTGTCTCCTTCTTTCTTAGAGTGTTGTCAGCCACCTCTAGGGGAAACCATCTTTCTCTAATAGTCAGGGTGCAAATGGCCAAAGCAAGGCCCAAGAGCCTTGTCCTCCAGCCAAGTGGACACTTCCCACCTGCTTCTTCCCAGTATCACGATGAAAAGAGGGGCCTGTGCTGAAACCTCACCAAACTCCACCTCCAACTCTTCCTCATGCACGGAAACAGACATGGGCTCTCTTTTCTTCCAGGAGAATGCAGCACGGTACACAGTACAGACCGTAAGATGACCCCCTTAATAATGAACTTTCCAGATACACAAGTTCCTTCTTCCCCACCTGCTCCCTTGCTAACTCAGAGCCAAACCCTTGGTGAAGAAACAACACACACTGAACAAGGCCATTCTGCCCTCCACCAGTCACCTCTTACCTTTATTTTCTGGAAAAGTCTCAAATATATACAAAAGTAGAGAGAATGGTATAAACCAATCCCCAAGTACACATCTTCCAGCTTCAACCACTACAACTCACGGCCATTCTTATCTATAACCCTATCACCTCCCTAGCCCACTGCATTATTTAAGTTGATCCCAGACATCATATCATTTCATCAGTAAATACTTCAGTATGTATTTTAAAAGATAAGGACTCTTTTTTTTTTTTTTTAAGCACAACCACAAGACCATTATCACACCTAAAAAAAAAAAATAAGTGACAACAATTCCTTATCATCAAATAGAGGAGTTAACTTTAAACTCAGAAATACTTCTTCCCATCTGGGTCATGCTTTGGAGGATCCCTTCCAGCGAGGTTCAAGACTGAAGCTGCCAGGCAAAGCCTCGGAGAATCACACTCTCTAAAAAGGGCCCTGTTTAAAGCCACCCTGAATGTCAGCCCACACTCCAGCCTTTGCAGTTCCTTGCCCTATTTAGGGCCAAATGCACCCTCCAAGAGCCCTCTGCCACAGTCCTCACCCCTCGACTGCGCTCCCCACCATGTGGTCCATCACCACCTCGAGAAGCAGGTGACTCCCAGTGTTCAGAACTGGAATTTATTTTTCTGTGAAGGAGGTGTCCTCCTGGACAGTTGTACACAGAATTCATTCACAGAGCATGTCTTGGATATACAGCTGACTAGATATGTCAGTTATGTTCCAAATGGGTTTTCACAGGTCAAGGTTCTGCAGGCAAGAGCAAATACTATTTTTAGACAGGATAAGGTCACAATGCTTTTAGAGACAGTGAGGTCTACAATAAAACCTATTGATCAGCCTCTGGAACTAGTGCTCCAGAGAGACATAGAGATTGAAACAAAAATTGCCTGGCTGTTTTCTCTGTAGACTCAGCGGGTAAAAGCTTGTTGGACTTAATATCTTTCAGGATATAAAATAAGTAAGAAGTAACTGTGTACAGATTACTGAAGTCCACTTAACCAGATGCAGAGGCAGGTCACAGAAAATATACTCATGGCGGAACTCTAAAGGGAGATTTCAAGGCAACAAGTGTTGCAACCACAGGGAGAAAGAATAAAAGAATAAACACAAGCCTTCTCAACTCAGTGAAGGCAAAAAGGACAGGCAACAGCCAGGATTTCTGCTTGGACTGTTGTCTCTAAATTTGCAACTGTGACCCTCAATCCAGGGCTATGCGGATAACAGACTCTCAGACAAACAGCATGAAGATGAATTTGCATGTCAGAATTTGACAAAAAGTGTTACCTACTCTCACAATTTTTGAAACTTCTTTGATGACTTAATGGAATCATGGTAAATTCTAAAGACATTCCTCCTCTCTCTCTGTGTATATACATATATACACACACTATATGTATATATTTACATGTATATATGTAGTATATACATATATGTATATACATCTAAGTGTGTATATGTGTGCATATGTGCATACTATATCTTATGACGATAGTGTTGAAATGTTTGGGGACTTTTTTTCCAAAAATGAGATAATAAGCCTTTTATAGTTATACCACACAAGACTCTAGGAAGAAAAATCATTTATTGCAAGGTGAGACTTGAGAAATAAATTTAGAAATCATACAAACACATAGGAGTCCAAGTAAATGAATCGCTAAGGCACAGAAAGCCACTGGAAAGTTATCTAACTGGCCCAAAGTTTCGTGAACTGACTGAGGTTTTAGCAGCAAAAGCTAAATAATTTATTTAAGTCAAATAGGAGCTTTAAGCAAAGACATTAATGTAATGAACTATCACATCCTAAACTTCAGCCAGAGACCTAAAGCTTTCAAGTCAATTATGTCCCCATGAATATCTCTTCCTCATCAGGTGCTTTGTTGTTTTGGAGACTCAGGACCACAAGAACTAGTGTGAAAACTGTAGGATATCTTCATTTATCATCTGCTCCCATCTCACAGCCCAGCTCGCAAACAAAATATGCCACGGTAAACATAATCCATATATCACATGGTGACACGACTGACCCCATTAGTGAGCCAAGCCTGTCCTGGCCGCAGCTTCCTATCATACATTAACAATACAATGGCTGATACGTTTGCACAGTACGATACAGGGTGGGGGGAGAAGACAGAACATCGGGCAGGAAATCCCAAACTTCACGTCTGAATACATAATTCTGTCGCCTATCTCTGGCATGAATGTTATCATGCTTTTATTTCAGGTAATAACCAAAGGGGAAAGTAGAACCTCTGAGTTGCTACCATTCATTCAGCCTGTCCATTATCTTCTTTTGGATTGGGTAGGGCTAAACTTTCTTTTCCTTGTTTTTTCCTTCCCTTTTTTCTTGTTTTTTAAGATTTTATTTTTTTGCCAGACACAGAAGAACATGCAAAATCTGAAACAGCTGATTGTCAGTGCCCTTATAGAGCACTCCTATTAAAAATCCCCAAAACATTATAAATTAAAGAGGCAGTAATTTAAATAAATTACTTTTTTATTGAAGCTATAGATCTCAAGAGTGCCTGTGTCCTACAAGGAACACATATTTCACAACTGATTCATTTTCCCCTTATTCTGAGCACATGGGATAATAAAAGAAAGTTTTAGATAATCATTATCCAAAGGACAACTTTGAATGCTCTTTTCAGCATGCTTCTTAAAACATCTTTTTACATCTAATTTAATGCCACGTATAAATGGTACTTGCTGGACAGTGTGGAAAACAGAAACATCCGTGCTAAAAGTCAATGGTAAACACCAAGTTTAGAAAATGGATTGCAAAGATCACATGTCCCAGAACAGGCCATATGCTTTTACCTACACGATGAATAAAAAAAGAACATTTTCCCTCAATTTATGCTGTCTTCAACACTAACAGAGGGAGAGTTCTTCTAAACATGTTGCATCGGATGCCTTTAACAAGCAAGAATTCGTAACTCCAAGGACTCAGCATATGTAGGCTATGTCCATACAGGGAAACCAGCTTTGGGGAGGAGGAAGGAGGAAAATATCACTGAATTCAGTCAGTTAATTGAATTTAAAATACCTGGTTGTTTGAATTCAACTATTTCTTTTTCAAAAACGTATTTCTATTTTGATGTAGTTACAGTTGCCCAAAAAAGCAAACTTGGAGAAAATACACATTACATTCTTTGGAGTTTTTCAAAAAACAGCTTGCAACAATTAAAAGATGAAGAAATCTTTTAAGGCTGGAAACTTCTGTGAATTATCACCATTCCATTATACTGTGCTTCAATCTTGCTTCCAGCAATTTGAAAGATGCCCTTAAGCTTTCTGCTGGAGGATCAGGAGTCCAAGCCTTAATCTCCACCATAGCTTCCATCTTTCAGGCAAATTAAGAAAAAAATCCTGCCCTCTCTGCAGGGGAGCCCCATTCAGCAACTAGGTTCCAAAAAGAGCTGGGAGGAAATTGGCCAGTGGTGGTCATAGTAAGCTAGTACCAGATGGGGGCCTAGAGACCCACCCAGTCCAAACTACCTGTTTTACCCACTTTACAAGATGAGGAAACACATGCCAAGAGGTGGCGGGAACTCCACGTCTCTCAGCATGACACAATCAGGGTCAGAACTCAGGTGTCTTTGTTCTCAGATCAGTGTCTTTCCACTAACATTAAAAGTCAAAGTTTGGTTTTAGAAAAATCTGTAATGCCCAAAAGACCTGATTTCCCCACCAAACCAGTCTTGGTAATTTTTCCATTGTTTTCAAGGAAGGGTAAATTTCTAATTGTAAGGCTTTTACTAATTTGTATATTATCTTCTGCCTATTTTATTGTTTGGTACTCAAAAACAGTTTTATCATAATGCTCTCTATTGGAGTGTCTTCATATTACAGGCAGATACTGTTATTTGCTAGTAGAGGGTGACAGCAGGCAGGGCTGGAAAAAAGAATACAGATTTTTTTAAAACACTATAGTTTTTTCCTATAACAATGATTTCACATTCCAAGTACAAAACAGGTATGGTTTCTCTCACCCTGAACTTCTGCAAAATCTAGATTTGATCAAATTCAGAAACTGGTGATTTGATCAAATTCAGAATCCCGTATTTTAGGATGATGTGTTCTAGCAGAAAGCTATTGGTTGGCTATATTTTGCTCTTTCTTCCCCAAAAGATTTTTAAATAGTTTTCATTTCTAAAAGGATTTCAACTTCGGATTGTGTCGATGATGCCAAAGTCTCTATACATCTAATCAATCAATAAATAAGACAGACAAAGCAGCGTATGTTTATCCTTTACCATTTGGGAAGTGTACATTAATTACCGCAGATTGTCTCCTATGCATCCTCTCCCCAGTCGCAGACAGCAGTGCTCAAAAGGGTCCGCAAAATAAAAATGTATGGTGTAATTAAATGGATATTTATAATTAGAACTTAATAATTTGCATCAGGGACAAATGAGCTCTGATTTTAATCTGCAGCGCATTTAGATTAGCCCAAAGATAGTGTAATTTGATGGTTTATAGGCCTCCTCTTGGATTATGAAACAATACCAAGCCTTCAAGTGCAGTGTGTCTGTGTCAGGAGTGTGTTAAAGAAGAAGATGCAATGAAAATGTTTGACAATGTGAAAGCAGCCATAAATTACATGACAACTGTGTAAAAGTCATGATGAAACAAATAAAGGGCTGACCTATAATGCGTCTGATTCATTGTGACACACACAACTCCCTGCACTAATCCCTGCCCAGCCAACGCATTCGTAAGCAGGGAACTACTTAGCACCAGGAACGTTGTAAATTATCACTAGTCAACAGCATTGATTTTTAGTCGACATTTCAATCAGGTGGAAGTAGAAATACTACCCCACTCATCCAACAGCCTCTTAACCAGTCTGCTTGCTGCCCCTCCGAGGTCTCTCAGTTATGGCTTTGTTAAATTTCCATTGCTCTCACCATTCGATATTTATTGTAGCTTTGCCACATCCAGGCACTTGGCCTGAAGGGTCACCGGTCTGCCTCTTGGGACATTAAATTTGCGCTTACCTAACGAAGCCAGAGCCAAATAAAGAAAAGAAACAAAAGGCTACCATCAGAGATCTGGCCTGATTTTCAAAGGACTAGAAGGAAAACTGGGGGGGCCGGGGGAGTAATAAGGGTTCTAAAGCAGTGATACTCCTCTTATCATTTCAGCTTTCTCAGTCTAGGAGTCCCAGCAAATGAAAATAAGAGCTTCTCTTCCGGGGCAATCAGGGAGATTCCTTATGTTCTTGAACAAGGGGCAAGTAGAGGCAACAAAGAGAGCCAAGCAAAGAGGTGAGAAAGACCTGCACAGACCCCGTGGAGGACAGCCAGGCCAGGCCCAGGGCAGAGTGAGAATTGAACCTGAAGGTCTGGAGCGTCTGACCCACAGGAATTCTCAGCAGTTACGGCCATCCCCACCTCCAGCCCAGAAGACCACCTGGACCCATGTCGACGGCAGCCTCTGGGTGACGGATCTGAACAACCCCCCTGGGTTCGAGCAGAAGCACTTACCAAGTGAGCACAGCTCCCGTCCACCCGCCAGCGCTGAGGCCAACCCTTCCACTCCCCCGTGGGCCTCTGCACACAGTAGGCGCTTCCTAACTACCAAATGACTCTGGAATTGTATAAATGGAGGTCCGTGGTGGCCCCGCCAATTTGAAAGGATGGGGAATACGAGGAAAACACTGACATTTAGTTTTGGAATACGTTACGTAATCCCTCTGCAACGAACCTCAGGTCTTGCTTCAGCAAATATTAATGGTGTCAGAGCAGCCTGTGGAGTGACTGGGAGAGGCCACCACGCAGCTGAAAACTTGCCTCGGGAAAAGCCACATGTGGATCATACGGAGTTGCTGACGGCAGTTTCCATTCAAAACTTCCCTCAAGTCTCCAGCATGTCTTCCGGACTCGCCTTACCACAGCGCTCGTTCGGCCAGAAATGAAAACTTCCTTGAAGCAGACTGTTCTCCCCCAGTACCCACTGTCCCCGACCCACTGCACACCCTCTCACACAGTCACAGAGCCTGTCCTCACAGGGTGATGCTGATCTCCCCACCCTGTGAAGGTGAGACAATATGCGGAACTGCTGAAAGCCTGACTTGACCAGGCCTTACAAGTCACAGGGGGTTTCTCAGACACACACACAGGCGGTAAAGCCTCCTCCCTCTTCTTCTAGGGATCCTCGCCGGGATTTCTGGCTCATTCTGGGCGGATGGGGAAGTGACTACTTGCAAAGCAGAATTCCTTACACTGCAACTTTTCCCAACAGTCCCAAGGCTCCTCCAATATGTCCAGGACAACCGCCCAGGGGCTGCAGGGGAACAGTCTTCTCTTTCCCAGAAGACTGAAAAATTTGACCACAGAACCCATGGGAGGGGCAACAGTCCAGCTCCAGAGCTTCCTGCCCAGTTGGTGCCCAGCCCCGGGGCAGAAAGCTGCAAACCTATAGAGGAGGTAGCTGAGGGTAACAACTGAAGCCAAAGGACTAAGTGTGGACCCTCAGGGAAGTTATTTAACCCCTTCATGAGCCCCAATTTCCTCCCTTACCAAATGGGGTGAATATGAGTACTTCCCTCCCAGAGTTGCTGTGTGCTGGAGCAACAGTGGTTCAGACACGTAGTACTGACAATAGCGACTCTCAAAGTGCATCCTGCGTGGCAAGTAATTTATGGGCTTTGTCTCATTACTCCCCCCACGGACCCTATAAGGTAAGGACTTTCGGTTGTCTCCATTTCACAAACAGGTTAAATGATTTGCCCAAACTCTCCCAACTGGCTAGTGGTGAAGCAGAAACCTAAACACAGAGGAACTATGCCACACACCCAGGAACAAGCCCCTCAGAGGACAGCACCGGGAGAGCTGCCTAGGGCAGGAAGCACCTTCCCTATCCCCCCACCTCCCCACATCTGCAAAGGCCACCCAGCTGTCTCCACCCAAAGACCCTTCCCCACAGGATCAGGCAGGAAGGAGCCCACCCAGAGGCATAGAGACCCTGAGGTCTTTAAGACCCCTACCTGCCCTGCTCTGCTCTCAACCCAATGTGCTCGCCCCACACAGGGGAAACTGTAGGAGACCCCAGTTCTTATAGGAGGAGAAATTCCAAGCTATGAATCATAATCATCGTAGTAACTGGCTTCTGTTAAGTACTTTGCCATGTGCCCAGCACTGAGCCAAAAGCCCCCAGGTGTTCTCATGTGATGTCCCAAGGCCCTGTCATGGGGGCCTTACGATTCCCCCAACTTCACAGATGAGGAAACCGAGACTTAAAGAGATGAAATCTGCCAAGGTCACACAGCTAGAAGTGGCGGTACTCCTTCACCCACAACAAAAACCATTTTATTTCATATAATCAAAGGCTGAAGAGGAAAAGAAAAGAGATAAAACATATTTTTAAGGGCTTATTTCCCCTCTTCCAGCCGTCTTTCCTTCCTTACCAGCTCAGGTTACAAAGACACCTATGTGGGAGGAAAGACTGCACCTAAGGGTGTGGCTCAGTTTTATGGGTTATCTGTGGGATGAGCCCAGAGACCCCATACTTTCTCATTTTCTATTTGCTACTAGATAAGGAAAAGGAAATCCCACCTCCCCCAGGAGGCCTCAGCCTGGGGAAGTAAACGTGATTTTAGCACATTTTATATGGATGTTCATGATGGTGACTTTTCAAGTCTATGGTGGGAAAAAATATTTTATATTGTGTGAGTCGCATTTCAGACAGGTCCCCAAACCACTTGGAAGCCCTGGTGTCCTCTAGGTGGAAGTCTATGACGGTGGCTCTAGCCCCAGATCTGGTGAGAACCAGAACATGCCTCCCACCAGTAAGTAACAGGGAAATTCAATTACCTCACCACTGGTGGCAGGAGGGCAAAGACTATACGTTAAAACAGCTAAAAATGTCAGGAAGGTATTGGGCTGATGACTCTTGCTTGCCAACACTCATATATGAATGCATAATGGCACAGTAAACTAAGAAACACAGAAACAGACCGAAGAAGATAAGATAATCGAGAACAAAACAAGCCCAAACACACGGGCTTGCCACCAGCCCTGCCTGGGAAAGTCTGCGCTTCTAACAAGGGCACCTTTTCCCCACCGCTGGCCTTTGCTGGGCCTTTCTTGCACATTATTCTTCTCGACCACAAACAGATTAATTTCCAGGTCCTTTCCGACAAGTTAAACTTCAGCCATTTAAAAGAAATTAGTTTCCACCAACTTCCTACCTACGCATGCAGGCCCACTGGCCACACCACGCCCGCCGATCCCAGGGCCTCACACACCTGGTAGCCAGAACACAAGCAAACCCTTCCCATTCTGGCCCACGGGTGACCGGTGTTATCACAACTCTTTCTTTCCCTGAAGCCAGGAAAGATGATAAAACCTGTGTATGTAGCCAAAAGACTGGCCTCAACTGGTTCAGAGGGGGAAAAAATTGAGCTGTCTTTTTTTTTTTTGCCTGTAGCCAAAAGACCTGGGAGCATTTGATGTACAGTCAGCAGGTATTTAAAAAAGAAAGAAAGAAAGAAAAAGGAAAAAAAAAAAAAAAACAACACTGAAAAGGCTTGGCTGCACTGGGGCCCTGACACACTCTCATCTAAAGCCTGGCCCTCGGCCAAGTTCATCTGTTAATGGACAGCCACAACCAGGGCCTGCACCTCCCCCACCTCCCTCCACCCCTCCCTGAGTCTTCTCTGTTCTCCTACCTCTTTCGAGCTCCTAAAAACTAGACATCGATTATGTCTGCGCTTTTCCCTTTCTATTCAAGATAAACAAAGTGCTTCAAGTTCAGGGCGCACCCTGGGACCCTTGACAAAACAATCTATCATTCTGTCTGCTAAACCAGTCTGGCTACACCACGGCCAGGGAGAGGAACGCTCCCAATGTACAATTTTCCCTTTGTGCTCCTTCCCTCTTGCCACTAACCTCTTTTCTTTACCACCTTCTCCAGAGCAGATGGACTTGACCACTTTGCTTAAGCCCCTCCTGGCAACCTCAGAAATTAAAGAAAAGGAGCGAGCTCCTGGCTACCCCTCCTCCTGCTCAGGTTTTCCTCCTCCCTCTCTGTGGCCCCCACGGTCCTGCACACACATGCACGAATCCCGTTAGACCCACACAATCCTTTCGACCCTCTCGCCATTGACACTCACCCAGCAAATAAATTAAATGTTAGGACTGCCCCTTCCTCTGCTCCCTGCAAGAATATTTTAAGTGAGTTTTGTTTTAAATCATATCCATTAATTTATCCTGACTTGCAATTAAATGCAAGCACACTTTTTACAACCAGTACGGAATGTATTAATTATAACTACAATTGGTCAAATGAGAGCACAGTCCCTCCGAAAAATATTAGTAAAATACATAATAAATAATATTAATGAAACAAAAATAGATTCATACGCCTTGGCCAGGGCTTTTATTATTTCATGCAAGGGGAAATCCAGCCAACTAAATTTGCTACACACACTTTGGCAGGACTCTGACCAACGGCCACCAGTAAACTCCGAAAAGTGTGTTTTGGTGGTGCCCTGGACTAGGGGCCTCTGTGCAGACACCGCCATGAGAAGCCAATGGTCCCTGCGCCCAAAGCAGGGTCCACAGCGTCTTACCCAGCTCTCCCATGTGGTCAGGAAAAGTTACCCACAGGCTGCTTCCTCTTCCCCAGCCAGCCCCGGCTGTTTTGTTAATGTCCACCCCGCCCCTCAAAGGACAAATGAAATCCCACAGACCCAGGGGGAAATGAGCCCGGCTGAATTAAGGGCTCAGGATTCCGGCACCATCAGCATCTGTGTTAAGGCACCGTATACTGCACCCAGCGCTGGAAGCTGCCTTTGTTCCTGCCACACCGCCAGGCCCCTGCTAACCTGTCTCCACATCACTCAGCCTCACGCCTCACCCCAGCGCTCCCTGCCCCCTCCCCTCCCCCCAAATCCAACACACCCACCGCACAATCGAATCTAATTAAGATCAGGAAGAAATTTGCATTTTCTTTTCACTGTACCCCCAGTAATCACAGAAGTTCTTCAAATTTTGAGAATTTTGTTCCTCTGCTAATTATTTCCCTCATTTTGCATTTCAAGGCACAAAGACAGTCTATCTCACTGGTGGTCTATTAATAGTTTGAAGTTTTGAGCATCAGAAGGTGGGTTTTTTTTTTTCTTTTAAAACTATTCTGTCATTTCCAGTTTTGTAAAAAGGTCTTTTTTTTTTCTTTTTTGGTGATAGTGGTAGTGATGGTGTTAATGTTTCTTCAAAAAGACAGCTTCTGTGCCATTCTGTGTATTATGATTTGGTTTCCCCCCTTATAATAGCTACTCTCTGCCTGGTTTACTGATTTACAGAACCTTGGTATATGAATGGCCAAAAAAAAAAAAAAAGGAAAGAAAGAAAATTCCTTGGCATAAGTATATGTTTGCTGATCAAATTTCAGATCATGTGTTGTTCATTATTATGACTTTACTTGAAAAACAGTTTGCCACAGTGAGATGGATTCACTTTATATGCTTTCTACCCCTCCACTCCCTTTAAGTACTTTGAAAAACAGTACAATTTTTTTAAGGTACATTTAAAGCATGAACTGGTTTGGATTAAAACAATGTTTCAATGTCCGTAAATTCCCTCAAAATACATTTTCAAAAGACTTATGCAAAGCCACACGTGATTTTGAGGGAGCTAATGAGATTGTCCCACCAACAAAATCTAATGGTGATTTAAGAAATTCTAATACTTTTCATTTACTTCCCGTAGAATTATTTGTATACTTGACATTTATACAGTTTCTCCATTATGTAACAATCTACCCTGGGTATACTAGGTTATGCCAATCTATTAGAATGAAATTTGTACTCCATATAAGCAGAAGTTTCCAGTGGTTTTGACTTACCATTATGTTTCAATGTAAAGTGTTATTATAGCAGAATATAAAGCACAGCTACTCCATGCTCACGTTTTTAACTCTAATACTGTAATCTTTCTTGCTGCTTCTAGGGCTGTGTCAGTGTTTACATTCCTGGAAGTTAAATAAACCGACATGGCAAAACTCCTGGATAGACTGAATAATAAGGCTTGTGATGACTAAATTGTTTACTTTTTACCTTGTTAGGA
The DNA here is from genome assembly GCF_041146395.1 of Eulemur rufifrons. NCBI lineage: Eukaryota > Metazoa > Chordata > Mammalia > Primates > Lemuridae > Eulemur > Eulemur rufifrons. The sequence goes on along the minus strand of NC_091001.1, from coordinate 68,476,443 downwards.
TCCCTTTCTTGTAAAGTTTGGTGGAGAGACACAGAGAGAAGGAATGAAGGGGAGTGATGTGAGATAGAAAGAGAGAGATTTATACACTGGCTTCCATATGTCACAAAGACCTTCCTATCCACAGCCAACACGACCGAAGCAGCATGCATAAGTTAGTTTTGCCTGTTTTGTTTTGTTTTGTTAAATACCAGGTCATCTGAATACCCCTCTCTCCACTACCACCCACCCCCATATAAAGATTTTTTTTGCCCATTTTCAAATAGCAAATTATCCATTAGATTTCATCATATCTTAGTAAAGCAATTACATCAAGAAAATGATAGTGCGTGTGGAATCAATTATGCATGCAGTTGGCCGGAGACCAAAGGCTGTGAAGTCGGAGAGGGCAGAATCGCTCGACACACACAAATAAAAAGCCCCTGGATCTCACAGATGGACCCCATCAGTTCATCTTACTGCCTAAAAAGTTCATGCACTTAATAATTTATTTGTGTTCTGGATACTGTTTCCCAGCTGAATATTAACAACTTTGAACTGAAGCATGCTTTTAGCATGGTATGGATGGAAGTCACGGTAGGGCAAAGCCAGGTCCCTCTGAGGTTAAAATTATAGTTATGTTTCTTACACACTGTTCATTTTCCATCACAATTTATTTTCTTTCATTAAACATTCCTTTTAATCAGAATATCAGTTTCAGTGTTCTGATTCTGCTTGTTAACCAGTGATAAACTCATAAACCAAAGATGAACATCAATAATACAGCACAGGCTATTCAACAGCAAAGGCAAACACCAAAATCACAGGCTCTCAAAAATCGGAAACCGTTAGTTAGCACCTTGTTTTCACAACCAGAACACTCGTGTACCTTGACCAAGATTTACTTTAGTGAAGAAGGGAGGACACACTGCAGCTCAGAGCAGCAGTGGAACAGGAAAACTTACTTGATCTAAAAGATAAAGGAGTCGGCCAAACCCAGGCCCAAGATGTCTAGGTGCTAGCCATATATTTAAGGAAGAAACCCAAAGCATCATTAGAAAGGTTTGCAGACGTGTAGCCTTCTCTCTTCTAAAGGAGGAGCCTGATGTCTTAGTACACTGGAATAGCCAAGTCTCTCTAACAATAAAAATGCCCAAAAATGTCTGTGGGGCAACAGAGACAGGCAATACATATTTCTGCACATATCTGGATGTGCCTCAATCATATACTTAAATTTTACAGTCTTCTCCCCAAATGAGAACGATTTCCAGCCAACACGTCCACAAACTGTACTTAACGTTAAAAGAAACGGATAAAACATATGTAATTACTCAAGGTTAGACTTTTAATTCCTCAATTCACTAAAGGAAACTTGGCAAGAAGATGCATCATTTTGCTCCTTTCTACTGGGGCATCTGAGGAGAGCCACTGAGGCAGCTAATACACAAAACATGATCAAAAGTGATTAACAACAGCTTCATATGCAAATTGCATTAATGAAGGAGTGCAAAGTCATCATGTAAATTAAATATGTCAAATCTCTTGGTGAACTTTCAATCTTGAGAAGAAAAAACACTGCTTTAATTTTTTTACATCATCAATTTTGCAAGATTGAAAATCTAAGAATCTTGGTGCTATAAACAATTTTCACCTTTTTTTTCTCCTTCAGCAGGCTGACAGGCCAGCCTGATGTGCACCGAATGTACATGTTAATAGGCCAATCAAAAATGCAAAACAATTCGCAATTACTGGAAGGACCTAATGGTCATTAGAATTTACAACTAGGTAATGAACTGAAGTCTGCCCACACCATGCATATTCATAAAGCAATTTAGCCTTTGAAGATTAAAGAAGTGCTTAAAATTCAAATGAGCTTTAGCAAATTATCAGTAAGATTCATCCAAAAAGCAAAGGGTTTTTCTTCCTATGATTTCCTCATTTTTTTAATGCAAAATTGTTATATCTTCCAGACTGAGCTTAAACTAAACATAGAGCTTCTAGTCAAGCCAAAGGGGCTAAGAGACAAACAGAGGCTGCAAACATCGTTACGGACTTTGTTCATAAAACTAAGCCCTTAAGAGCCAAACCTATCTCTAAACATGGTAATTTATCAAAAGCAGCCCAGAGTTGCTCATAGGCAACACTGCACAGTCCTCCAACAAGAACAGATTAACACGAGTCCCTCCACCCTCCCAAAAAGCCTTTTTCCCCTCAAGTTGTCTCTCCTGTGTAAACATCCACTGTGGTATAAAAACAGCTTTTTCATCAGCTTGGAGTGGCATTAATTTTAGAAGTTTCTGCTTCCAAAGGGAAAAGAGCAAGAAAGGAGAAGAAGGAAGATGAGGGAGAGGAGCGAGGTCTGGCTGACTTCTGGGGAGTGAAAATGCTGTCGTTTGGTATCTGTCTTTCTGATTCCCCCAGTGCTGCACTGGCAGCGTTTGATCCAAGACGAATGGGTCACACGGACATCAGCTGACACGCAGAAAGTCGTGGTGTCCACCCACCACCAGCAGCGCACCCCCGGTATTGGAGAACGTCGTGGGAATTTGGATTTTCATGCTTCCCAATTACCAGTCTGGGGGAGGATCCTTTCCTCGAATGCTAACTCACACCTTACTAACCTCCTGACATTTTAAAAATTCCAGTGACAGAATTCCCAATGAAGCCCTCCTCTGCCTCCCACCCCAAAGACCCCAACGCAGGTGGAAGCAGGAAAGCATACGAAGTCCTGTCCCGGCTGGCATGCGAGTCAGACTGAGAACAACAGCTTCGAAAGGGCCACGTGTCCGAGCTTCCTGCTCCACTGCTAGACCCAAAAGCTCTCTGCTGTGGAGACTGTGTTTGAACTCCTATTCAAAAACATTCCAGCAACTTCTCTCAGCCATCCTCCTGCCCCTCCAGCCCCCAGTCTGACTTTTTCCTAGAGTTGATCTTACTGGAAATGTGGATGTATCAAGGCAATGAGAAAGAGCAGGAAAGAAAGAGTAAGGAGAAAACCATAGGTGCTACCGGTGATCTGTTAACTCTCTCATCCTTGGGCCCTGCTCAGAAACGCGCCACATTTTAACGTTTATTAGAAGGGATGGGATGCAGAGCTGCACGGAACCCGCATCCACAACCATCTGTACGAGCCACAGGTCCACAGTCCTGACCAATTCCATTTGACACTAATGTTACTCTACATGAGTAGAGTTCAATGAGGGCTGATATGGGATGTGACAAGGTAAATCAGAATTAGATTAAAAACAAAAGTTTAGAAACCGATGCTACACTGCAGAGCAAATGGGACTTGAAGGCCAAATTTCCCCTAACTGCCTTCAAGTGATTTTCCCTATTAGAGCATTTGCCTGCCACCCCCCTGCTGGCAATGCCGCAATCACATCAGAAGGTAAAGTGGAATGCATATAGGAAGGCTTGAGATATTCCTCTTTAAATACAATACCTATATATTTAATATATAGCGATTAACTTCTGGTCAGGAGTCTGCAGGCAGCAGGCTGCCCCAAGCAGATAGGAGGGGAGGGGGGCCCAGAGCTGGGACAAGCACAAAAGACAGGTCCAACAACAATGCCTGCTGTCAGCAGCTGAATTATTTTTATACAGGAATTTTTATCTCTATTGTACAAACAAGTACGTGTCTGTGCTGACTTGTTAAGCAATCCACTTGTATGTAGAATAAGATTTTTTTTTCTTTCTTGCTACCAGTCACACAGCTCCAAGATCAGAAGAAATACGTAGTCTTTGAAGCTGCTCAAATGTTTTAGTTAAAAGGACAGCAGTTGTTTTCAAAGATCCAAGAGTATCTTTATCAGAATTAAATTTTTCCTTATTGATTTTTCCCCTTAACATAACAAAAACATAACATGAGAAGGTTACGATTTATTATTAAAATTTTTTTCAGCCTTTAAATCATTCTTCAATAGCCAATGCTCACTTTTAAATGTAAAGGAATAATTTTTTTTTTTTTTTTAATTCTTAGGGTGGGATGGAGTAGGGGAGAGAAACTCATGGGATTCAAGATTTAACATTGGTTGATGCATTGTTTTAACTGGGAACTCAAAGGATTTTGGGTGGGGGAGTTAAAATAGACAGTAAATGGTTCATTGTGGGCTTCCCCCTAAATATAAATAAATCATGAAATCAAGGTATACCTTGAGTTGGTGAAGGAAAATGCTTTAGGTTTGGTTCTTCGGGGGGGGGGGGGCGGTTAAGGTTTTTCTCTTTTGGGAGGTTTTACTGGCCAAAGAGAAACTTCATACCTAAAATGTCTCAGATCCGACTCGGCATCTAATGCTGCTTTATGCTCCAACTAACATCAGAATCCAAGCTACACCTTATTTCCCTAAAAATTAACAGATGTGATTTTTTTTGCTGCTTTTTTTATGCATCATTACATATCAAGAAAATGAACAACTGATGACTATACATTTAAAAGCCCTGATGCTTAGCAGGAAGCTTGCTTGTGTTTTTTCAGAAAGTTCAAAAAGAAAACAGAAAGGGGAGGTGAGTACACAGCGGCACCGGTGTTCTTTTTGAAAACACCTTTGCAGGTTTCACAATAATTCCATTCTTTATTTTAATGGGAATTTTTAATCAGCGGATTGGCCTCTATCTAAAACTAAGATCAAATTGTAGGTGTAATTGTTCAGTGCCAATGCTAACAACAGTAAGGATACAAACAAAAACTCATTGTGAGTGACCAAAGGTCCCCAGGTATCCCCTTCATCAACATACCTGCTCCAGGTTCCCACTGGGAATTCCCTGGCGGAGACGGAGACTGATTCAGTTCTGAATAACATGCTGCCAACCCTATCTGGAAAAGGGTGTGTGCAAGGCGCCTCCTCGCCTCTTTTACAGGAAGTTTACACCTGATCATCTCACCTTCAGTGGGCTATAATTTGTTGTTTAGCACTCTAAGAACTTGGTATTTTATCTATCTAAAGAGATCCAAAAGAAAAAAGGAGGGCAGAAAAGGAGCAAGCTGGGGCGCAGCCTACCCTGGTGCACTTGTCCACCGTGCACCGCTCATCGCCTTAGAGCAGCAACCTGCTCAGGTAAGCCTCCCAGCAGCATTGCATCAGATCTGCCCAGAGCCGTCTCCAGGGTGAACCAAGAGATGAAACACTTCGGTTCCCCGTCTGCAAACTTCTAATTTGCCAGTTCTTGGCAGCTTATTTTTCCAAGTGTTTTGTTTCAGGAAACATGTATTTTTCTTTATGCGTTGTGTGGATCTACCACAACTGGTTCTGACAGCTGTTGATTCTGTTAAATGAACACATTATAAAAATCTTCTTTAAAACCTCAAGCAACATGGGCTCAAAAATATAATGGTGAAATATTTAATGGAGTTCCAGTTGAGAGTTGGTTTAAAAAGAAAAGTACAAATGAGGTAAAGAAGTGCATTAAATCAGCATTAGATTTAAGCTGAAATCTGTGTGTGTGTATATGTGTGTGTGTGTGTTTAATGGGGAAAGAGGGGTGTTGCAAATCACCGCAAATATTTACACTGTACTCCCTTTGTTCAAATCACATACTTTTAACAGGGAAAGCTGGAACTGTGGCTATTTAAAATTTTAAATATTCAAACGCCTGTAATTAACCATATGAAACAAATTATGTTGCATTTCTCCATACCAGCACATGCAAAAAATTCTGGTGGTGGGGACTGGGAGGTGGCAGAGTTGGGGAGACAACTCCAAGAGAAGGAAAGGATGACGTTTTCATTTTGCTATAGATCAAAGGAGAACAAGAATGGAAACTGTGGCATATCGAGCATTTTTCCATTGCTGTCTTTCACACTGGGCTATCTAAGTTTATACAATTCCCCAGACTAGCTGCATATTAAGCTTGCTGTGTACAGCTTTATTATGGTGCGGTGGTGGAAGAAGCATTAATATTCCGGCTCTGCATCTGACAGGGCATTTACATGCGCCCATCTGAGCAGCACCTGAGAGCTCCTCCAAGGTGCAGTAACTGTGCGCCTATTGTAAAGGCAAATGAAGCTCACCTATTCCCTGCTGGGATCAGAAGTGACCTCACCACCCCCCATGCCTCAAATCCTTCCCTTGCCAACCTAACTCAATGCCATCGCAGAATGACGAATGAGCTCAGAAATAGACCCCAAGTTACTAACCCTGCTAAGAACAGCAAAAGCCTTTGCTGAAATGTTTTAAAAATGCATAGGGAGTGCAGCTGGCCAGTAAAAAGCAGAGAGACAAATTCCAGTGAACCCAATATGGAATACGTTACATTCTAAAACTGATTAGAAATACAGTCTGATGTTTACTGGCTTCAAATTGAGTTTGGCATCGAGCATACTGGCTTTAATAATGCTGGCATTTTTTTATTATTATTATTTTAAATCTGTCTTTGGTCTCTAGGAGCACATGTAGAGAACTAAAGAATTCTTATTTGTCAGGTTACATTTCCTGGAAATTAAGTTTGTGACAGAAAATGACTCCAGTAGCAATAACATGGTTCATGCTCAAATTAATTAGGTCATGTTGTAAAAACTACATGGCAAATTACAAAGGTAAATTTACTGATATTGGCCAGTGCTCTATACCCTGGTAGTAAAGGTGAGAAGCTGTTTAAGGATGTTTATTTACCTGGGTTCAGGTAAAGAAGGAGGGAGGGATATAATGGTCAATTTCCTCTTTGTATTACAAATAAAAATATCCATCATTATCCATTAAATTATATAGTCTGAACATATTTTATGAACTTTATTAATGTCCTCCAAATAGACACATGACTTAAAAACCTGCTTGATCTGAAATAATGTTAAAAGTGGGCTCTAAGTTAGAATCTTTTTTTTTTTAATCCTTGAAATAACAACACTGCTGACATAGCCATGACCCAAATGAAATCTGAACAAGCAGAAAGGTACTAAAGATCCTTGGTGATTAAATCTCATGCTAAAAAAGTGGCAAGGTGCCAGGCTGGGTCCAGCTTGATGCTAAGTGTTTTTATTGCACTAAGCTGGTACTACTGTATGTAAAAACAGACTTGGGCTTGGGGTAAATTTTGTCAAATGATTTCTTTGTGCAATAAAGAGTGTGAACAGACCAAGTAAAGTAGATTAAATTAACAGCGAGTGATGCAATCTTGGTGCATCTCCCTGGCAGTGCTTTCTACTTCAGTTAAATTTAATATTTTCCCCCAAAGGAAAGCCACAAACTTTTTTCCTTTCTCATTGACTAGTGTGCAAAGCCACCATCTACCTCTTCTTTATTAAATACTTTCATTAAGAAATCATGAAAATCTAAAAAATGTTTCCCTAGGATTTGCGTGTTTGTTATGTACCCCAATTTAGTACTCCCACATGAGCCAAACTACATGGAGGCTGCAGTGTGAAATTAATGATTTTCCAGGAGTCTAGAATGTGCCATTAATATGCATCCAACTCGCCTCTTCCCTGAGCTGAAGGTTGCCTGTCCTGACCCTGCCTGCCCGTTTCTACACCCAGTTGCATTTTCCAGCCCATGAGCAGCTCCACAATTAAATGCCATTCACTAGAAAGGTGTGCAAAACATATTTCAGATTCTTTATAGTAAAAGGCACAACTTGCAACACAACAAGGAATGGGGTGATTTAAGAAATTACAGCACTGTTTTTTTAAGCATTCACAGAATAAACACAGAGAATGGGAGGAAACTTTGTCCCCCCTGCTCCTGTTCTTGAAGTGAATACATATTTGTGTTTCCAATAAAAGGCCATTTTTACATTAACTGTCTGTAACAGCAGGAGACAGAAAAACTAACACAATCTCCACATCACACACAGGATGATCTTCATATCACGTGGACCTATTCTCAAAACTATTATTTATAAAGGACGACCAGGAAAATGCACAATGCATCTTTTCTGTGTCACCAAAAGGGTAATGTCTGAAGAACTTTAGGGTCTTTGGGATCTGCTACATTTTAGATATTTTTTTTTTTTCCTTTTGGCTTTCCGAAGTAAATTTAGCAGCCATGCGGGCCACTGTGTTTAATTAAGCTTTCAAAAGTCCTCTGACAATGCCAACAATTGTAGGACTTCTGTGGCTCAATCATGCAATCACTGTGACAGTTCTATTTACAATTTGTCTTAGAAAGAGTTTCTCTGACATTGTACTTTGACAAAACATCCAAGCTGCCAGTTCACAACCTTTCTCTGTCTTATTTACAAATACAGCTTATATACAGGACTCCCAGTTTCATGAACATGAGTCTTTGGGTAATAGCCTCACATAGGCTCCCTATGAAAATCTTAGGTATTTATTAGGAAACAATATTCTCTATTTTCTGGATTCTGAAGGTAAATAAAATGTTCACCAGAATATTGTTTTTTTGGTGGTGGTATTTTTTTGTTTTAGCTGCCATGCTGAAAATTCACTTCAGAGGTCAGTAGTTTTTATTCAGAATCACACAAATAAAGAGAAATGAAAAATAAGTAGTCATAATAGGATACTATAATTTATAGTCTCATTTACAATTACACCGTAAAGTACACAAATACATCCTCCAGTTCAGTCTGAACTAGTAAAGAATTAGAATGGGTACAAAAAGAAAAGGCAAGTTGATTTTCTAAATTCTGAAAGGCATAAGTATGTTGTACTTGATTTACCTTTAAGTAACATGCTAATGTATTTCCATTTTGAATTAGTATTTCCCCCTTTTTAAAGTATCCGTCTTACATAATCTAAATATTAGCTAGATTGTCTAGGCAAATAATTTTAAACACCCTGATAAAAATGTCTATGTTCATGATTTTAAGGAGAAAAAAATGTTATATATCAATAGCAGCAGACTTCACTACATTTTATAGGACTTGTCATATTTTTTCCCCATTCTCTAAAAAAGCTAACTTTATGATCGTCCAACCCTAATTTAAATGTTCCTATGTGCAGTAAGCCAAAACCTCAAATTTGACACTATAGGATAATATTTTTGGCCTTTTCTATAAGGGAACAGCAGCTTTACAATCACTCATCTTCGATGAATATTTCCCCCATCATAAAATATGAAACAAAACAAAACCCCTGTTGAAAGCTCTGTCAGTCAAAGGCTGGTGATATCTGATGGTGGGTATTTGACACACATAATGATGAACTGGGCCCACACAATATAAGCTGCTAATTTCCAGTTAACTTAATACTATTTGAATGGTCTCAATGGATCACAGTCACACAACATTTTGAATATTTGAATAAAATGCAAAAAGCAACCTGGTCAGTGTCTATGTGTATAGTTAACGTGTACACGGATGAAGGTGGGGAGGACATCCATGTATAACATGTTAACTATACACATAGACGCCACCAGGTAAAATGCATCCTCTCTAAAAAATACTCAGCTTTGAGCCTATGTACAGTAAAAATGCATACCAGTTTACTGAAGATTTAAAGAACTCTACCTTATTCTCCTATCTGAAAGCCCCGAATTTTAAGCTTTATTTATCTAAGGAAGAATATCTGTCACTGTTTTATTCTTGCTTCCTGCCTATAAAATGGCACAGGCACACAGTGAACTCAAATCCAACTTACATCTCTTTAATAAAGCCTTTCCTACCCAGCGCGCTTAAATGACTACCTTTTATGTGGTTGCCAAACATATTCTTCTAGAGATTCATCAATATATCTTTCCTAATACAAAGCATTGCTTCTCCTTTCTTTTTGTGACACAATTCAAATATCTACTAAATGATTACTGTTATTGTTTCCTTCCTCATCATAAAAAGAAAAGCAGACTTGGAATTGTGGAGACGGGCTTTAGAGAAAGGGGCTGGGGGGTACACAGCCGTCTTCCAGAACTTTGCTTCAGGGGCACCTGAGGGCCAGAGCATCAGAATTTATGTGCAATGGTAGAATGTTAATTTCACCATGGGAAACTCTTAATTCATTACTGTGAATTATGAGAAGTCGTGATTCTAGTTACTGACGTCTCGCTTTGAGATGTGACCACACTATTTACGTTCACCCAATTCCAGGGTGGGAACAGGTGATTAAACACAATGAAAGGAATCAAGACTTGGTAATTATTCGTGCATGAAAGGTTTACCTCACCTGGGTCACAGCACTTGTGCACCCATTGAATGTCTCAGACACCTTAGACAGCTTTTCATCTCAGTGAAATTATTTAGTATTAGCCCTATAAAATATATTTTAAATTTGGGGGGGGGGTTCTCTAGGCTCTGCTATTGTACTAGTTCTTTAAAAAAATAAAAGAACCTTTATGACAACCTGGGAAGTAAAGCAAGTATCTTTTCCTTCCCTATGCAGATCCACAACTGCAACAGCAAAAAGCCTGAACTATATATAAGGCATTCCCCCCAGCGTTTAGATTCCTCCTCTAAGCACAGAGGCACAGAGTTTTTGAGCTGGTTAATCTAAGACTGAATAACCTATTTGGGACCTCAGTAAGAAGTGTGGTTTTAATTCTTGCTTGACAGACACTGTGTTTTGTCTTTTAAACGAGCAGCTCGATATGTAAATACGATGTTACATCACGCAAGTGTTACTCCATATTTGGTGATTTAGCAAGGCTTTGGATCTCCGAAGACGACAAATCCCCTTCCGCCTGCTCTTGCTTCATTAATCATGCCTCACACTTCTGTTCATTTTCCTTCCAGTCACAAGACAGCACATGGAAATGGTCATTGCCATATCCTACTGTGGGCTGGGGGAGATAAAATCTTAACCTATATGTCACATAAGCTAAATGTGGTAGATTCAAGAAAAATACTTTGTAAATGCAGCTTCCCTGGTAGCAGATTTCTCATTTCACTAAAGGGAAAGTATCTAAATGTTATTACAGAAAGCATTAGAAAGAAAGAAAAAGAAAGACAGAAAGAGAAGGAAAGAAAGGAAGGAAGGAAGAAAGGAAGAAAGAAAGAGAAAGAGAGAGAGAAGAGAGAAAGAAAGGAAAGAAGAAAGAAATAAAGAAAGAAGAAAGAAAGAAAAAGAAAGGAAGGAAGGGAGGGAGGGAGAGAAAGAAAGAAAATGCCACATTTGATTTTAATGATCAAATTCCAGAGGGGGAGAGGAGAAATAATGTGACATTTAATCCCCTCCGGAGCACTGACCTATTATGGTTCAACTTTGTGGTCAAACTAGGTCAGAGAGACAAGTTCCAGTGAATCAATTGACTCTATGCACTACCTTTCCTAAAACTGAACAAACCTTCTAGAGGGTGGGGGGCAGACAGAAGAAAGTGATCTACTGATAGGCACGGTGTTTTGATCATCACAGAACCTGCATTTACTTTGTTTAAGGTGCTAAACCAAAAAATGTTTTGAGGGTCACTATATAGTGTTGCTGTTTATCACCTAGAGTAGGGAATTTAAGTCCCTCAGTTAGACTTTAATTCCTCTTCCCTTGAGCTGCCGAGAAACCCACACACCTAGCTACCTCTCTGCTAAAATTAGCTGAAGGAGAGAAAGCTGTTGAATATGTGTATGTATTTTTCCAAGAAAAATTTTACATTGTGTTTTAACAGAAACAGTGGAGTCTGGACTGGACATTTGTAAGGGTGACATGTGGCTGTGTAAACCACAAACAAAATCAAGATACATCTGTCAAAACCACATCAGAGACAAGAGAGAGCACAGAGAAGCATTTATCACTTAGCTGAGGAGGCAGGCTGCAGGGAGCAGCCGTTCCTGTCAAACCAACCTTTTGAAATTTCCAACATGCCCTTAAACTTTTCGAGTAAGCATGTCTGTTCGCTTCAGCAACTGCCCTCTCTACTCTGGCCTGGCCAGTGGAAAATGGCATCTTAAAGTCAAGGTCATGGTGTCATCCCACCACAGGGCTGTGTTTAATTACAGCCCCATACGGGCTGACAGCCAATATGGATCCAAGGCTAGCCCTGAAGCTCAGTTAACTCTTTCCACTTCCTCCAAACTGTCCTGCCAGCCCACCCTACCAGAGGAAGCCTTGAGAACTAACTGTACCCCCAGGGAGGCCTGACCAGGTATTCTGAGTCAAGCAGCTCATTGGCTGAACTACAAATGTCTATATGGCCACAGTGCTCCTGACATGTCACCAGTGCTGGAAATGGACATTGGAAACTGGACTAGGTATAGTAAGGTTCAACACTTTAAAATGAGAAGGCGAGGAAGGAGAAGAAAAGAAATTCAGAATCAACAGCTCCAGAGAGAGGGTGTCAGGTGTGTGTACCTATTCTGCCTACATCTGACTCAGTGAGGTGGAAAATATTTGTTTTTCTGTGTTCTGGACATAAGCAATAGGAATGATTATTTTAACATTACAGGCTGTCATGGACAGCCACATGGAGAGAAATACAGAAAGCACTTCACCACTCCTTACTGCTTGGCTACAGCACCTCTGAAAATGAAAAGAAAACATGCAAACAGCTTTTCTCCTTGCTTCTCATTTACCTGCTATGTGTTCCTGTTTGGGGCAAATTCCTCTAGATGACGTTGATAAACAATCGTCATCCTCTGGCGTGACCTGGATGCCAACCTCCACGGGATTGGATGCTTTTTTCATCTCGATTGGTGAAGGGGAAGGTGGCTTATCCACAGCTTTTTCTAAGCAAAGGCTGCCATTGCATTGTTTCCGTTTGTGCTCGATAAAAATAAGAATGTCCCCCAATGGGAAGTTCATCTGGCACTGCCCACAGGTGAGGAGGTCATGGTCCCCTTCTGGAGCTCCCAACGGGCCGTGGTCTGGTTCATCATCTGTAAGAATGGCTTCAAGAGGTTCGGCTGTGGTTGGAGAAACAAAAGCACAATTATTATAGTGTCAGAGAGGAGAGAAAAGGGGAAAACACTTTCTCAACCCCATCCCATCCCACCACATTATGTATAGTGTTTCTAGGCTTCTCTATATAACACTCAGAAAATGTGAACATACAAAAATGTGCAAGGATGTGAAGGTTATCAACAAAAAGGCAAATTTATCAATGAGGCAAATCATCACATATTTAAAGAAAACAGTCTGCATAACTCCAAAGAAAGCACACACTACACACTACACACACACATACATGTGTATGGTTTGTAAGTTTAGAAAGAATATAACTTAAATAAATAGTTAACACAAGGGACATAAAGAAAGCTTAAATAATAACTACGAGAAAAGCTGGTAAAAACATTGATTGAAACCAAATTTGTTTCTTTTTTCCTATACGCTAAGTTGTCTATTGTGCCAAAAGGAAAGGTGAATAAACACACACCCCCTTTGTGTGTGAATGTATATCCTCCTAAATATACAGACATGGCTTCATAAATTAGAAAGCTACTACATCACACAAAAAAAGTGCCATATTTACACTGCCGTAATAAGAAAACTACTACATTCACCTATGAAACGATCTAAATAATAATCATAACGCAGCATAATGCACACTGCCAAAAACCCTTCTGATCTCACTCTCAGCACTGCCACAAAATCAAAGAAATATCAAATTCACTGGCAATTCTTCTCAGACACATTAGCTAAATAGGATACTTTTGAGTACTTAAGAAAATAAGCCAATTAGTCATTTTTTTATTCGGAAAAAAAAGAATGCCTAAAATATTCTAAACATGCTTGCACTTGGTAGCATCCATGACATAAAAATCAGAATGGTCAAGCACACACCACGTTTCAGAACAAGGCTGAGAAGTCCTTTCTTCAGACTTGAAATACTTTGCCTAATGTTGTCAAAGTTGACTAATTTTCTGAATGAGCTCCAAAACGCTTCATTATGAGACTATTTCTGCACACATAATCACCAGCGGATGCTGTAACAAGGTAGACATGTCTTTCTTTCCTGTTTGCTTTTTTTTTTTTCAACTTTGTACCAAAATACTCCAGCATCTATTTGAGTAGTTTCTATCATTTTTTAACCTTCCAAAGGGGAAAAGAGAGTTGACAAGTCTCTGCTCGTGAAATCTTATGCTTGCTCTATCAAAAAGAAAAAAAAAAAATCACAAAATAAAAAACACATCCAGGATGCTGCCAGTTAATAAAACTGAAGCAGAAAATGTACAAGTCTTAAACAGTTAATCAGTCTGACCTTCTTTAGCAAGCTGCCAATTTCACATTTAATGAACTTAAAGCCACAGAGAATCAAAAAATAGATTTTAATTTGAGTGTAGAATATTGGAACAGATTTTGATAAAGTGCAAAAATCCAGTGAACTCAGGTTAAATTTATTTCAACCCTACCCAGGCTGAATATTGAGGGGGAAGATCTAGAGTAACTCCCAGATGTGCTAGGTGAAATAATATTGAGAGAGCCCTGCCTAGCTGCACCTGTGCTCAAGTAGGACATGTCATAATTTCTAGCCTCTGGTACTCCTCCTAATTTAACATAAGGTCACCACAGGAATATGAAGGTTATATTCCTACTAATAAAGACTATAAAGGAAGCATTTATGTTTCTTTGCCCAACATACTGACCAAAAGACAAATACAGACTATACATGCACACTTCTTAAATAAAAGGAGAGAAACGGAAGTGCTTCTGCATTGTGCCTTTATGTCATTTTTCTCCTACATTTGCTTTCATTTTGACCAAGTGAGAAACTGAATAGGGAAGTCATTCTCCAATATCTCTGGTATTTGAAATAAGGATTTTAAGTACACATTGACAAATGTGGCTTTTTTTGTTTAGCATTAACTACAAGTTCTGAGGTTTCCAGACTGCAGGAACACTCAGGAAACATTTTATTTTAATACAGTTAGTAGTACGTGGAAGCTTTGCAAAAAAACATTTTTTAAAATTCCACCGTTAAGATTCATTTTTTTATTCCCAAGGCTTGACACATTTCTGGAAGTGGGAATATTATTTAGGAGCAAAAGGAAATATTCTCCTAAGTATCAAATAGTTAAAGGTAATGCGGTTCAAAACAGACTTGGTTAAAGTCTTCTAAATGTAGTGACTGAACTGATTTACAATCAAAACCAGGAAATGAAGTGGTAATTCAGAGGTTGCTGATTACACCTCCACATTTCACCTAATTAATTTTATAGGAGGCAAAGTTCTTGAAAATAACAAGATGATCAAATGTACAGATATAAAACCTGTAACCTCAACATTTTCTATGCTCTTAACGTAAATTATTGCTAATTAACAAGAATTATATCCTAATGTATGAAATACATTTAACATCGTCTCCTTGCAAAACATTTGGCTAGTGATGTTCTGAGAAATGCCAAAACGTGTTTTTATTATTGCTGCTATATTATTAAAAATCAGACAAAGTGGGACACAAAGAAAATATGAAAATACAATTCTCTTGGTGTAGTCTACTGATTTGCATTGACATCTTTTCTCAGTGGCAATCAACATTTCCTTTCTGGGCATCTGATAATTTCTCTGCATTTTAATGCAAATTCCTCTTTCCTAAAAACCTTCCTAACCTCAGTCATTTACCACCACCACCCCCCAATTCAACTCCATCCTCCTTCTTCCCCACAATACCATCGTTTCTAAGCTCGGGCCTAAACTCCGGCTACAAAGCAGGGAGTCCTCGATTGAAGTGGAAGGGAGTGGGCAAATAATCATAATAATTAGCCGTGAATTCTCTCTACAAGGGGAGGAAGAGAAATAGAAAATAAAATGCTTCTGCGTTCAAACAGCAAGACAGCCTGGAACGTCTCAACGTCCCAGCGGCAGACTGAGATCTCTTTCCTCTCTCTGTAGTTGCAAAAGAATAAATTTAAGGAAAAAAGAATCCTTAGAAGAAATGTTGGGAAGAAGCAGGGGAAACGAGGGCTGCTAGGGAAGGCGGAGGGGGAGGGGTGAAGGGAGATGTGTCTTCAAGTTTGCTTTCCAAGTCCTTCCCCTTGATTGTCTTAACAGGGTAAAGAAGCAAATGAAGGCTCAAATGCATAGAGGAAAAGCAAAGAAACAAAAGCGAAGCCGGGGGCTACAGGCCCAGGGCAGGGGGCCCGGCAGGGGTGGGCCGTGCAGAAAGTGAAGTTGGGCGCCGGGACTCTAAGGCACAAAGCGAGCAGCGTGCTGGCTGCAGGCTCCTGCCGCGCTTGCTGCGAACACGTGCAGCAGCAGCCGCGGGGCCTTGGGGCCGGGGGCCCAGAAGCAGCGAGCAGCCAGGGGCCCCGACTGCTGCCTCCCACGCCCGTCCAGACCGGCCGCGCGGCGACGGTTCTCTGGGCCCTGCAGTTGGTGAAAAAGGAAGTGAGGTCTGGAAAACCCGGCTGGTTAACCCGGTGCAGTCTCGTTATCCCCACACACACCCCAAACGCGGGTCCTGAAATTCATTCCGTGTCCACACGCTTATACTTTTTACTTTGGGGGATCTCTGCAAATGCGTTTTCCCCGCAATTCTGGGCACTGGGTGTGCGCACAGCGGCGGCTGCGGTTATTCATTATTAATGACGCTGCTTGCCCGCATCATTATGATGATAACTATTACTATTGTTGTGATTCCGGGCTCGGAGGCGAGAGCCGCGGGAGGCGGGGAAGGGGTGTCGGTCTGCAGAGCCGCCCGGCAAGCTCGCCGCAGCCACCAATGTCTGTGCTTTGCGTGGGGATGATAGGGTAGAAGAAGTGAACCTAGAGACCAAGGGCAAACTTGCCATAACCCTCCCTTCGGCCATGCCCTGTAGCCCAAGAGCGCGCACTCCTCGTTCCTCTCTACCAAAAATGCCCGCCCGGAAAGAAAGCGAAAACTGCACCCCGCTCCTCGCCCAGCGCGCGCTGGTCTCCTCAGCTCGCGCACCGGGGTGTCGGCCGCGCGCCCGGGCGCTTCTCCGCGGCCCTGGCCAGAAGCATTTTTAAAGTCAAAATGAAGAACAAAGACATAAGGAGAGATGGGGGGAGAGAAAGGGAATTCTGCCTAACCGTTCGTTCCCCCCCCCACCCCCACCATCGCAAAGCTCGTCACTCTCCGGACGAGAATCGCCGGGCAGGAGGTGGGGGAGGCTCTGGTACAGGTTCAAGTTCGCTGAGCTTTCTTGATCTTGTTCTGCCTCCTAGCGACAGAATAGCTTATTCAGCCCACGCAGGGGGAGGGGGGTCCTGAGGACTGGGATGGCTCCCGCCCCCTCTGCGCACCCAGAAAAAGAGAAGAGAAAGGAGTGACCCACGCACCCCCTCCCAAACTGGCCCTTTAACCCAGTGCCCGCACCGGGACAGAAGGAGAGGGGACTAACCCTCCCAGCTTGGAGTGTCCTGAGATGGACCCAAGAGGGAGAGGGGTACGAGGGAGCAGCCCGGACTGCGCGCCCCAGTCTGTCCTTTGAGCCCCCATTGCATCCTTTGGACGAAGGACCCGGCTTTCCCGAGTCCTGCGAACACTGCCCTTCCTTCCCGCCGGTACCTGGCCGGGCTGTAACTTCACACCGCCGCGCGCAGCGTCTGATCCGCATCCGGCACAGCCGGGGGAGTGGGGGGCGGGGGAGAGCGGTGAGGGAGGGATGCGCGGGGGTGGGGAGAGGGAGGGCCCCGCAACGTGCCAGGGCGGGGGAGCTTCCGAAGTGTGTGACAAGTTCCAGGGCCCAGTGAAAAATTCAATTCCCTGTGCGCACCCCCAACACCCCTTTAAAAAAAGAGAACCAAGTATAGGTGGTCCTTTAAAATTGCATCAAAAATTAAAATAAGAATCATAAATGAGGTTGAGGGGGATGCGGGCCCTCTTACTCCTTTCTTTCTCTTGCTGCCAAACTTTCCTAAGTGCCTATCGCCCGCCTTTCCCGGCGCACTCAGCCGGAGACAGCCACCTCGATCACCACCACCTTCTGTCTAGACTCACAAGGACCCCTGACCGAGCCAGGCCCGGGGTAGAGAGCAAGAACCCACGGGTGGGGTGCGCGGGGTCCCAGGATCCAGCACCCCTGAAATGCATACTCGAACACACTTCTCCCCTGCCCACCCCCACTCCTGGCCTGGCTGCGATCGGGTGCACGGGGCTGCTGGCCAGACCCGGTGAGAGGGGGCAGGGAAAGCACGTGGTGACCTCCCCGCTGTCCCAAGCACTGGACAAGAGACGTCTGAGAGTACTTGGGGCGGAGGGGAGGGGGCGCGCAGAATACGTTTTTCCTGTAGCTTTGCAAAATTAAAATGCTTTGCAAAGCTGAGTTTCACCCAGCAGATTTCTCAGTCTGGGAGGTCGGGAGGAGGTCTGGGCATTGTGCTGGGAGCGGATGGGGACTGCGGGCCAGGCTAGCGCGGAGTCACAGCGTGGCCTGCCGCGGTGCCCGGCGGGTGGGCGGCGGGCGCCGGGTGGGCGATCCCGGGCTTGGCTAGGGCGCGGCGAGGTCGGGCGAGGCCCGGGCGAGGCCCGGGCGAGGCCGGCCGCCGCCGCCGCCTGCTCCCGGGCTGCCGCGCCGCGCTCGGTCCTCAGTCTGTTTGTTGGCAGGAGGCTCCCGCACACGCGGTGCTTGTAAACATTCAGACACGAGATTTTTCCCAATCAAAATCCACTTCCACTTTTTTTGAAAATCTTCCAAAAAATAGTAAGAGGAGGGAGTTCCTCTCTCCCTCTCTGTGCCGCCGGCGCCCTAAGTTTGCAACTGAAGGGGTTTTTGAGGAAGGGGGTGACTGTAAATTTTTTTTTTTCTCCATGAGAGATTGTGAGATTTTTTGCAAGGGGGGGGGAGTCAAAGAAGACCGTTGCAGAAAAGGGCTGGCAGAGCGTTTGGCTTCTGTTTGGGGGCAAGAAATTGTACGTTCTCTTGCCTTGTTTTATTTTATTTTTATTTATTTATTTATTTAATTTTTTTTGCACGTCTCCTCCTCGCCACCTCTGAGGCTTGGCCGGGAGGGGCGAGCAGCAGCAACCCGAGCGGTAGCGGTCCCGGCTCCCTCCCTCTCTCTCCCGCGTGCCCACCGCCACCTCCTCCCCCGGCCCTCGCTCCTGCCCTTCGGCGGCGGCGGCGGCGCGGAAGGGCAAGCGCGAGGAGCCGGCACAAAAGGCAGCGGGACAAACACCCACCTCGGGCCGGAACAAAAGGCGGCAGCGCCGGCCGCGTCTCCCGTCCTTCCCGGTCACCCGGCTCTCCCCGCCGCCCCGGCCCCTCTCCCGACTCGGCAGACTGGGGAGCGCCAGGGGCACCCTTCCACAGTCCCACTTTCTCACTATTGTGGGATGACTACTTTCCTCCCGGTGCACACTTGACCGTGAGCGCGCTGGTGTCCAAAGGCCAGTCTCACCTCTTTTCTCCCCGGGAATTTTTTTTTTTTTTAGACTTGGACTCACTCTCCCCCATCCCCCTTATCCTACGGTGAGTGGAAGCAAACCCCCTTTCCCCATCAGCTCCCACCCCCAGGTTTGCATGAGTTGTCCGCATCCTTAGCATTGTTCATTATTTTGCAAAACGGGGGGCGCTGGTGGGGGGGGATCATCGCATTCCTTTTCGAAAAGAGAAATAAAACGGCGGAAAGGAGGAAAGAGGAGGAGTCAAATTTTTGTAAAATTAAATAAAATTAAAAGGTGCGTGCTATCTCAAAAGTGCACACGGCTGTGGTTTGAGATGGGATAAGGGGTTTTTTCCCCCCTTTTAATCTTTTTTACCTCGACTCTCGGAGGTTTTTCTTGTGAAAAATTTAAAAATGCATGCACACACCCCTCTCTCCCCCTCGCTCTTGCTTCTCGTCCTGCGCGCTCTCGTGATTATTAATAATTATTATTACTATTATTGGGTTACTTACGCGAGAATTCCCGTTTGCTTAAGTGCTGGGGTTTGCCTTGCTTGCGACGAGACATGGTGGGCTGCGGGGCGGGCGGCGGCGGCGGCGGCGGCGGCGGCGGCGGCAGGCGGACGACGGCTCGGTTCACATCGGGAGAGCCGGGTTAGAAAGAAGGAGACTCCAGAGAAAATATCTTCATCAGTGCCTTTTGACATCCAAAATAAATTAGAAATAATACAAAGATGGCGCAGGGAAGATGAATTGTGGGAGAGCCGTCATGGCTTTTTTTTTTAAGCAAAAAAAAAAAAAGAGAGAGAGAGAGAGAAGAGAGATAGAGGGAGAGAGAGAGAGAGAGATGAAAAAAATGGCAAAAGCCCCCCTGAGCTGCAAGTTCAAGTGCGGACGTGACGTCCCTGCGAACTTGAACGTCAGGAGTCTGGATGGACAGAGACACACAAAACATGGGCAGGGCGAGCAGGAGAGAAGGGGAGGAGGGAAGGGGAAGCTCACACCAATGGACACACATCAGGGGCTGGACATGAAAAAGAGACCAGGACAAGCCAATGGCCAGTGCGGGGCGGGAGAGGTGCGGGGCGGGGGGCTCCGCGGACGCCAGACGCGGCCCCCGGGGGAGGGGCGGGCGGAGGGGAGGGGGCTCTGGGGCCGCGGGCTCACCAGTGGCCGCAGCGAGCGCCGTGGCGGTGGCGTGGCGGGGAGAGAAGAAAAGGGCGGCGGGGGTGAAAGGAGAGGGTGGGGGGGGAGCAAGACGTGAGCCCTGCTCCCCCCCACACGCGGACCCTAAAATGAAAGATTATCTAAAAAAAAAAAAAAAAGCTAGAGTGCACCGGGAGGCTGCAGCCCAGGGTTGGGGAAGCGCGGGCGGAGGGAAGCCAGGTAGAGTTGCTCCCGGACACCCTCCTCCGTGCGCACACCCACTTCACCTCCCCGCCGCCGCCGCGCTCGCTCCCCGCGTGCGGACGCCAGGGGCCGAAGTGAAAGCCCCGAGCCTGCGGCTGCGCTCAGGAAACTTTGCCCGAGGAGAGGATAGCAAAGAAAAATCACCCGAAGTTGAGAGCTGAGCCTCCAAGTTACAGCTCCGCAGCGGGCGAGGGGAGGCGGGAGGGAGCGCGCGGCGAAGCGGAATCTAGCCCAAGTTTGGAGGGTTTCGGGTCCGGAAGGGCAGCGCCCCGTCCTCCGGAGCCCGGGAGGCCTGGGAAGGGGCTGGGGCGAGGGAGGCGGCACAGGCCGGGGCCCGAAGGCCAGGAGGGCGCTCCCAAGGCCGAGCCAGGGACAGGGGATCTGAGCACCCCGAAAAGCGACTGGGTCTGAATGTAACTGGAAGCACCGAGTCCCTGGTTCCCAAGGGTCGCGGAAAGAGAGGCTAAGGAATAAAGAACGGAGAGCCAGAGTCCGAGCCCGTTCCAGCCCCGGGAGGGGATCG
Source organism: Eulemur rufifrons (assembly GCF_041146395.1). Taxonomy (NCBI): domain Eukaryota; kingdom Metazoa; phylum Chordata; class Mammalia; order Primates; family Lemuridae; genus Eulemur; species Eulemur rufifrons. The sequence continues at coordinate 68,455,438 of NC_091001.1, read as the reverse complement.
CCGGGGGCCGGGGCGAGGGAGAGGCGTCCAGCTCTCCGAGCGGCTGAGGGCCGGAGGACAAAGCGCGGGCAGTCCGGGGAGTCCCAGTCCCTGGGAACGTGCTCCCGGCGCCGCGGGAGGTCCTCTAGCCGGGTCCCAGGGAGGGACACACCCCCTCCCACTCCCACTCCAAAGCAACTGCAAAAGCACAGAAGAGTGGAAAGAAAATGTTTCTTACGGGTCGAGCACAACTGTTCCTGTGCTGTTACCCGGGGAAAGAGAAAATGGGCAATGGAGAGAGAGCGACAGGCTCGCAGGAGCAGCTGGGAGGCCACGGTGGTGAGATGACCGCCCTGGGTCAGCGCCGCGCTCTCCAGACGCCCCGGGCCAACGCGCACACCCAGCAGCCCGCTGCTCCCTGTCGCCTTTCTGCAGACGTTCCCTGGAAATTAGGGAAGACCTGTTGGAAATAAACCCCTGTCTCTTTAATGCACACACACACACACACACACACACACACGCTACCGCTGTCAAAAAGCGGGCTTCACTCTGGCGTGGGATACTTTCAGTTTTACGTAAAATGTACAGCAACAGCACCCCCTGCGATTGGAAAGTTTATTCAGAAACGTGCCTGTAAAGTCCCCGGCGTCTCCCGCCTCCCAGCCTCCCGCCTGCCTGCACCACCCTGCAGCCGCCGCCGCCGGGGAGATCGCGCTCCTATTCCAAATCGGGAAGAGCCCGGGGTGGGGGGGAGGAAAATGGACTCAAGTCCAAGGGAGGTGCGGAGGGTGCAGGGAGGAAACGGGTCGCCGCGGTCCGCGAGACCCCGAGCTGCAGGTGGATGTGTGTGAGTGTGTGTGCAGAGCGAGGAGCCTTCCTTCCCTCTCTAAGCGGCTCCACAGCCCCTGCCTTCTCATCCCCCTCCTCAGCCAAAGGGGTGTTGTTTCCGTAAATTCACCCACCCGGTGGGGAGCTTTGTTTTAAGCGAGGGCCCTGGGCTTGCACGCGCTCACCCATCTCGCAGCCTCGCCGGCAAGCGGCTGTTTATTCCTGTGTCGTCTTAGCAAAGTTTCAAACCTACTATATTAGAAAATGACTGGCTTGCCTAGCACGGCGAAGCTTCGGACCCCTCTGAGGAAGAGGAGATTTTGACGGTTAACATTAGGAGAGATGTTGGCTGGACTGGGTTTGTGTTAATGTGGTTTGTTGTTGTTTTTATTGTTTCCCTCCAGTTTAAGGGCGGGGGGGGGAGCCTCAAATTCTGTTTAAGAAGCAGGAAGATTCACTTGCACTAAAGCTCTGAGCGAGTGACACCATTTCCCCTTTTCATTGAGTTCTTCAGAGCAGGTCAGCATCTCTCTTCCACTACAGTCTGTTTTTTGTCTCGTTAAAGCAGCCTTGGAGCCACCAAAAGAATGTCTTCGCGGAGGGGGAGGAGGCAGGACAGGGAGGAGGACGGTTGGAAGGTTGGAGGGAAGGTGAAGGAGGGAAGAAGCAAGTGCAACTGGAAGGCCTTTGAAAAATAAAAAAATAAAAGCCCCTTCAGGTAACAATAGTGAGCCGGATTCTTTCGGAACCGGGCTTTTCAGATTTGAATATTGTTACCATCCATCTATAAAAGTCCATCTATAGAGAAGATATATAAATAGGTGAATGTGTGTTGTGGAAATATATATATGTATGATTTATATATAATGGTGCGTGTAAAGCTTTTCAGGGTTGGCTGTAGTGTAAAAAAGTAATGACTTTATTACCTCTGAAAGGTTCTGTGGTTCACATTTAACAGTCTTCTGAATTACAATTCATTACACAATTGTGTGCTCTCTAAAACCGGCACCCTATCAGGGCCGCTATCTGTGGTTATTTCCAATAAATAACTGGCAACATTTTATTGATTTTCTTTTTTAAAAAATCATAGGAAATTAAGCACTTAGTTACAAGTAGGTCTGCTATGTTATTGCACTTGTTTCAGATTCCAGGGGGTTCCTTCCGAAACCACATCTTAAAACATACATTAAAAAGCCAGTTTTGCAGCTGCTTTCCCTGGGTGCCAATGGAGAGGTAAGCAGCGACGTTTCCCCCATTAACATATATTTAATTTCACCATCATAAAATGCCCAGGGTGAAATGGGAACTGCCCTCCGCTCCCGCCCCTCCCCCAGCCAGATTTCACCGGGTCCAGAAAACCAGGGCTGTGTATGGGCATTTGATCCCTCCTCGTCGTCTACCCTCCTCCCGAGTCCCTGCTGCTCTCCCCTACGGGTGACGCCCCCTCCTCCTTTGCCGCTGGATGCTCGCTAAAGCGCCCAAAAGTGGGGGAGGGGAGGGTTTGTATGTGTGTTTAAAGAAATAAAAATGCGTTGTTTTAAGAGATTTAAAAATATTATATAAGTATTGATTAATGATGCAGGTGGTTTTGTAGAGGGGGTGAAAGGTCACTTTAAATGCGCACACTTGGATACACAATAAGTATATTTACCTTTCCAGAAGTGGCTTTTAGAAAGTAATAAATTATGACAACGTTAAAATTATTTTCTGGCCGTTCAGTTAACTTCGTTTGGGGCCGTAGACCTTTGCTGCTTCCATCGAGAGGGTAATTACACTCCGTGGGCTCTTTTCCCAAACCTTTGGTGACGACACTGCGTGTAAACTCCAGGCCAACAGAGGACCCCTCCCCTCCCTCCTCCCCCTTTTTATCCTGCCCGCGGAGGAGACTCCCCAGGACTTCCTGCAGTATATATTCTGCCTCTGATCTCCGTACTTAATAGCCAAGTCCTGGTTTATGCTTTATAATGTGTTGACAAGTTTTCTAACAGACTTTCTGAAATAATGCACATATATTCACGTCGGTTAGAAACCCACCGTATTTTTAGTATTTTTAGAGTCGAGTAGATCTATACCCTAATGCAGTGAGAGAGTGTAAATCATAGAAGATTTCATAGTCCTTTCAGTAGTTTTCGGTATGAAGTATGAGCCGCGTGGCCTCCAGACGTAACCTTTTAGAAAAAAAGACAGTGCTTTTATTTTATGGTGTAAAGTGCTTTTAGCTCCAGGGCTCTGAACGTGAATGTGGTCAACAAACAGCTCGAAGAGAGAGACTTAATACACTCCCAGCCCTCGTGCCGAGGATCGCCTGGCGCGGGGGACTCGGGCTGAGCTGGAGAATGAAGGGTTAAAGGGTCTGTCAGGATGGAAACTACAAGATTAAAATAAAATATTCACTGTCTGCCTTTAGGGGGAAACACCTTTATAGACTTAAGGATAAATAAATGAATCAATGACTGAATGATTAAAAACACAATCAGTCCCACCTTGCTTTTTAACTTCATCCTTTTTCTTTCTTTCTTTTTCTTTTTTATTTTTCCTAATCAATCGGCAGATCATAAAATAGAATCATCTTCATAAAAATAAAACCTAGGTTTTGGATTCTGCACTTGGCATAGGTTTTGCATTTGGGGTTCTTGATAGTGGGAGTGCTAGGGTGCTAAGACAAAGGAAAAATGAATTTAAAATATTGGGGGCTGTACTTGAGGAAAGGGGTGGACTTCTTTTCCCTCCTCTACTCAGACCTCCTGACCCAGAGCCCGGAAGCCCCCTGGAGGGCTGTATCTACTCCTCTGCAAAGGCACAGACTTCCCCAAGGAGATTCCTGGGAGAACCATTAGTCTGGCATCTTCTCCAGAAGCTTCCTGGGCCTTTAGCTGGCTGGCAGTCTGCTTCAAATACCTGGATGGACTCATCCAAAGAAAAAGGAAAGGAAGGAAGGAAGGAAGGAAGGAAGGAAGGAAGGAAGGAAGGAAGGGGCTGCATCTGTGCTAAGTAAGTCTGTACTGGCCTCTAGACTGGGCTGCTGTGTGCTGAGTAGATAATGTATGAGCTGGGGGGAGCAGTAGTCTCACCACGTAGTAAGGGGCCACTTTGAAAAGACAAGGAATTCTGGTTAGAACACTGCTGGGTGAAATCCTCAATTTAGCTTCTTAACATTGACATCAAAGACACATAAGTGCTGCGCAACGCTGCCAGTCCAATGAATGCTGCATTAGAGACTTCTAGTGCAATACTCGGCACACATAGATGCTCAATAAATGGTCTTTAAGTGAATAAATTAATAAATTTTATCACCACATACATGAAACCAACATAACCATCCAAATTCTATTCATTTCCCCCCAGAAACCAATAAGGCTTTGATCAGGCAATCCTATTGTAAGAGTGCATTTAAGCCTAAAAGTGATTCCCACCAAGGATAGTGAGCTCAAAAAAGATTATCTCAAATATCAGAGCAGCTGAACAATTAACAACACAATGCAAGATATTTCCATCATCTCCAGCAGCCTACATTAACAAAAATCTCCCAAATAAACCAGTATCAAGAACCCAGCATCAGATGATTCCTTTTTTTAACATTGCTTTTTGGATATGTACAAACCTGCTTTCCCAAATGAGAGCACTTTTAAAGGAAAAAATACAATCAAATAACCAAAAATAAAAGGAATTTCAAACTTTATTCCCTGTGGCCCCCCCACCACCATGAATCTTTTACTTTTATCATGGGAATAATTTTTTCAATACACGTTTTTCACACCCGTTCTTAAAAACAGTCTTCACCTATTTGCCTCCTTTTTTTTTTTTTTTTTTTTTGTAAATAAAAGAAAAAGCAACACACATACACAGACAGACACACACACACACGCACACACACACACATCTGGTCTGACATTTTGTACAGCCCGTTTCAGCCCAATGTGATTTAAAACAATGTGAGTTAAAAACCTCTTAAAATTTGGGTTTATAATGGAAACGCTGACAGACTCTTAATTATAGCAGCCCTGCCAGACACTGCTATAATGAAATAGTTGTGCTTTCATTACTATAGAGGCACTATAGTTAAGGGTCTGTCAGTGTTTCTATTATAAACCCCAAGTTTAAGAGGTTTATAACTTGGGCTATTTAAATGGCACTGGGTGGAATTCAAGTTATCAGTCCAGATGTGAAGTTGTTTTATAAAAGGCAGAATAACTCAGCTGAGGAAGCTTTTGGATATCTCTCTTTCTCTCTCTCTCTTTCTCTCTCTCTCTCTTTCTCCCCTCCCCCCCACTTCTCCCCTTACAGAACATTGCAGAAATGATTTTTAGTGGTTTCAGATGGTCTTATTGCCAACTTCTAGCTATGACTTCACTGTCTAAAAGGAAATTTTATAGGCAGTTGGTCCTTTATTTGGACAAGTACTCTTTGCTATTTTATAAGTTTTTATTATTTTTTATGCTGGAGTATGTATGTGTGGGGACTGTGTGCCTATATATATATATACACACACAGAGAAATAAACAACTTAAAAATCAGGACTCTATCCCAAGGAATATTGCAACTTCATACATATACACAGAGGTATACATTTTGTGTTGCATTCTGATGGAAAAGTATGAATTTACCAAAGAGGAGAAATAAAGTACCTCAGATCTTCTTTATCTCATCTATCAACTGTGTGGTAAAAATAAAAGAGTTAGAATTAACCTTTTATTGCATAGAAGGTGTAGCTTTCCTGGTATTACTTGGTTTGCTCCGAAAGCAATAGCTAGCATGGTGCAGTCAGCCCTGAACTACCCAGAGACTGTACACAAACACTCTATTTCTCTACTTGATTTCGATCATAGACAGACTGATCAAGAATTTATCTTGGATTATCTAGTGGACCAGAGTTTCAACATATGTGCTATTAACCATAATATGTATTTAATGTTCATTGATGATGATGTGGCTGATGCTGGTTTTGTGCATAAAGAAAACAAGGATGGTGGTGGTAACAGGGATGATGGCAGTGATGATGGCGGTGATGGTAATGGTGGTGGCGTTAATGATGTTGGTGGTGGTGATGGCAGTGGAGGAGGTAGTGATGATGACATAGGTGGGAAGTGGTGGTTTCTCTAACTAAGATGTCCACCAGAGGGCAGTAGGAATAGAATGAGAGTTGGAGCTCAAACACATTGCTTCTCCAACTCTTGTTGCTTTAGAAAAGCCAGTTCCACAAAGATCAGGTAGCAGAGGAGTTAAAGTGAAGTTTTCAAATGCATGCAGCTCTGTGGCTCCCCCACCAAGATGTGGCCTTGGCTGGGTGTTGTTGGCAGTCCCTCAGGTCACTGACTTCATACGGAAAGACCCACCAAGAGCTGCACAGCAACCACGTCTGCATTTAGAAATCTTTTCACTTTCAGAAGAAGAGCAGTTCCTTTTCTCTGTTCTCCCTGACTGGGATCAGACCACCAAATCAGGCCACCAAGTACCATAAGGCTTTGATAATTCTCACTTCACAATAGCTTTAGTTGGTCTCCTCTGGAATTTGCTGGGTGACAAAAGAGAAGCAGTCATCAAAACATGTCACCAAGCTCAAGTTCCTCTCTGCTAGTTTCTCATAAACCCCACAAATGCCTAGCCCCACAACCACTCCAGATGGATGCCAGTCATCCCCAGAGAGCACTGAATAGCTGAGGCTATTCTGTCCCTTTTCTAGAAGTTAAGACACCTTTTTTTTTCCTGATAGTCAATAGTCCTTTTTTTTTTTTCCTGCCAAATTTAGAAAAGGGAACTTTTCTGGTAGAAAATGCCTATCCCTTTCTCACCTTTCTTTGGCAGCTTAGTAGAGAATAAACAAATCTCTCTGTTCTCCCATTCCTGGTTGTACACAATTTGCTTGTTTTCTCTCTTTCTCTTAAAAAAAAAAGATTCCTTGCACAAGGTCAGTTATCTAAACCTCCAGTTTCCTATAAAATGAAGAATCTGGTCCTAAAAATTGTTATTCTTTCTTTCTTTATGGAGCACTGCACTGAGCAGACATGAGGCGTGGTCCCTGCTTTTGGAATTTTTTTTTATTTTTAAGGCACCAAGACACACATACACAGGCACAAGCATGTCACATAAAGTTCACAAGTCACACTTGCCAAAGCCATACAAATGCAAACTATTATCCTCATTTTGTATAGCCCTCGCTCATCGTTGCTGATTTGAACAGTTCTAAGCCTACAGCAAGGATCTGTATGAAACAACACAGCTCTGGTCACTCTGACACCAGATTTTTACTTTCTGGAGAAAGAACTTGATTTCTCAGAAATAAGAATGGTAAATAATGAGGTTCAGTTATGGATATCTGAGATAATCTATTGTTTTCACAGTTTTTATAATGTTTTCAAATAGCTTAACTAGTTACTTTTGAGAAATGAGCTTTGTATACTACCATTTGTTTTGTAGGCAATATTATGGACTATTCCTAACATGCATTTGTGAATGTATCATTTTTTAAATGACATTGCTTTGGTTCCCTAACACATAGTAGGCATTTAATACATTTGCTGAATCAAGAAATGAATTCCACGAATGAATTTTCAGTTGCTTTTGCCAGTGAAAAAGGCACAGGTATTTGTGTCTGCTCACTATTAAATACTCACATAGTAGAAAATTATATTATTTCACTTTTTAAATAGTTAAGAAGTATGGGCCATTTGCACAGCTATCTAACTTACATATTATAAACTGCACACCCATTTGCATCAGGTGGAAACAATTACATGTCTCTCTGTGTATATTTCATATAATAACTTATGTCATAAATGCCACCGCATTACCCAAGTCCTGAGTTGTTAGTGCTTATGAGGTACAGCCTCTGTCATTTTCATCTTTTTTCCCCCTCAGCACAGAGTAGTACTTTCGAAAAATGTCTGATACATGAATAAAAAGACTCACAAAGTAAACCACTTAGATTCCTAGGAATTTCAAAATCCTATCTACCATAGATAAAATGTCCTTTTTATTGTTCTCAATTCTCAAATTTTGAAATGCAATAAAATATTCAAACAGCCAAATTCCAAGTGCATTGTAATGCAGAGTAACTCTGGGAGATTAATTCTGGAGGCTGATTCTCCAGATGCTACGTTCTTTAAATATCAAGACCTATTCTAGCCGGTCCTCATTTGAAACAGGCAAAGCTCACAGAGCTTTATATTGGCAACCATCTTCCCATACATCCCGAAACAGTGATTTTTGTGGCCTGGCTCAGAGAGCAAGGGAAATATCAATCAGTGTGTGCTCTTCAAATATGATGAAAAGGAATCATGACCCTCTCTTCTCAAAACATTGAATCTTGAACTCAGAGCTTAATTAGCAGGAGAAAACACAAAATCAGTAGATTTTCAAAATAAACTTGGCTTCTGACTGTAAATGTATTAGGGGGAAAAGTATACATTATTTGAATATTAAGCACATAAAGGAGTTTTACTAAAGATTGTAGATCTTTTGCTGGTGTTGATTTAAAGGATTTAGAAAAGTAAAAAATATGCTCATTTTAAAACATATTTTACAAGAAGTCAACTGTCCTTAATGGGAACTTGCAACTCTCAATTTTTTTTCTTTTATTTTAGCATAAATAAATCAAACGGAGAAGCAGCCTCAACCAAAAAAGGAACTACTTGTTTTAAAATTCATATGACTTTTGCTTTAGCAATGTCTTTAGAATTCCAAGATTGTTTATTCCACTCAAATCTTCACATTCAAGGGTCTCAATCTCTTAAAATTAATGTAGCAAAGAGATAAATTTAAATGCTGAGTCCAGGCTTGTGTTTTCAGCTATTTCACCATCAGTAAGATTGACATGATACGTGGTTTGTAGAAACATCCAAAATTAATACATTTATGACAATGCTAAAAAGTTGTGATTCATTGCTTCTAATTTTTAAACATTCTAGAAAAAAGATTTTTACTATGGAAGCTGAAGGGGGCAAAAGAGCCCCCGATTTCAGCTGCTATCTTTTCTTGATTTTTTAGGGATGAGAGTTGACCAGCAGCAAGGAAATAAATCTTAATCCCGAAGCAGATATTTCTTCAACATAATACCAAATGCCTAAACATTGTGGGTAAACTTGCACTGAAATAAGAAGATGATGGCCGTAATTATTTTAATGAAAATTTCCCCAGCCAGAAATAACAAACCGATATGTCACCTAATGTTACACTGAAATGTAGAATACAAGTACACGTACTGCTGTGGTGACTAATGTGTGACAAGAGAATCCTTCTGCTAGCATTTTGGGCATTTATGTCACCACATATTATTGATAGCACATATTATTTTTACTACATGGTGTCTTTATTACGTAAAGCCTAATTGCAGGAAAAATTATCTTTATCCTCTTGGTTTTGATAGGCATTTACATAGAAAGAGTGAGAGACAGTGAAGGCTGTGTATTGTGGAATTCCACGATCACGAAGGATGTTTGCTGATGATTGTTGATACCAGCTCTATGAGCACTGTGCACTGGCCTTTTAAGAGGGGAGGAAATTAAGTACAATAGACTTGTGATAAAATAAGGAAGAGGTTCTGATGAAGACACAGGGAGGAAGCAGGATGACTCAGAATTAAAGCGTCAGCCCCCATCTTCCCTGAATATTCCTGTATTCAGGTACGGCCAACTAAAGAGTGTATGAAATCTCTCGCTCAACTAAAACCCCTGATAAAACAGCACGTTAACTGCACCTTGGTCCCGAGGTGGAGATAAGATTAGATTTTTCTGGGTGTGATTTCAATCAGGATGCTTACTTTGGTGGAATGCTTTTCAAGAAAGCAAGCAGAGGAAGAAAAATCTGGCATCCCGAACCAAACAGGCCTTGAGTGTCTGGACCATGTACAGTTTTCACAAAGAAGGTCAAAAAGGGCTGAAACAAAAGGTGTATCAAAGGTATCCTTGGAACTCAGAACCAATAAAAATGAAACTATTCTCTTCTGAGACCTAATTAACTTTTATATCCAAAGGTACACTGCACATTTGCTCATTGCTTATGACGAAGACCAAAAAAATATATGTGCCATGGAACTAGGCTTTTAAATGATCTGTTGGGTGGCTTTTCCTTGCCTGTAAGGAATTTTCTGTTCTTTAGAGGTAGTCAGTCAATGAATAAGTAAGTCTATGCTAATTTTTTCCCTCAAAACGTTAAGTATTTTCCTATATCTATTTTCAAGGAATCAGGGACTTAGTCTTGTAACTTCCAAAATATTCCCTTCAAATCCTAAAACAAAACCCAAACAAAAATCTTGAGGAAACAAATTTCATGCTACGAGCTCTGCAAGGATTAGTCTCCTATTAGAGTCACTGTTCCTATATGATCCTTTTTCATGTTTTAAAGGAGGATATATATTTTTCTGTTACCTTTCCTGACTGTAAAGCAATCACAGGAACCTGCAGGAGGCACCATAAATATGCAAATTTCTGAGAGATAACTGTTTTCAGTGGTTATGCCTCCAAGTAGTAAGGGAAACAGGAAAGCCAGAGCTTCCTATTTTCAAGTAATTCGTATGTTGGTGGTGCCCCCTGCTGCAATCACAGGGTGTCCAAGAAAGGGAGAATAAAATTCGGAAGCATTTAGATCTGGTTAATGTGTGAAATAAATGCCCACTCCCTCTGCTCCAGAAGTAGCCATACTCAAGTCCAGAGTTCCTCTGTCGGCCACAATCCCACTTTAAACACTTTCCTCAGCCTAAAACTTGGAAGGTTCACTTTTATCTCAAAATTTTTAAATATGCCGGCTACATAGAGGTAGTGTTTTTTTGTTGTTTTTGTTTGTTTGTTTTTTAAGGAAACACACCTCATCAAGATCCCAAACAGCATTTTCAAAGAATGAAATGTTGAAGAATTTCCTAGAGGTACCCTAATGATAACAAATTCTGAATTAGAAGAACATCCTGCCACCCACTAGGACATTAGGGCAGAAAGAGAAAAGTTAGTGTTAACAGCGTGTAGAGCTATTACACAGTTTTAAATGGTCTTATTTATTAAAGGAAAAATTTGTGGGCCATTAGCTCATAGTGTGGACTGGACATCTTGATATTCAAAATAAAATGAAATGAAATAAATAAATGAAACAACCAACTGAGGCACATTGGAAAACTGATTGCCGTGGCTCTATAGTCACCCTATTATGGATATTCGTATTAAGACTGAAGAGGGGGTGCTGATAGAACAGAATAACATGATACAATTCAGACCAGTGATGGTCTATTGAATACGTAATATGCATTTTTAAATTGCCTGAATATATATTCACATGACAGAGCCTAATGGGTTTAGGAGGAGTCCTTGTTCTTGATCAAATCATAAAAACTGTTGAAACTTGTCTATCACATCAAATCACATACACTTCTATCAAAATTGTTTTTTGCTTTTTTGTTTAAATTCTAGAGTTGGAATGGATAAGAGGAAATTAAACCTACAAAAAAAAAAAAAAAAACCACCTCAGGTAAGCATTAGAAACTCTCAGTACAGAGCCACCAAGGCAAACTCTGCTGACAGACACTCAACTTTTTCTGTTGGACTCACCTCAATCTTCCCCAATGCTCCAAGCTCCCCAATTTTGCTATTTTTTTAAACATCAGTTTTAGAACCGTAAGCCCTCCTAGTGTAAACATTTCACAGTGGCTATGTACTGGAGTCTGAATTTCAACTTAGCTCCGCACCTCGTTTCCATATTCAGATCTTCACAGCTAGAGCAAAGTAGAGAACTAAGGAAATTACCTATGTAATTTCAGCAATGAGCCTACCTTTATCTGCATCATCCAGGAGTACCGTATCCTGTCTGTTGAGCTCTGACCTGAGGGCCCATGAGGAGAGAGAGGGAGAGGAACTGGTGGGTACTATTTACCAGGCAGAACTAATTAGAAATAGATCTTGATATTAAAGGTATCCATCTTTTCCTTACTCAAAACTTAAACAAGCACCTATTACTCTATATGACGAGGAGAATTTTCAAACCCCCACTCTGGATTTTATTGCCACAGAAGGTGAACTGTTAGAAAAAGAAAACCAGTGTGCACAAAACAGCAGTTGGGAATGGAAGCTCCCCCTTCCCAGAGCCCTGGCCATATATGCTCTGTCGCTCACCTTCTAGACACTCAGTACAACCATTCAATCTATTGAATCAAGAGACTGTTTGATCTTATCTGCATCTGTGAGCTGACTGTCAACCTGCTTAGGCTGCATATTAAATCATCTATAGTAGCTGTATCAAGCTGGGATGATCTGTTAATTCTAAATTTATTAACCCTTGGAGTGCAGTCATCATGTTTAATCTAGTGTAGCCCGCATTTATTTTACAAGACTAAATCCTTCTTTAAGATATGGCTGTGCTGTAGGTTAAAAACAGCTAATGTGGGTTTCATTATGATAATTGGGGGGAGAGAGACTGTCAGAAAAATGCTAGTGTGGCTACCCTCACGGGCTATGTATGTCTGATTCCAGGCACTCTCCTAGGCTGAGGTTTGCCTGTGAAAGGAAATTTTCTCTGGAAACAGTTCTGTCTCTAAAAAGAATGCTAAAGGAAAATGAGGCGGGGAAGAAGAAGAAAAGGAGGAAGGCCTCTGATGGATTTCCAGGGATCCAAATCCTGAAAGACTGTTTTCCATGGCAGTGTCAACCCCTAAAGTAATGCCTGAGGAATATATTTCCAAAGGTACACACCTGGCAAAAAAACACCAACAAAATTCCTTGAGTGAGTCAAACTTCTGGATCACCTATTGCTGGATTGAATGATTTTTTTCATCCTCCCTGCCCCAAAGAAGAATTCTGAGCAATTCAAATTATAGGTAGTCCTGCTTTAAAAATGAAAAAATAAATGTTCGTTTAATATGTTAATCTGGTCTTTAGACCAAAAAAAAAAAAAAAAAGATATCCATCTCTTCTACTTGCCCATTACTGATGTTATCAACATATTCATAGCTTTTCTTTCAGACACAAACTGCTAGGCATGCTCCCTTTTTTGGTAACCACGTGCCTGATATCTCTCTAATGTAGCCTAATAACAATTTTAGCATTCAGATGAAGCGATTTCATTCTGTGACTGCCTTTTCTATTAGATTTGATTTTGAGAAGCCCCAGTGGGTGCCTTCGAGGCAGAGATCTATCTGTGAGGCTGCTACCGACTCAATAGCAGCCTGGGCTAACCTTGACCTTTCCCGAGACCCCGCTCCATCTGGTGCCAGCCTGCTTTCCACTCCGCCCCCCCTTCTTGCTTCATAGTCAACATTGATCAAGGCAGAACGGAACGCCTCGTCTCCTGGAAGGGCTGGGCAGACTCAGGAGGACAGCACATTTCAGTATATGGAAATGATCAAGCCTCTTATGCAATCATAAATCTACATAGGAGTCTTGTGATTTGATATTTCATTCACCTCCAAAGATTTTTTTTCTCCCTCCCAACAGGGATTTATAAGCTCTGTAAGAGCTCCCGGACAACGGCTTTCCCCAACACCTGGAAATTATCAAGCTTGCTGCTTGCTGAATGATGCTAACAGCTCTAACGCTGCAAATTCATTTTTAACAACTCACTGGCTTTTATCTAGGATTTGTGTGTGTGTGTGTGTGTGCGCGCGCGCGTGCGTGTGCACACGTGCCTTTCTTTAAGAAAAATCTACCAAAGCAATGGATGGTATCGAAGATACCAAAATCAAATCTGACTTGAACATCCCACATCTCCACACCCATCCCCATTATGTATTTGTAAATAAATGGGTTTTTCTATCTCTGTATTCTGTCCCCTTTCTTAACCATTAAGAGGGGAGAGATAAAGAGGAAAGAGGAGAGTCAGGGAAAAGAGAAAGAGATAAAAAGATGCCAAACAGGGAAAGGTAACATTTGAATGGCGCTTGAAAGCCACCTCTCCCCTCTTAGGCCACAGTCCTCCTTTCCCAAAGACCTACACAAATGTCTCCCTTTCCAGATCACCCACTAGAGTGCACAGATGCCTCTCTGCCTCACACTCTTTCTTTCCTCCTCTTCTCTCTGTATCAGGGGCTGGGTGGTAAAGAGGCTGAGTGAGGGGGAGTCACGTGGGCAGCCCGTGGGCAGCGGCGGCAGCAGCTCAAAAGAAATTGACTGACTGGCCGCTTGGGCGCATTTCAATATATGGAAATGACCAGAGGCTTCTGCAATAAATCAGCACTCAACACTTTGTCATTTTTCTAGTTCTGCTTCATTTTCCTATTTTCCTCTTCTCCTCACAGAAGCCTCATTTCTTGCATTTTGCCCTGCTGCGTCTCTTCCCACCTCCAACCTACACGCTCTCCAAATCTTGCCCCATCCGCCTCCCCCCGCCGCCCCCACCGCGCCACGCGCGCGCACAGACGCGCGCGCGCACACACACTTTATGTTCCCTGGCTCCCCTGTAATTGGAAACATCCGGTCCACGACGATTTTTTTCTTTTCTTTCCCTTTCAAAAATTTTTCTAACAAAATTGAGCAGTATTTGCTGTCGTGACTCAGATTCTCTACGAGAAAAGGCGCCCAGGATGCACTCACGTAATCCCCAGGATGGGAACCTCGAGCCCCTTAGGATAGAAGAAAAAAGAAAAAAGACCACCGTCCTCATTTCGCCTTTCCCTACCTCAGACCCCACTCCCACCCTTGAGGAGTTCCCTTAGCAAACTTGAAAGACTATCAGAAGCAACTTGTGCCATAAAACGCCCTGAATAGCGCTGGGTGGGTAGCCAGAAGAAAAGGGAGGGATGTAGTGGGAATCTGTGTGGGTTTGCAGGTTCCCTGCTTTTCTTTTGCAGATCATCTGGTGCCCTCCACCTAACCCTGCCCCAGTGCCTTGGGTCTTTTTTGAACTAAAGCTGTGCGTCTCCGCAGTCTGCAATTACTCTGGATGTTTCTCAGGAGCTCAACGCAGCCTGAATTTCGTGTTGCGTGCAAAAAGGCGAAATTAACAAAACCACCACCGCGCTGTTGGTTTTTTGGTTTTTTGGTTTTTTGTTTTTTGTTTTTTTTTTTTTTTTTTCAGTTCGGTGCAGAAGCAAACACTACCTAGCTTCCTCCACTGCCTCCCAGCTCCTTGGAGATCTCTAATCTTTCAACTTGGATCTCTCTCTTGTCCACTGGGCAGCCTCTCTTTCTTTCTTTCTCTTGGATCTGGGAACAATAGGCATGTAAAGGGTCAGTGGGCATCACCCTATAAAGCTCAGAACCTAATTAATTTTATTAAAGGAGGATCTGTTTATGCAATATGACAGCCTGGGGGAATTAACCATTTGAGGACGAAGACGCTGTTCAGACACCAGAGATTCCCTCCGCACATCATAAGCTTTTACTTCCTGTCCCATTTGATCCTGGGCGGCACCGTGATCCCGGTCTGGTTTTTGTTTGACCTTGTGAAGAGTTTGTCTAAATCTCGGGGTTTTGCACAATTGGAGGGACACCCGGAAAATCCATACATTCTCATTGCCAGACGACAGTTGAAATGCTCACCCACTCACAGTTTGTGGCAGTGACAACTCAAAAGCTCTCACTATTTAGAATGGGGGGTGTGAACCTCTGGTGGTCCTAAAAGTGGGTATTTAGTGCTTGAAAATACTCTATTTGGAAATCACGGCATATGAAATACAATATGCCTTCTCAAAAGCAAAGGAAAATGTAACCGTTTTTAAGTTATTTTTTATTTTTTTCCTGCCACTCTGGCAATTTGAAATACATTTTTAATAACCTCCTGGAAAAAAAATTTAATAGTTCAGACATATTGTTCTTTGACTTAATATCTCTGTATATTCCTTAATTGCCAAAACAAAGTTTATTTCATTTACAAGGGCTAACTTTATATCTCCTAGGAATTCTAATGTCATAGTCTTGTGGGGTTTTTGTTGTTGTTGTTTTTTCATCATCACCTTGGATTTTGTTCAACGGGGATCTAGAAATGTATAGCATATGTATAGAAATAGATATGATAAAATATTCAAGAGCTCTCTGAAGGAAAATGTGCTTGAAAATAACCCCCTCTTTTATGGAATTTGTTTTGATTTAGATCTATAGATAGTAAAAAGAATGAAAGAAACTGTGAATTACACTGAATATAAGATGTTTATCACTTTAATATTACACTTCCTAGCTTCCATGTTGCAGAGCTTTAGAATACTCCTCAAACTTTCAGATTGAAGCTCTGCCTTGTATGGTCTGGGGTTCGTCTGGAAAGACCTGCCAGCACATGCCAGCTAAAAATGAGTGTCAATTAATAATAATAAAAAAGCTCCCTTATTTCTACACTCATGTAATTTAACAGGTTTGGAGAGGAACACAGGATGACAACAGTTGTGAGAACATTCCAATATATGCAGTTCTAACAGCTTTCATTCTAAGACGCCAAACCTTCCTAAAATAGAATGGCTTCACATTTCTTTTTTATATTAAAAGTCCAATCTACACTTCACATAAAAATGTTTTTTTGGTCACAAAAATATTTGTCTCTAACAAAATGCACTTTTTTGTTCTACCAAAAAAGCAAACATCTTGAAACAGATTCTCCCAGCTTTTTACGGATCCCCACTGCAATTTTCTGTACTATTTTCAACTGCCCCCTCCCTCATATGAGACACTTTGAACACTGGCATAAAAATAATTACTATTGAAATACTGAGCTAGAATGCCTTGTTTCCCAATATTGCTAACACAATCTCTAATTCTCAAACTGCTCTTTGATGGAAGTAGGCGAATTGGGGGACTTACACTGATATTTCTAAGTGCAGTTTGTTGTTTTAAAAACATATTGTACTGATTAATAAAAATGTGAAATAATTTGAGTTACAAATTTTGAACTACGAATCGCCATCTGCTCAAATGGGGGAAAACCAAAAATTGCCGAATATATTTTCTCACCTCTTTTTTTTATGATAACATAAACAACATTCCTGAATAATTAAAAAAAGAAACTGACTACACTTACTGCATTTTTATAGTTCAACAACTGCTTGGCAAGTCCACCTTCTCAAACGTGCAATTATTTTTTTCTTAATTACTTACATATGTTCTATCAAAAGATTCAGGTTCTAGTGCTTTTCCTATGTATTGTACAAATCTGTTTAGCTCTATTAGGACTATAAGCCCCTGGGTTGAAATGATAAAATAGACATTCATGCAGTAACCTTGACGTGGTCCTAGGTGTCAACTATGTCAGCAAGCTGTGAGAACACTCAGAATATCTTCTAGGGGTAGAAAGAAAAGAGAAAAATCTCCATGAACTCAGACTTGGAGAAAAAAGCACAATGCATGAAATAGATCTATAGATACAAAGAAGTATGATAAACAATTTAGTTTATCTTTTGTGGGAAAGAAAGTAGGAAGGTAGGTCTGCCATCTATGGCAATTGAAAGCAGTTGTTGGTCTGTCATCAAGGACCCAGTGGAATTTACTATTATTCCACCAGCAGAAGGAACAACAGAAGAAAAATTATCTTGGTTGTAGCAAGTTGTTAGCATTCAAGCAATGAAGATGATAAGCCAAGAGCCATCAGTGCAAGGATTGTAACAGGAGATCCGCAAGAGAGTCGAATGTACTGCTTCTAAAACCATATTCCAGGCTTGGGCATGACAGATAAAGCAAGTTGATGTCCAATCATCCTAAAAATAAAGAAATACAGTTCTTTTAATCACAAAATAATAGGATGTTTGTTTGTTTGTTTGTTTGTCTGTCTTGCTTTCTTTCTTTTTCTTCTTTTTAAGCCATATTGCCCTGGGGGGTGGGAGCTGGGAACTCTGTTTTGTTTTGTTTTGTTTTGTTTTTGGTGGTGGTTGTTGTTTTTTTTGTTTTTGTTTTTGTTTTTGTTTTTTTGGTAGATAGGAATTGGCACCATGATCAAAAAGCCAAAACTTCATGGGCTGTGTCTGCATTGTCAGGCTGTGCCAGAGGGAGGGAGAAGTGGGCCAAATCATGCAATGCTTTCATGCTTATCTCCCTCACTGTCCAGTTTCAGCTGAGGTTGAAAGTCAGTGTGTGAATCCCCAGGCCCTTGGAACAATGTGGTAGTTACTTCATCGTGCTGGAGTCAGGTAGAAGGGAATGAAGAACTGGCCATTGGCTTTCACAGTCTTTGTACTCAAACTATAATTCCTTGAACATGACAGCTTCCCCTTTTGTTTTGTTTTGCTTTTCATTCGTAACCAATCTCTCTAATTTATAAAATATTGAATACTGGGTATAATGTGAAATAGGCAGGCCCCTTATTTAGGGTCAATTTAATACCAAATGCTTTTGAGAGTCAGGAATCTGTGTCAGATGCTGAGGGGACCAAAGACAAGTTAACAAGAAGTCCATGTCCAGGACTGGATCAGAGTCCAGGGGAGGAACTCACACACTGGCCAGACGGGAAAACAGGCAATGAAGAGGTCAAGAGGCAGCACAAAGCAGGAGACTACTGGGGAGCACTGAGCATGGCTTTGCTGGATGGGAGGATGTGAGGAGAGCACTCAGGGTGGAAGTGCTGGCCTGGGCCAAGACCAGGTGTCATAAGCAGCTCCACTGGGGGCTGTAAGTTGCCTGGTGTAGCTGAAGCAGCGTGGAGTGACAGGAAGACCTCTGCAAGGGAGGCTGGGGCAAGTTTGGGGAGGGCCTGGAATGTCACGCTTTACAATCAGTCTTGACCTGATTCTGTAGGCAGTGGAAAGCCACTTGAGGTTTTTGAGTAGGAGTGGTGGGTGATATGCTCCTGAAAAAGTGAAATCTGGAGGCAATTTGGGGAAGGGCTGGAAGCAAGTTGTTCTCTGCCATTCACCCTACTTTTCTATTTGCCAATCTGCAGAAGAAGTGGTCCCTATGCAACTGAAGCAACTTGGACCTTACCAGGAATGAAATATTCACTGCTTTCTCCTTCATAATTGATGATGCTTCCGACAGTGACTTCTATTTACATGCATAGAATGGCTGACTTTTGGTATCTTCACATATAAAGTCAGTCTGTTCTTTGAAGGCTTCTATATTTGAAATTTTTATGTCTAAGAACCTAACTCATCCTCCCCTGTGTGAGTCCCAAAAGTTTTTACCTCTAATCCTCTCCCTTCTCTTAAGCCAATTTGCCATAAGGTAGGACCCAGATTCATGAAGGAAACCCCTCTTCTCTACCACTAAGAATAAACATTTGAAGATAGCTAAGCCTTCTAACTACACAATCATATTTATTCAGCATCCATTATATGCACAGCCCTTTGCTGAATCCTCTTTTAAAAAATGAACCCAAACATACATAACCTAAAATCAAATGACTGAAGAGTAACAATTGTGATCTGTTAACTGGTTGGATGGTGAGCTGGTCTTTAGCACAACATTCCCGGTGCAACAAAGCTAAGTTTTGTAAATTAAAAATCCTTTAAAATTAGATTCAGTCTTTACAGGGCTGGAGGGACCAACTTATAGAACTTTAACTATGAGGTTTCATGGCTTTTGTGTTACTTTGCTAGTTCTACCCAGTGGAAAATAACAGTATGAAAAATGGGACACCATGCTGCGTTTCAAATAGCCTTCCACTAACTAGAAAATTACCCTGTGTCGTCATAAGGGCTGCCAGCATTGTTTTAATATGGGTCTGCTAATATTCCATTCCGAAAGCCATAATTTAAAAATCTTGTATCTTGGCTGCTAAAATCACTACAAGCTGAATCTTGTCAAACAGGAGGAGACTTTGTTTTCCAGTCCTGGATGTGGAGCATAATGGTGTCATTTTTTAAATGTCTAAATGCCTAGAATGTGTGGGGGGGGCAGGTGGGGAGGAGGTGAAACAATTCTCTTTAAATGCTTTCCTCTCAGCACACCTTAGCTGTGATATCATATCAGAACCTAGTTTTCTTGAGAATGAAGACTACTTTGACATTTTTCATAAGGAAAATCTCAAGTAACTCAAATTTCACTAGGTTAGCTAAAATATATATTTATGTGAGATTTAAACAAAGTAGTTTCTATTATAATGTTTGCAGCTGGTATCTGTTTGTCTATCAAATTATTTGTTTTTGTTTTAAAAAAAATATCTCAATAAGGATGAGCAAAAAGTATGGATTCCAGTTATATAAACACATATTCACCTGTGTATTAGCAAATTTTACATAATACATAGAAATATACAATGTGTCTAATTTAATATCAAAATTGAACACTTATGGTCTGACTTTAGAAAAATGCTAAGAAAAATCAGACTTAAATCCTTCTATTCGTAATTATTCCATTATGACTTGATATTATTTTTATATGTTTCCCTACTTTAAATATCAGATATGAAAAGCTTTATTTCATTTTGCATATCATATACACCATAGTGTCAAGGCCAAGTGCAAAAGAGTTATAGCACAAAAAAACTTTCAGCCTGACTCTGAAGCATCAGGCTTCCCTGTAACAGTTTAGGGTACTATTTTAGTGTAGATTGGTACATGGATATGATATTATTCAAGGGAAGTGATATTTATAAATAGATATATCCTTGGTGAAGATTTAACTCAGAAAATTAGTCTTGGTCTCTTCCTTTCTTTCTTTCTTTCTTTCTTTTTTTGCCAGTTGTACTTTCAAAAATGTTTTGTCTTTTAAGCAACTTCTAGTTAAATGAAAAAATGATTATACCCTTGAGTTATTCTTATTTAAACTACAGACCCATAAGCGTTGCTTTTCATCCTTGGCAAAAATTAACAAGTATCAACTTAAAGTGTAAAATCATCTCTATCTAAGAAACAAGTTTAATAGTTTACAGTATGTGGCAATTTGAGCGTGATGACTACTTCCAAGCTCTGTGAGCATTCATTAGCTTAGTTTCCTCCTGTTAGCTTGCAATAAAAATAATAATATTTGCCATTTAGTAGGGGCTATTCACCCTCAAAGTGCTTTACAGACATCAAGTGGTTTATTTATTAATAATCTATGTTTCTGCTTAATAAACTAGATTTCTATTTACAATCAAAGGGAAAATTAGAAAATGTTCTGCTTGCAATAAGTAAAAGGAGTTGCTAACAGATTATCAAATTACATATTTATTTTGCCCTGCCCATTATTTTTAAGTCACTTTCTGTTAGCCAATAAAAATTTCAAGGTCCCAACCCCCCACTGCTAAATTTGACTGGCTTGAAAAAAATATTCAAGGTCCTAGGCAATGAAATATGGCAGTCTGTTTCATGTCTGTTTATTTTTCTGATTTAGGAGGAAGTAGGTTATTTTCAAAGTTTTTACCCCCAAATTTATTCATGCAAAAGGCAACTTTGTTTCAGATACTACAGATTAGACATCCAAGAGATTTCTTTTTATTTGTGTTTATAAGAACACAGAAACTCCATGCTGGAGGTGGGGTAGCCTCTGCAACCCCTACGGTGTCAGCTCAGAGGCCCTGGGTTCTGTTCCAACCTGAGTGGAAACTACAAGCAAATATTTTAGACCCAAGGCTTCTAGGACATTTGAATTTTGCTTCTTGGAATCTGGCTTCAGGGCAGCAGGTGGGGGCTAGCCTAGCCCCAGGACAGGTGATCTCCACAGAGGAAATCTAAAACACCGGCCAGGGGTGGCAGATGTGGGGCAAGGGGACTTACATGACACCCAGAAATAATGCCACTTCTATTACATCCCTGCACTGCTTTTCAAATTGACCTTCTCATCTCAAGATATGCTGTTCCCTGAAAACTAATGTTTAGTTGGAACTATTTATGATTCTATTTTGACTTTACCATCCAGAGTTCTCATGAGAAGCACTTGAAATGTTGCAGGTTTCTGGAGATTCCTTTGAGGCAGCACAGAATAAAAGGAAGGTAGAAACTGGTTTACACAGAAGTTTGAAATGACTCACTGTCCTGCAACTTAAATACATAAATACACGAAACATCAAAAAGCTCCAACACATTAGGAAACACTTGTACTTGCGCTATGCTATCTTTTTAGACTTAGAGATAATTATGATAATAGGAATATTACCTTATGTGTAATTATAATTTTATAGAATTTTTACAGTATTTACACATATATTCTCTTTCTCAAGTAAGCATATTTTCATCTCATTTCACATTGATTTTGGCTTGTTTGCTCTTTCATATTTTTTTGTGTTTCTTCTGATAAGAATGGGGTAGTGTAAACATCACCCTAGCACCTTTGCACAATACTGCCTTGTTATAATTAAGTGTATTTTTCAAAGGTCTCTAAACCAGTCATAAAAATTTGCTCAGAGCTAAGCTTGGAGTGTTAGGGTATGATCCTGCAAGCAAATTCTCTCAAACACCATAATAACCTGATTTTTGGTCATTTAAAAATATGCACACACGAAGCATAAACTCTCCATGAGGGTTTCTGTTTTACAAAATGATTTGGTGTGCCTCCCACTCTTATTTATGCAAAGAATGGATGTGTTTAAAGTTAATTTTGGTCTTTTTAATGGTTGAACAGAAGCCTTAGAGGCAGAAATAGGCCTTGTGATTCACCTTCAGTTTAAAAGCGCTAATTTCTGCCTTCTGGGTGCCTTTATAACAACGTGTCCCCATCTTTGGCATCAAAAAGCAACTTTCGAGAGAAAGGGGAGGAGAGGATAGAGGGAGCCAGCCCCCTCATCCAGCTTCTTTCTGACTCTGTATGAGGCAGAGAGAAACAACTTGCAACATGTCCACAGGCGGGACAGAAGTGGAGGTGCACCACCATTTAGCAGTTCCTTCTGCTGAACCCCCACTGAGGTCTGTCTCCTCACACCGAGGGCCTTAACTCACCTATACCGGCCCCACAGAAACAGAAGACTAAGTAGGTGAGAAGACCCACCTCTCTCTCCATAAAAAGCCATTTGCTGTCTCCTTCCTTATCTCTTTCCAAAAGGCAGTATTCACATAAAATAGAATTGCAAAGTTGGGTAGGAGTGGGAACAAAATTGCAATTCAATTGCTTTTTTACATTTTGTGAAATAATGGCAATAAATTAAATAATCAAAATATTTATTTAGCTGTATAAACTGGCTTCTGCCACTTGTGCAGTTACTTCTTTTCATGAGGAAGGTTGCTTTACATACCAATAGGTGTTTTTAAAATTATCTCAATGTCTATTTAAACATGCTGCACCAGGAAGGTCTTCTGGTTTTTTCAGTTGAAATTAATATTTGCTAATAAAAGAGCTGTCAGGACTTTGAAGTAAACATTCATTTATGTACCCAAAAGGACAGAACGTTTCCAGTTTTCATTTGCGCGGTGTCCCTCTGCCCCAGTCGGTCACTTATCCACCCAGTATGGCTGCAGCCCTGGCCACAGCTGGACATCAAACTCAAGATGACGAAGAGCCACCTCCTTGAACAAGGAACACAGAATATTGAATTAATTCATTTCACCAGCCCTGTATGCTCCTGGCAAAAACAAAGACAGTGTGTGGGCTGGATTTTGCATTTACTCATAAAGTTTAAGGTGTTGGCTATAAGAGCGACTGTCAAAAGGTGATTGCAGCATAACCCATGAGAATAAAGGGGGGAGACTCCAGAGGAAAAACTCAATCTCACACCTACTAAATTTTCATATCTATTTCAAGTATAAATGGATTCTAAAATTTTGTGGCTTAAAAAAAAAAAGTTCTGTGAATGCAGCAGAAACTGTGATGCTGAGACATTTCATTGTCGAGATCTTGAAGCAGATCGGATTTTGGAGCTGACCAGGGCATGTTTACGATCACAGTCAAAATCAAACATCACAGACCGGATTATCAGCCAGGAGCGGCACCCCTGAAGGTCCCTCCCTTCTGCCACACGGGCATCTTTGCCTAGACCTCAAGTTCTCTTCCCAGGCTTTCTTTTCTGCCTTTGCCTTCCTACCTCAGGAAGGCCCACACAATAATTGAAAAAACTGAGATTTTGTAATACTTTTCAAGGATTACCAAGTCAATTACTGAGAGGAAGAAAAATAAAAGGAAAATAGTTGAGCATCGCATGCTAGGGCACATTCAATTCAAACAGCTCCCAGGGAGTTAAAATTCTCTCTATATGGTGAACAGTGTGTGCTTACAAGTCACTGGCAAGCCCACAGCAGTTTAAGGTAATATTTTGGTCAGCAGGTGTAGACCCCAAATGAACAGTGGTTTAAGACCTGGATTGCAAGAGGCAGGCATGTGCTGAAATTAGAAAAGCATTCTCAGGCTATTATTTAACATTCTACATATGTGAGATACAGAATGAAAGAATGAGAATTATCTTAAAATCCCTGCTAAAGCAGGGCCTGCTTTCTCAAGGCAATCTCAAGCTTTAGTAGTTCAGACAGATTCTCTAGCTGACAATTAATATTAATGGGTAGATTTCACAATGTGGCATTATCACACGGGAGATGGGTGGGCACACCATCTGGGTTTTGGCAGGTATTAGATGTAATCAAAGGGATTACTTGGCTCAGGGAGAAATAGAAAACCTTGGGTTTGTTTAGTCTCTTTCCTCTTTTGTTTGGACGCAGCTCTAGGTGTGCTTAACTATTTTCCCCTGTTCCTTATCTGTGGTCGGGAACATCTCCAGGGGGGTAAAAAACAAACACAAAAAGAATAAGGGACCGACATCCTGCAAAGATAGCTTGGACATCAAATCATGGCCCATTTTCTCTTCTCACTTAAAATTCCCCAAATATTTATCGAATGCCTACCATGGGCGAAGAGGACATCTCGGTCAGCTTTGGTGAAAACAAGATGTCAGCGTTCACAGGTCTATTTCTGGATATTTTAGAATCAGTAAGAGTATGCTGAACCTGCAAGGATAATTTAAGATCTCTTGGTCTATCTTTGCCCCTTTCCCACCACCAATTACTTCTATCACCACCACCGCCACCACATACACATACACATCCCTTATTTAGAAGATCAAAAGGGAGCATACATCCCAGATTTTAGAATTGGATTGTTTATTGGAAACATTCAGTACATTAGACCAGGGAACCTAAGGAAGGTTTATTTGGAAGTTGCTGATTGGCTTACGCTCTTGGAGGAGACAGGTGATTAGGCAGGCAGTCTTGAGGTACCAGAACCCTGTTGATTGCTGCTGCAGGTAAGTGAGTTTTACACTCAACTTTTGCTCTGCTGATGAGTGAGAAGTTGGCTTGCCACCCAAAATGCTTCAATCCATGAAAAACCAACTTCTAAACCCCCAGTTTCCCTACCCAGGACTGTCTTTCATCCCACAGATACACACCCCCAACACACAACGATACTGTTTTTGTTTATGTTTATCACGAGCAGGGAAAAGAGCAGCAACATAAGCCCAGCCTGAACTGTCAAGCTGATGCAGGTACAGGTGCTCCCCCGTTCCTCCTCATGAGCACACAGGAAGATCCCAAGTTCTCTCAAGATTGTTTCTGGGTCTGCTTATCTCGTCCCAAGAATCCAGCATATGGGATGCATTCATGTCCACTTAATAGATGATGGTGACTGTGCCCCAAAATTTCTCTAAAGATAGATCTAAGATGGGACAGTCCCCTTTGCAAGAATAGCAAGACGTCATAAGGACCTGTTTTCTCTTCCCCATTGTTCCCATGCTACCTTACCCCACACGCAGGGCATCCCCTATTCATCTCCCCAAACAGCCAAAATAAACTCAGCCAAGGCCCCTTGTTCTCTCCACGTCTCCCACCTCCCTGCCACGTTCAGGCATCTTTTCAGGTGCAATTGGCACATGCTCTATGCTTTACATGAATCTTTATAAAATTTAACTGTTGACAACATCACTACATGTTCAACTGGCCAGATCAACTTGAGCCCTTAAAGTTTCAGGGCCAAATAGCCACTAGTCACATGTGGCTACTTAAATTCAAGTTTATTAAAATTAACTACAATTAAAAATTCTTTTCTTCAGCCACATTTCAAGTGCTCAATAGTCACACGTGGCTGGTAGCTACCATATTGGACAGTGAGGATACAGAACATTTTCCATCATCACAAAGTTCCATTGGACTGCGGGAATAGAGGGTGTGAGTACAGGAGAGAAGAGCCTTCCTGGACCCCTGCAGAGACTCCCGTGGGAGAGACAGGCCCAGATGCTCACTAGTCTCCTGTCCACCTAAATGTCGGTGTCACCTCTGCACACGGGACACCCAGGCCCTATAGCCTTTCAACTGGGGAGTCAGGGAAGTGGTGAAAAACCTCCACAGTTCAGAATTCTGGGGCAAAGTGTTTGCTAAGGAGTGGAAGGAAGGAAGGCTTCCTGGGCAGGCGGTCCCACCCGGGCGCTTCCAGCCTCTTGTCCCTAACCCAAGCTTCCGCCGGTCGGGCTTTGGGGTGTGAGAGCCGGGACGGGAGTCGGAGGGGATGCCCGGCTGGCGCCGCCTGCGCCCCGCGTCCTCTCGCCTTGTCCTTTAGCACAAGGGCGGGCAGCGCAGGACAAAGGCTCGGGCGGCAGCTGCCCAGTTCGGCGCGCAGGGGCGGCCGCGGCCACCCGGGGCGCCAGACGCCTCCGCCGCCCGGCGGGGGAGGCCCGGCGCCCGCCTTTGTCTGCGCCGCCGCCGGGGCCGGGTCCGCAGGAAGCGGGCGCCATCGTGCGGCCCGAGCGGGACACTGCGCCGCCGGAGGCGCTGCGCCACGGAGTGCCACGCTGGGCTCCAATCTTCGCGGGGACGTCGTGTCATCGCCGCGGCGACTGCTTTTACTGCTGCGATGCGTTCTATTATGTATACTGTGTGTTATGTAAACACATAACCACTTCTAGTAAAGGCAACTGAGCCAATGCCTGCAGAAAAAGTAGAAGGAAGTGGACATACTTGTCTATGTATAATGCATAAAAATATCCATATAGCCACGATCAAGAATATTTAATAATGTATTTGCCTGCATATGCGTGGATTGTCTCTGGAATGTCACAAAAGAATGTTACAGTACTTGTCTCGGCGACCTAAGGGAACCGTAGTGCAGTTAGGGTACAGGGGCAGGAGGGAGGCTCAGATTCTTTTGACTTTTGTACCATGTGCACATATTACCTGCTCAAAACTAAAGCATTTACTAATTCAGAGATATATTTAGTAAAAATCTGCCTGTGGTATGTACCATGCTCAAATGTTGCTAGAGCCAAAGATGAGTAAATAAACATGCCATGTCCCCGCCCTCTGGGGACCCTGAGCACATGGACAATCCGACATTTAAACCATATTTCGAATGATGCTTGGTCAAGTGGAGGTTTTTCTAGCTTGAATGACCCTGCTCAGTGGGTGAGGTTCTTGCATTCTTAGTGAAGATGGAAAATGTGTTGTCTTCACTGTGTTTACCAAGGTCTTCTTTGGTAAGTAAACTCCTTACCATTTTTGCCTCAGAAAATGCTCACCCAGGGAAGCAGAGAAGGAGCATTTACCCTCTGGCTTATTTTAGAAGCTACGAGTAGAGTTGAAGCTCTCAGAAGTGACACTCCATCTCCTTCCAACCCAGTCTTCTCTCCTAAATATCCGTCTTTTAGCACTCCAACATGTTTAACCTAGAGTCGTTTAACAAGTTAGATTTGGGTTACATTTAAGCTACTTCCAATCTCCAGGGTCTTGATTCTGTGACATATCTGCAGAATTGGGCCTTGTAAGGTGGGTTGTACATGGCCTCCAGGAACATTTAATGTGTTCAAGGAACCAAGGCCAATGCACTGGACCAGTAGAGCCCCTACAGGCAGGGACCACACTATCATCCTCTTGGTGACACTCAGTGCCTGGTAGAGTGCCTGGCTCTGTATTGGACTGAACTGTAAACTTGTGATTTATTTACCCTGGAAGTGTTCTGCAGAGTCATGGGAGATGAAGAGGCAGGAAGATCAGCACTCCTGCAGTTGGGTTGAAAAGAGTGTGGGCAGCAGGGTTGGCCGTGGGGGCTGAAGGAGTCTCTCCTGACCATAAAGAAGACTTCATCTGCATACTAAGTGGGAACAGCTAGAGTCTGACAGCAGAGAGAGTAAAGGGCCAGAAAAGCGTCACCCAGCAGGAGAGAATTCAACTGGGCAGGGAAGGCATGGCCTTGAGCTGAGAAGGGAATGTGTGTATACACGCGCATGTGCACACTGTATGTGAGCATGCACATGTGTGTATGCCTGGGTCTTGTGCAGTGAGCATTCAGGAACCCTAGGTCAACCACCTGCTTGAAGCAGAGGATCTGACTTGGTTAGCAGGTGAGCAAGAGCTTCTTGAGTCGCACTCTCTATTTTTTTCTTTTTGCCATTCCCAGACTCAAGTTCCAAAAAATGCAAGACCTAACCCCAATCCCTATCCTGGATCTCTGACAAATCTCTGAAGCTTGGGCAGGAGGGGCTTGGCAAGGTAGCAAGAAAAATGACCAGCATTTCCTTGGCAGTAAGGGTAAGCAGTACAGGTATATCCAAGAATTGCATGAGACATGAGGTGGGTTAATTGGTTTTCCTGCATTCTCTTTAGAACTCAGGGTAGGTGCATCCTTCCATGTTCTCTGCCCCTACTATGAGTACTTTCTTAGACCTGCCTTGATCGACCAGTGTCCTGATTCTTATGGGGCAGACAAAAGGAATTAGTAACAGTAAGGAGCCCACTTCCTGGGAAAATCTACTCAGCCAACTGGAATGTACTTATGATCTAAGCCACCCACTTGGGAAAAGGAATGAAGTCAACTTGCAGCAAATTCTGAGGCAGCATCCATTTACTGAGTCCTGCTCTATGTCCTGCACTGTGCTGAGCACTTTCTGGCAGGGTATCACCTTCCATTTTTTTTATTGGGATGTCTGTGACCTAATGAGGGTGGCGATGAACCCCACTCTCTCCATAACTCAAGAGAAGACAGCACGTCCTCAGCACAATCAGTGTTTGGATGGACAGTGTCCTTGGCAATCACTGTCGATCAGATCTTCGGCCTTGGTAAGTAATTAGACGCTTCTTGCCTCAATTGAGGTATATTGGCCATGTCAGGAGCCAGAGATATCCTCCGGTTCCTTAACCATCCCCACACCACCTGCCCTTCTCTCCCCTCAAAAAAGGAGATTGCTGTCATTGGCTCCTAGAGGAAGACTTTGGCCTCTGCATGTGTCTTCCCGGTGGGGAAGCCCTTTGCCCTCTCGATGGGGGATCCATGAAGCTTCTAAGTCTTGCCTTGGGCTCCCCCTGGGCTCCTGGCTCGTGGGAGGCAGAGGTTGGTGAGAATTAATTGTGAAGTGCATTGAGAGGCACAAATGAAAACCAGTCCCGCGGCGGAGAGATTATTACTGTTGGCAATTTGGGTTTTCTGAAATAACTCTTAGGATATGACTGTGGCAGCCCAAACCCCAGAGGTGAGCTCAAGGCTGATAGATTTTCAGACTGGCCCCATTTTGCTCCAGCCTTCAGCTCCCCCTCCCTCCAGGACGGGGGTGAGCAAGGCAGAGTGGGTCCCAGGCTGAGGAGCACTGTCCCCTCCGAAGGCTGCCGATGGGAGGGCAGCTGAAGGCTGACCCCACGTTCTTGAGAGAGGGTCCCCAGACTTCCCGGCATAATTTCCTTCTCACTTCACTGTTCCCTTCCCTGTCTGAAATGGCAGGTGACCTAAGAGGGAGCGGTGTGCAAATTGATTTGGAGGCGATCAATGGCTTGGGGCGCGGCCCCGGCTCACTGCCGTGTCACTGATCCTCTCCAAATCGATTCACACACCATTCCTCCTCAGCACACCTGCCACGTCAGATGGAGAGGGACGCGTGAAGTGAGAAGAAAATTACGTGTTCGTTAGGCCGCCGCTGCCTCCACCGCCGCCGCCCCTTCTCCTCCCCACTCCGGGCCGCGTCTCAGCCCACCGCCGCCTGCCTGCGGAACCTGGGAGCCCTTCTCCACGCGTGTGGACAACGAACCCAGG
The DNA here is from genome assembly GCF_041146395.1 of Eulemur rufifrons. Taxonomy (NCBI): domain Eukaryota; kingdom Metazoa; phylum Chordata; class Mammalia; order Primates; family Lemuridae; genus Eulemur; species Eulemur rufifrons. The sequence continues at coordinate 68,425,901 of NC_091001.1, read as the reverse complement.
CGGCCATGGAGCTGCCAGGGTCTTTGCACGGGCACCACCACACTGAGAGCCTCTAACCCAGGCGGCTAAGAAGTTTGCCCTCTCCATAACACATGGCTTCTAAGACATTTGCCTAGAGCTTTTTATTTGTTTATCTCTTTAAAGTCCCTTGGGGACCAACTTATAAACAGCCAACTTACTTGGTGGGCCCAGAGTCACTCAGTATTTGAGTTCAGTTCATTTGAATTAATCCACCTATCCACCCATGTACCCGCCTTGTCATTCAGCAAGAACTCAGCTCTGTGGACCCCCCACCCTGTGTCCAGCCCTGGCCAGAGGTCAGGCCTCTCCTCAACATTGGGAATTAGGACGGAGACAATCTACTTTGGAGAAGATAGAATATGCTCGTGGGGGCACCTAGGAATAGCTCAAACCGACATAAATAAAGAGAGCCATTAAAATCGCAGAAAGAGTACTTTAGCTATGTACAACAGAACTAATTGCAGTTCTATCAGTCCACGAACAGTTTGTTACTAGTCCACTAGTGGCTAAGAAGCTGGCTCCAGAATGTAAACAGACCATGTCCCCAAGCACAATTTTTTCACAGTAAGACTTTCTCAATGAAGGAAGCAACCAACGCATTTTACATTCTGGTGCAAATAGTTTCTAGACTGGCACTTTGAGTAAGGACCAACTTATCCATTGGTCACAGTAGGCACAGTGTCTAAGGCCCATGATACTTCTAGGGATTGTGGTAGGACAAATAATCCCCACCCCCCACCAAAGTGGTCTACTTTCTAATTCCCAGGAACTGTGGACATCACGTGGTGAAAGGGATTTTTGCAGATGTGATTGAGATGGGGAAATGACCTTCGATTGTATGAGTGGCCCAAAATATCACAGGGGTCCTTACAAGAGAGAGGCAGGAGGGAGCAGAGAAGGAAATGTGATGACGGAAGCAGAGTTCAGAGGGTCAGAGAGAAATTGGAAGATGTTAATCTGCTGGCTTTGAAGATGGAAGAAGGGGCCACACGCAAAGGAATGTGAGAATCCTCCAGAAGCTCAAACAGGCAGGAGCATTCTCTCTTTGTGCCTCCAGGAGCCTGACCTGTCAACATGTTGACTCCAGCGCAGTGAGACTGATTTTGGACTTCTGATCTCCAGAACTGTAAGACCATAAATTTATGTACTTTGAAGCTGCAAAGTTTGTAGACATTTGTTACAGCAGTAATAGGAAACTAACACATGGGTCCACAAAAATGTTTTACTTTCTTTTCAGAAGAAGAAAACCAAATTTTTAGGTCAAAGTAAACCATATAATCCTAATATATTCCTCTATATAGCAATGCAGCTATAAAATAGAATTGTTAATATTTTTATGGAGGAAGAGACCCACCGGGGCAAAAGTGCCAAGGGTGCACAAAAGTCACAATACAACCATGCTTGAGCAGCAGTGATCATGAAGAATTCCTTCCTTTAGCAATTCTAGAAGTACAAGAAAGCACAGATCTGACGTGGAACTGAACAATCCGTTTGACTAACAATTTTTGAGACAGCCATTCTGTCAATCTTTCAAAACCAGTACTTTAAAACATAAATTTAAGTGTGATGAATTCTTTTGCCAAAATACATCCAAATGGCTTATTTATAGTAAGGGAGGCCAGGTCTACCTCCTTCTGTCTCATACGGCCTTCAGTTACGTAGGAATAGCTTCCCTCAAATTTAGTGGTGTTTCTCCATTCATAATTGAGATTCCTTCTATTCAGAAAGCTCCCTGGGAGATCTCTGGATGACTTGGAAGCGAAATAAACTAAAAGCTTTTTCAAAAATCTTTTAATCCTGCTTTTGCCCACTCTTCAGCCACTGTAATCAAGAATCTCCCACCAGCAGAGAAGCAAAGTCATTCCTCTCAGCAAACTCCTTGACTGAATGTCCAGGTGCAACAGGTCCCTTTGCCAACAGCAAATGAGAGAGAATGTTTCCAGTACACAGTGGCATCTCCTCTCACTTGTAAAAGAGAGTGTCAGCCTGAAAACAGTGGCCAACTGTTTTAACCCCAAAAGCAAGAATTTCAGGCCAACTGCAGCCAAGTGCATTATTCTTAGATACGCAGAGGAGGCTGAGAGGTCTCTGCAGGTTGTTGGGAAATGGTTAAGGATTTGTGACTTTTAAGTGGCTCCTGGGAATTTTTGGAGATGAACAAGCCCCTGCAGCTCCCGTTCAGCCCAGACACTCCAATTCCATCTGACCTTCCTTGCCCTTCTCAAATTTCAACTAGTTTCTGAGGTCTTCCCAGTAACTCAGGGATCAATGCAGATTGGTCCTTCCTACTCCTGATCACCCATGATCCCTTTTAAGAATACTGGATTTATACTTGGGTGACATCCTAAATGGCACTTAGATGTTACCTTTGCAGAGCTCTATTGCCACAGTCTTCATTCACCCTATTTGGGTTTTCAGAGGTATTTGAGGTGGTTGACCACTTCTTCTCCTTTTGTTTCTAGACCTCTGTGGCACCACATTTGCCTAGTTTTTCTCACACATTGCCAGCCTTTTTTCATTCCTCTTTGCTCATTCCTTCTTCTCTAACAAACCTCTAAATGTTGAAGTACCTCAGGACTCTGTCTTTTGTTCTTTTCATTCTCTATCCACATTCTCTCCCTAGATGACCTTATATGGTTCTGTGATTTTATGAACCATGACTTTATGATAACCATCAAATGCTACCTCCAGCCTGAATCTATGCCTCAAGTTCTAGACTCACAGTTCCAATCACTCACTCAACAGCTCCATGTGGATGTTGTAGTGGATTTGTAATGTGTCCACTTAGCTAGAATAAACTACATTTTCCAGAATTCCCTTTCTTACACAGATGCTCCTTGACTTACAACGGGGTTACATCCTGATAAACCTATTATAAGTTGAAAATATCATAAGCTGAAAATGCATTTAATACACCTAACCTACTGAGTACCATAGCTTAGCCTAGCCTACCTTAAACATGCCGAGAACACTTAAATTAGCCTATAGTTGGCAAAATCATCTAACACAAGCCTATTTTATAATAAAGTGTTGAATATCTCATGTAATTTATTGAATACTATACTGAAAGGGAAAAATAGAATAGTTATATGGGCACTCTAAGTACAGTCTCTGCTGAGTACATATTGCTTTCATACCATCATGAAGTTGAAAAATTGTACCTGAAACCATCATAAGTCAGGGTCCATCTGTATATTTTCAGTTAGAATGAGCAACAAAGGAGATTTTGGATGGTAGAAGGAAAGCAGTAAGCATTTTGTAGTTCACAGGTATTATTGCTGATCTGCTGACTCACTTCACTGGTGTGAAGCAGCAGTTGAGCCTGCAGTTGCACTGCCTTCCCCTGGATCTTCCTTCAGCTTCTCTGAATCCTGAGTCAGGTGTGTGTGTTTAGCTCCAGGACAAAGGACCCCAGCTTCTGCAAGAGATAGGTAGGTAGGTAGACAGATAGATGCATATGTATATGTATATGTATATTCTAGTGGTTCTACTTCTCTGGTTGAATGCTGAGTGATATAGATGTCTAAAGGCATCATGTGACCCAAATAGAATTGTTTCATGATCCCTCCCTAATCTGTTCCCCACAGTTCTCACTATCACAGTAAATGACAGAAGGGAAACCACAATCTAATCCCTCAATTTGTCCTGTTGGCTCTATCTCCAAACTACATTGCCAGTGTAACTGCCTCTTACCACTTCTACTGCTAAAATCCTGGTTCCAGCCACCACCATCTCTTACCTGGATGACTGCAACAGTTTCTCAAGCACACTCCCAGCTTCCTTTCTTGCTCTATTTACATAAGATCATCCTTCACACAGTAGCCAGAGAATCTTTCTAGAGCTCAAATCAGAACCCTTCCTTCTCCTCCTTAAAATCTTCAATACCTTCCCATTGCGATCAAAATATAAATCCAAAATTCTATGAAGTCTTATATATTTGAGTCCTGGTGCTCCCTGGCCCTCATTTCCCCACATTTTACCACTTGTTCTCTGTCTCTAGGTTCACAGCACTCTCAGACATGCCTGTTCGCACCCTAGAGCCTTGGTGCTCTTGGTTCGCACCCTAGAACCAGCTGCTCCTCCTGCTAGGAATGCTCTTTTCCCAGAACCTCACAAGTCTTCCTTCTCACTTTTCAGGCCTCAACTCAAATATCACCTCCACAGAAAATGCCTCTTCACCCCCCACTCACTAAGTTATCCTCTACTATTTTGCCCTAGCTTGTCTTTTTCATAGGACCTCTCTGTACATAAAATTATCTTATTGATGTATTACTGTTTTATGTTTCTGGAGTGTCAACCCTCTCTGGAACGTAAGATCTTTGAAAGCTGGCAATCTGCCTGGTTCATTGCTGTACTCTAGGAGCCAGGAGGAGCATAACAAATATCTTTGACTGACTATTGCATAGATTATTCTCAAACTGGTTCAATCTTTTTACCTCTTCAACGACAGTTTACACACTTTGGGAATCAAAGCCATCTTCAGAAAAAGGAAACATAAGAACTGAGACCACAAAAAGACAAAGAATCCTTAGAGACTATTATGAAAAACTATATACCAACAAATTGGAAAACCTAGAAGAAATGGATAATTCTGGACACATACAACCTCTCAAGATTGAACCATGAAGAAATAGAAAACCTCAACAAGCTAATAATGAGTAATGAAATCAAAGCCATAATAAAAAGTCTCCCATCAGAAAAAAGTTCAGGACGTGATGGCTTCACGGCTGAATTCTACCAAACTAATACCAATTCTACTCAAACTCTTCAAAAAAATTGAAAATACTTCCAAACTCATTCTGTGAGGCCAGCATTACCCTAATACCAAAAGCAGGGCACAAGAAAAAAAGAAAACTATAGGCCAATATCACTGATGAATATAAATGCAAAAATCCTCAACAAAATATTAGCAAACCAAATTCAACAACACATTAAAAAGATTATTCACTATGATCAAGTAGGATTCATCCCAGGAATGCAAGGATGGTTTGGCATATACAAATCAATAAACATAATACATCACATTAACAGAACCAAGAACAAAAACCATATGAGCATTTCAATAGATGATGAAAAGGCATTCAATAAAATTCAACATCCCTTCATGATAAAAACTCTCAACAAACTGGGTATAGAAGGAGCATATCTCAAAATAATAAACACTATATATGACAAAACCACAGCTAACATTGTACTGAATGGGGAAAAATTGAAAGCTTTTCCTCTAATATCTGGAATAAAACAAGGATTTACCACTTTTATCCAACATAATACTAGAAATCTTGGCCAGAATAATTAGGCAAGAGAAAATATAAAGGGCATTGGAAAGGAAAAAGTCAAATTAGCTTTGCTCACAGATGACTTGATCTTATACTTAGAAAAACTAAAGAACCCACCAAAAAAATTGATGAGTTAAAACTGATAAACAAATTCAGTAAAGTTTCAGACCACAAAATCAAGATACAAAAATCAGTAGCATTTATATATGCCAACAATGAACAATCTGGAAAACAAATCAAGAAAGCAGTCTCATCACAATAGCTACAAAAAATATAAAATGCAATACCTAAGAATCAATTTAACCAAAGAAGTGAAAGACCTATACAAGGAAAACTATAAAACGCTGATGAAAGAAATTGAAGAAGACACAAAAAAATGGAATGATATCCCGTATTCATGGATCAGAAGAATTAATATTATTAAAATATCCATACTACCCAAAGTGATCTACAGATTAAATGCAGTCACTATCAAAATATCAATGACATTCTTCACAAAATAGAAAAAAAATCCTAAAATTTATGTGAAACCACAAAAGACCAAATAGCCAAAGCAATCCTGAACAAAAAGAACAAATCTGGAAGCATCACACTACCTGACTTCAAAATATACTACAAAGCTATAGTAACCAAATCAGCATGGTACTGGCCAAAAACCCAGACACATAGAACAATAGAACAGAATAGAGAACCCAAATATAAATCAATGTATTTACAGCCAACTGATTTTTTGACAAAGATTCTAATAACATACACTGGAAAAAGGACAGTCTTCTTAATAAATAGTGCTGGGAAAATGAATAACCATTTGCAGAAACCCCTATCTTCCACCATATACAAAAAATCAAATCAAAATGCATTAAAGACTTAAATCTAGGACCTGAAACTATGAAAATACTAGAAGAAAACATTGGGAAAATGCTCTAGAACACTGATCTGGGCAAAAACCTTTTGTGTAAGACCTAAAAAGCACAGGCAACCAAAGCAAAAATAGATAAATGGTATCACATCAAGCTAAAAAAGCTTCTGCACAGAGCAAAGGAAACAATCAACAAAGTGAACAGATAACCCACAGAATGGAAGAAAATATTTGCAAACTATCCATCTGACAAGAGATTAATAACTCAAACAACTCAATAGAAAAAAAATCCAATTTAAAAGTGGGCAAAAGATCAGAATAGACATTTCTTAAAAAGACATACAAATAGCCACCAGGTATATGAAAAAATTCTTAACATCACTAATCATCAGAGAAATGCAAATCAAAACCACAATGAGATACCATTTCATCCCAGTTAAAATGGCTTTTACCAAAAAGACAGGGAATGACAAATGCTTATGAGGATGTGGAGAAAGGGGAGCCCATGTACACTGTTGGTGGGAATGTAAATTAGTACAGTTACTATGGGAAACTGTACAGAGGTTACTCAAAAAACTAAAAATGGAAACATCATATGATCCAGCAATTCCACTACTTGGTATATACCCAAAAGAAAGGAAATCAGTATACTGAAGAGCTTTGTGCACTCCCACGTTTATTGCAGCACTATTCACAATAGCCAACATATGGAACCAGCCCATCAGTGGATGAATGGATAAAGAAAATGTGGTATGTATACAATGGAATATTATTCAGCCATAAAAAATGAAATCCTGTCATTTGCAGCAACATGGATGGAACTGGAGGCCATTTTATTAAGTGAAATAAGCCAAGCACAGAAAGACAAATATTGCATGTTCTCACTCATATATGGGAGCTAAAAAAAATGGATCTCATGAAAATAAAGAATAGATGGGTGGTTACCAGAGGCTTAGAAGGGTGAGGGGAGGGGAGCATGAAGAGAAGTTAATTAATGGATACAAATATACAGTTTGATAGGACAAATATGACCTAGTATTTGATAGATCAGTAGGATGACTATAATTCACAATAATCTATCGTATGTCTCAAAATAGCTAGAAGAGAATAATTTGAATATTCTAGTATAAAGAAGACAAATATTTAAGGTAATGGATATCCCAGTTACACTGATTTGATCTTTACAAATTATATGAATGTATTAAATTATCACATGTACCCTGAAAATATGTACATTTACCATGTATCAATTTTTAAAAATAAAATTTAAAATTAAACCACCTTGGGCCGGGCACGGTGGTTCACGCCTAGCACTCTGGGAGGCCAAGGCAGGAGGATCGCTCAAGGTCAGGAGTTCGAGACCAACCTGAGCAAGAGTGAGACCCCGTCTCTACTAAAAATAGAAAGAAATGATCTGGACAGCTAAAAATATATATAGAAAAAAATTAGCCAGGCATGGTGGCACATGCCTGTAGTCCCAGCTACTCAGGAGGCTGAGGCAGAAGGATCGCTTGAGCCCAGGAGTTTGAGGTTGCTGTGAACTAGGCTGACGCCACGGCACTCTAGCCCGGACAACAGGCGAGACTCTGTCTCAAAAAAAAAAAAAAGAAACCATCTTTGGTATCCTCCACGGTGCCTAGCACAGGGCTGGGAATATGGGTGGTAGGTTCTCAATAAAGTTCATCACAGACAAAAGTGGCGGTAGCCACGAAAATCATTGTTGGTGGCCTTCTCTATCCCATGCCTCCTTGTAGTTCTTTCTTTTCTCTTGGCTTCTCCCTCTTTGCTCCTTAAGCAGTGCCTGAGAACACAGGGCCAGGCAGACAGGGTTCTAGGCAGAGCCATGTTACTAATTACCTGTAGAACTCTGAGCTAGTGCCCTTTTGTGGACCTCAGTTTCTGAAACTCTAAAATGGATAGGGACCATTCAGGTCATGTCAAAGTGAGAAGAGGCCTGGTATAAGTCAACAAGGGTGGAGAGGACCAGAGGACTCCAGAGACTGCCAATGTGCCTGGTCTCCTTTATATGGTCTCTTCCATACATTCAGGCTTCTTTCTTTCCTCTGCCTTGGAGTAGACAGAGCCCTTTGCCATTTCTTACTTCAGTTATCTCCTCCAGCAAAATTCTGCAAGTCCTACTTCCTCCCCGGTGTTCTCAGGAACTACTGGAATCTTCAGTCAATGCCTACCCTTCTGAATGGTGCCAGCATCTGATGTCTGGGCCACCCTTTGGGACACCTCTTTGTCTATTCTCCTGTAAGAGTACTTGTGTTTGGGTTTAAAGAAGGCAATAGAGGGTGGAGAGCTAAGGACTTGGGTGCTTTCCAGACAACTCAGGGCAAAAGCACCATTATTATTAAGAGGGAAGATTTCTGACTTAAACTACTCAACTAATTGCTCAACTGCATACTTCAGAATGTAACAGCAGAAGGATTTTGTCTTCCAACCTTCAAGACTAGGCTATGAGATCATCATCACGGCTCAAAGTTCTTCCAAGCACTTACATTTGCAAAATAAAGGCGGCAAGCTGAGCAGATGGTGGGGGAAAGGGGAGAGGATGAGCTGCTGCTCTATTCTGGGAACTCCTGTGTTCTCAAGAACCAGGTCTTTGAGACACAGCTGGGGATCTGATGTCCGGTTGCCTTTGACATCTGAGCAGAAGCTGTTGGAGCTCTACCACGCTGGAGATCCACTCCAAAGGGCCCGTGGCTTGGGGACGCTGTGCTTCCTTCCACAACAACCACTTTCCGTCTGGCTGAGGCTCATGATGGCCTAACGGATATCAGGACTCCTGGAGGTGTTCTGTTAGCACCTCCTGAAGTGGTCCCCAACAGACTAAGAAGACATAACAAAAGATGAGTGAATAAGCATAAAGAGCACCCAAATGTTGCTGCCTCAACCAAGTTGCTCATCATTCTCTGCTGGAGACAATGTCTCTTTGGACAGACTGGGTGGAGCCATGGCCCTGTCCTTTTTATAACAGGGGAGTCATTGAGTAATTTCAAAATAACATAATTTCCTTAACTATGCAGGGGAAGAAAGAAACCCGAGCATGTCATCTCCAGGGCCAGGGGGAGAAGGGCTTCACTGAGGGAGAGATCAACGGTGTCCATTGACACAGGGAGCCCAAGCAGCAAGAGCTCTGCAAGGGACTCGTGAAACTTAGTGACAAGGATGCTGCTGAGTGGCCATGAAGACAGCAGGTGCAGGAATCCCAAGAGCCCCAGGAGTGGGGCCACAAGTCAGTGCTGTCTGACTGTGAGTGAGGAAGAGAAGGCCGAGCCTTCCAAAGCAGGGAACTCATAAAAGGCGTAGGAAGGGAGCAGAGGACTCGGTCTACATTGCAGTGTGGGGGCTTAGCTTCAACATGAGAAGGAAGGCAGAAGCAAGTAATAGAAGGTGGCCTTACGAGAAATTAATTTTTCCTCTCTGCTTTACTCTGATTTTACCTTGAGAATATGTTTGTTAATAACTAATAAACATGGTGTGGAGCTCTGGGCTCCCTGGATGTATGTGCTCAAGGATGTGCTGGGAGCATTATCTCAGGAAGGCCTCCAGTTTTCCCTGTTGTTCCCAGGAAAGCTATTGCTGCTTCCTCCCTTGCATCGCACATCACATGCCTTAGGAAGTTTCCAAAGTCTGGTCCGAGCATGGCCGATGGATGCAGAAACAAAACCAGCGGGGATGATCTGAATTTCACAGCAGGCGTTCCATAGGATATGGCTGGCTGGCAGGGTGGCATCATGGGCATGCGACCACGGCAGTCTCCCAAGGCCCGTGTTCAGAAGGGGGCCCAGGCTTGGGGCTTAATGCTCTTTGGTCTCCACCTTCACATTGCCCATGATTTCATCTTTGTATTTGTGTTTGGTAAGTGAAGCCTGATGGGACAGTGGGGCACGTCGCAGGGGTTTGGAGCCTAGGCTCAGTGCAGCCCTGCCTCCCACAGCCTCCTGCCAGTGGGTTCTTTGCCTCCACTCTCACACCTCACCCAGAACCTGCCGCCACCACCAGCGTGAGCGAGTGAGTGAGACGGCCCAGAGACAGGCCCCTAGGTACCTGCACCCCCTGGCAAGTAGCCCTATGCTCGAGGGTGAGCAGCATGAAATACCAAATAGAAAACACCAGGATGGGTCGAGAGAGGAGGAGAAAGGAAACAGCTTTTTTCCCAGGTTTTTGAACAAGAGGCCCCACATTTCCGTTTTTACGCTGGGACCACAAATTATGTAGCTCTCCCTGATAACTGGCATAAAAGGAGCCAAGAGTACTGAGAAGTAGAAAGTTTCCTGGAGTTTCCACCATTATTTATCCAACTATTAGTCACCAAACACCTCACAGGCCCTAGGGACAAAATGACTAAAAGACACAGTTCCCGATTTCAGTGACCTTAGAGACTGGGAGGTCCACGCGGGCACATATGAAAACAGACCCGCGTATGAAAACAGAGGAAGCGGGCCCAGGGCTCTGTGGGAGCATCAGGAGGGCTGAGGAGGCTTCTCAGAGAACATCTCCGCTGAGCAGAGTCCTGAGTGAGGGTCACTGAGGGGAAGAAAAGAGAGCTGCTCTTCCACGGAGGCAGGGAGTACGCAGCCAGTTTGGAAGCTGCAAATTCTTCCTGTAGCTGGAGCACAGGGGAGAGGACAGCTGGGAGAAGTAGGGCCAGACCACAAGGGGTCAGTTCCTCCTGCTGGGGCATTGCAGCTTCATCCTGAAGACTGTGGGGCGCCACGGAAGGACTTTAAACTGGACGGAGCTGCTCAGCCCATGCCTTAGAGAGACGGTGCCAGCTCTGGGTGGGGGAACCTAGATTGGAGCCAGAAAGAACATTAAGGGTTTTATTTCAATCCTAAACCCAAGCAAGAAGTGATGAGGACCTGAACCAAGGTGGTGGAGGTGGGACTGGAGAGAATGGGCCCCTGTTTGTATGATCTTGAGAAAGGTTTAGGAGGTGGGATAGAAAGGACAAGACACAGTGATGAATTAGCTGGGGTAGGGGTGACAAGCACAGGGGTAGAGGGTGAGTCTTGTATTTCTAGTTTGGGCCAATGGGAGAATGGTGTTGTAGGCACTGCTCATAGCATAAAGGTACAGGATGAGTAAAGTAGGCAGTTTTCTAAGGCAGTCCCTATGGTCACCTCCTGGTATTGATGCTCTTGCGTTTTTGCCACCTCATGAAAATGGGATGGACCTGGTAACTTGCTTCCGATGAACAGAATATGGCAAAGGCTATGAGATGTCACTTCCAAGATGAAGTTATAAAAGACTATGACTCTCATCTTGTTCTCACTTACTCACTCAGAGGGAAGTTAGCTGCCGCGCTATGATATGCTCTATGGGGAACCCATATGGCCAGGAACCAAAGGAGCCTCTAGACATTGAATCCTGCCAACAACCACTTGAGTGGGCTTACAAACGATGCACCCCAGCAAGCCTTAAGGTGATGACAGCACCAGCCAATACCTTGCAGTCTTAGGAGAAAACAGAGCCAGAGGACTCAGCTTAGCCACATGCAGGTTCCTGACCCACAGAAACTGTGACACAATAAATGCTGTTGCTTTAAGCCACTATGTTTTGAGGTAAGTTTTTACCCAGTAATAATCAATACAATAAGTAAGACAGGGTTATCTTCACAAAGAATAAGAGAAGATAAATTTCAAGTATATTTAGAGAACTTCAGGAGCACTAATTTATAAACAATTGTTTTCCAACTATAAATTATATTTACATATTCTTTGGACAAGCTCCCTAAGAACTTCTACTGGGTTAGACTCTTATTTGTGTATACTCTTTACTTCTATTATAATACTTTCAAACCATGTGATGACATATCTCTTTGTATGTCTATCATTAAGCTATAAAAGCTTTGAAGACAGAAATCCTCTTCTGTTCAACTTAACTGACACTTAGCATGACAGGTAGGGTCAGTGATGACCAAGAGTTTGTTGAATGAGGTTCCAGTTGTTGAATATTTTCAAAATTTCTATCAAACTTTTGTTTGATTCAAAATTGCCATCATTAATCTAGTTCTACTCCCAGGAGAAATCTTGATATAAATTGAGTTCTGGTAAACTGAGACTGGCAGAAGCAGAAAGATTAATAAGAAAATTTTTGCATTCTCCAGTGCTCTTATTTGACATTTGTTAAAAGTAGGTGAGTATAATTTCTTACTTTATTTGCCCAGGCATAAATTGTTTAAAACATGGGAAGTTTAAGAATGCCTAGATATTTCAGAGGGAACTTGAAATTATGAGGTGTACAAAATATCTTTCTTCTAATGCTACCAAAATTCCACAGATTCATGAACTCATTCATTTCGCAAATGGCTCCCTGCTTTGCCATTTTCCTATGGGACCTTGGACAAATTCCTTCTCACCACTGGACTTAGTGTCTGTAAAATAAGAGGAAGGGTGGTCATATGGTGTATTTTCTAATTTCCACTTGCATATCTCAAGTTCTCTGAGTCCTGTGAAATGTACTGGGATATTGTGCTCATTTAGACCTAGGGCAGACCTGGGTTTAAATCTCAGTTCTGCTTTTTAATGAATAAACGATTTTTTGGTTGGTGAGCTTCAGTATTCCCAGATTTAAAAGGGGATTGCTGGTTAACAATAAAACATGAAATATGTAAAGCATCTCTCTAAAAAAATAAAAATAAACAAAGTAGCCATGACCAATGTTTCAAGCGCTAATGAGGAAATACCAAAGAAAAATGTAAGACATTGGATCAACTTTCTAGAAATTTCCAGTCTGGTTGAGGACACTATTATTTACGATAATCTTTGAAAATATCCTCCAGCCTCTGCTCAGGTAACTATTATCTAATCTTGACTAACCAGGAACTATTTCATGAGCATGAAAATTTTCCCAATGCTTTTGAGATTCAGCCAGCACGCCTTTTCCTAACACTGAATTTCCCGGCCTCGATACCTGTGGAAAGCAGTGGTTTCTCTTTTCATTTAGCTTACATTTGCTGCCCTGTAATTTGATTCTTCCCCTTCATTCCCAGACTGTCTCCTTTCTTCTCAAACAAGGGGCCTACTTCGGTTTTGACCAAGCCCTTCATCTTCCTGAATTTCTCAGCTAAATCGTTTCTAACGCTTCCCTTTTTCCAACATAAATAGTTCTTGTTCGCTCATTGTCCCACCCTGCCTCACCTCTGGCTCCAATTAGAGCAATATTTATTTTTCCTTTTTAAGAATCTCTGTAGCCTCTACTCTTCGGAAATGAGGCAACCCGGCTCGTGTTAAAAGCCCTTTATTATGGTCACAGAAAATCTGCTCTGACAAGATCCAGCTCGACAAGATTGTGTTCCTGGAGATCCTTCCCTCATTTATCTGTCATCTCACTTTCTAGGTCACATCATTTCCTAGCATCTAAAGTGTTGTCTGTTTATATATATTTTAAAGAAATGGAGGAGTGGAATGTGGAGCGAGTGCCTTGTGGTGCTGGAATGTAGAAAAATCTCTTCTAATTTCCACGAAGGGCACGCTGCCATTTTCTGGAGAATGAAGAGGAACAAACACACATGTAACCTTTTTCCAAAGAATCAGTCAATTTTGATGGGGTTTATTTTAGTTCTTTGAGACTGCCAATAGCAACCCAAAGCCCAAATGTAGACTTAGATTTGCTGAAACTAGGGCACAGGTCAACCCCCGGGGGGAAGTGAGTGTGAATATTCCCTGGAATCTTCTGGAAACAGACAGCATTAAGGGGCTTGGGGCCATGAGAACTCCAGGATGACCCTCCCCTCTTAGGAAACAGCCAGTCACACAGTGGGTCCGCTTGCATCAGGTGGGCCCAGTATCGCCACATTGAGGTCGTCTTCCTCAGCCCCATCTGTCCCCTCCATGATAGTATTAAGTAATGAAATCGACTCATCGGTGCTTACTAGCTACCAGCACCGCGCCAAGCGTGTGACAAGTGCAATCACACATACTCTTCACAGCCACACTAAAAGGGAGCTTCTATTATTACTGTCCCTGTGGACAATGAGGAAACTGAGGCCCAGTGATCGTAAATAACTGGACTAAAGGCACAAAGTGAGTAGAGAGCAGAGCCAGGATGTGACCTCAGACAGTTTGGCTCAGAGCCCAGTCTCTCAGCTCGGCTTGGCGAGAGGTATGGGTTGAACTGTGTCCCTCCAAAAATAGATATGCTGGAGTCCTAACCCCCAGTACCTCAGAATGTGACCTTATTTAGAGACAGAGTCTTTACATAGGTAATCAGCTTAAAGTGAGGTCATTGAGGTGGGCCTCGATCCAGTCTGGCTGGTGTCCTTCTAAAAAGGGGAGATTTGGACACAGAGGCAGACGCACTCAGCGGGAAGGTGACGTGAAGAGGCATGGAGAGGAGGACACCTACAAGCTGAGGACAGAGGCCTGGCACAGCCTTCCCTCTCTCAGCCCTCAGAAGGAGCCAACCTGCCAACACCTGGATTTTGGACTTCTGGTCCCTAAAGCTGTGAGAGAACAAATGTGTGTTGTTTAATCCACCCAGTTTGTGGTATTTTGTCACAGCAGCCCTAGAAAACGAACATTGTTAGTGAACCTCATTGTAAGGTCAAAGTCACTCTAGGGTCAAAATTCATTTAGCAAAAACTCGTGGTTTCTCCTTCAATGTGATCATTTGACCTTGGCTGCAGCTCAAAATACTCCTAAATCCTAGGTGGGCAGAGTCTGAACTAACAGAGGGTGAAGTATTCTTATGCAGTGGTGTGTAATACGCACCCAGTTTCTGTGCGTTCATAGCAGAGCCCGGAGTGAGCCCGGGACGCAACTGTAACTGGGCAGGAGATGGCCGTGGTTCCCTGGAACACACTCACCAGCAAAGAATCAAGTCACGTGGATTTGCATAAAGGAGAAAAAGTTAGTGTGATTTTAGAGACAGCACCTGGAGGCATACTCATATCCTCCTGCCCACCAGGCTTGGGCCTGGGTCTTCAAGAGAGGGGACTGTGGGTGAACAACGTAGGAGTGACTGGGCTCAAGCCCAGTGACACACTGAGAGTGAAGGCAGCGCAGCCTGCGTGCCTGCATTTCAGGGTGGCTTACAGAAGGAGGAACAAGGGACACTCCCACCTCGCAGGAGAGAACTGCAGGGCTTGAGTGCACTGAGGACCCTGAGGCACACCTGCCTTGACAGCTCCCAGGACTTTGGCAGCAAAGGGAGCAGACACTGGTTATCACAGCTCCTTCCCCTCAGTCCTGAGCATCGTCTTCCTCCTGCAGACCCAACCTCAGCAGCCACTTACTGGCTATCCCAGACGTGAACAGCAGGTCATCATCAAAGCCTGGTGGATTGGGAGCATGGCACACACCTGAGAAACATGGCAAATTCCAGTATGTAACACATGGAGCAGTGGAGAGAACATGCTTTTTGGAGCACACCTGTGGGCTGTGGAGGTCAGGACAAGCATCTTAACCTCTCTGAGCCTCACAGTCACCATCTGTGAACCAGGGATGACATCTATCTTGCAGGATTATGGGGAGTCCTGGAACAATGCATGTAAATAATATAGCACCAGGCCTTGCACATTGCAGTTGCCAAATAAATAGTAGTTATTATGATGAAGATGATTATATATTTGTGTATAAATAGATGATGCCATTTGGGTGAGTACATTATTTATTCTCTTATTTAGCACAAACACTAAAGAACTGTATATAAATCAAGTGATTTATTGAGTAATTCTTTCATTCAACAAATATTTACTAAGTCCCTATTATGTGCCAGCTTGTGGGGTTCCAGCAGTGAACAGGCTCCAAGTGGGCCGTGCCTGTGGGGGCATGTGGGCATGAAGGAGATCTTAGTTCCAGGGGAAAGATGCACAAGGAGACAGTCACTGCACACTGTGATGCAATGTGGGGGAGGGGACAGACAGGTACTGTGGGATCCCATTTTAGGGGGATCAGGAAGCTTCCCAGAGACCTGAAGTAGAATAGACGTGAGGCAGGTGAAAAGAGGGGCTGGGCAGAGCATCCGATGGACACATACACAACGCTGGGAGTGGAGGCAGAGCTCAGTCCCGCTGGGCAGCAGGGAGACAAGAGCTGGGCCTCCCCAGGTTTGGCGGGGAGAACGGCAGTAAGTCGTAGGAGCCTTTGAGATGTTTAATACACGGCACGGGAAACGGGCATTTTCTCTGCTGTGTAGCATGAACAGAAAGCAAATTTCACTGAGGGAATGCGAAAGAGAACTCAGGTCCTATCTCTCCATTTGAGTAGCCCAAAGAAAGAAGGAGTGAAGGAGTGTGTTAAAGCCTGGTAAGTTTGTGCTTTTTGCATATGTCATCTAAGTATGTTGCTTATAGATAAATCCCTGCTACTTGAATATATTAACTATAACTGGCTCATTTTCCCATCAGCGTGTATGTTCCATCAGCTAGGGATTCAGGGTCAGATTTCTAGATGAGTTAGTTGAGGCTAAATACCTGGGCAAAGCAATATCTGACACCCTCTGATTCAACAGTATTGGCTAAGCAGACACTTGGCTCTTTCTTTCCCCTCCCTCCCTCCCTCTCTTTCTCCCTCCTTCTCTTCCTTTCTCTCTCCCTTCCTTCCTTCCTTCCTTCCTTCCTTCTTTACTTATTCAGGGCATATCCTTTGTATATTTCCATTCTGGTATGTACGTATTCATAAGAAGGTATATTAGTTTCCTAGCACTGCTGTAACAAATTTCCATGAACTTGGTGGCTTAAAACCATAGAAATTTATTCTCTCACAGTTCTGGAGGCCAGAAGACCAAAATCAAGGCATCAGTAGGGTTGGTTCCTTCCTAGGGGCTCGGAGGAAGAATCTGTTCAGTGCCCCTCTCCTAGCTTCTGGTGGCGGCCAGAACCCCTGGCATTCTTGTGGCTTGTGGCAGCAAAACTTCCATCTCTACCTCCATTGTCACATGGCATTCCTCCTATGTGTCTGTAGGTGTATGTCCAATTTTCCCTCTTCTTATAAGGGAAATCCAGTCATATTGGATTTAGGGCCCAACCAAATCCAACATGACCTTCCCTTAACTTGATTATATCAGCAAAGACTATGTTTTCCAAACAAGGGCACATTCACAGGTTCCAGGTGGACATGAACTAACTTTAGGGGGACACTATTTAACACTTCTTAACCCAGTAAAGAAAGTGAATACCATCAGGCAGTGAATACCATCAAGCAGTCTCCCTTTCCCCCACCATAGGCTGCCCCCAGAAGACTTCAGATCAAAACCAATGTCAAGGACAGGGCAGGCAGCAGGGCCAGCTGGCTTCCCCATTACTTTGGTTCCACAACTTATAGCCAGCTTATGTACAGGGACAGGTCCTGTGTTGGGCCTCAAATCCCCAAACAATAATAAAATTTTGATTCTTCTTAAGAAGTAATCCCACTACACTCCCACCCTAGGATACCACTAGACTTCCAGGGGGCTCTTGGGTCCGCCCCAGTGTATTTGAACTGCTCAGGTTTTCCTGCAGACCAAGTCACCTCTGTTTGCTCACAGTCTGGTTGCCAAGTCGGCTCACAGAACCTGGATGTTATTTATTTTGCTCCCTTTGGCAATACTAAACCATGTGATAAGAATCTAGGGGAGAACGACCTGCTGAATTTGTGGCATTCATTTCCAAGACCAGTTGAGTCCACCACATAACCAGTACAGTCCACCTTCTTTTTAAAAAAATATCTATTTATAGTCATTAACATGGAAAACTGTCTGAAAGTTACTATGTTAAAAAATAGTAGGTAGCAAAGAGTATGTATAATTGATCTCAATTGTATGAGAAATAAATATGGAGATATATTTAGAAGTAATAATAAATAACAATGACAATAATAATAAACAAATGTTGAACATTTTACACTATGCCAGGCCCTGTTCTAAGGATTTATATATTTTTAATCCTCACCACAGCCTCATGGAGGTCTTTTTTAACCCTTACTTTGCCACTTTCAATAGAATTGGCTAACCTGCCACATGTTGTGTGATAACAGCAATATTCACAAATTAGGGGGAAAGGAAAGAGTTTCATGTAAATATTTTAAAAGAGAAATTAAATCCTATCAATCTCTAAAAAATAATAAATATAAACTTTAAATAAGCCCTTATGTGTTTTTCTTTTATTGTATTTTGGGTTTTGGTCATATTTGATTCTTCCCCAGGTATAAACTATTTTCTTCAGGAAGCTTCCCTAGTTCATGAACTCATATTCCTATCCTTTGATTCATTCAATTTTTGGCCATTCTCTCATCAGGTTTAAAAAAAATCTTTTGTAAGGAGGGGGCCGAAGAGTAGTTCAGAGTTTCATGGGGAATAGCCGACTTCTTCTTTTCCAAGACCTGCTGTGTATTTCCTGCTCCTCTCACTGGGGGCAAATAAAAAACAGGAGATTTAGGAGACAAATTATCCCAGAGAAAGCCCCCTAGAACACAGTGAAAATAATTGAAAAATGATAACAAGTGGCTGAAATGTTTGGAGAGATAAATGTGATTTATCATACAGCACATAAGCACAGACGTGAAATTGTAACTGCAGACTTCCCTTAACATCTGCGTGACCTTTGGCGTTTTCAGAAAAACTTCTACCACACGCAAACACTCTGTATTTCTAGTTGGAGATGAACCCTGCTTTGTGTTCCACTTTCTCAGATGCACCTTTTAATTTTCCTGTTTGTATTTTACTCCATCTTGAGAGGTATTTCTTAAGAATTTAAGCAGCCGGGGTGCAGTGGCTCATGCCTATAATCCTAACACTCTGGGAGGCCGAGGCGGGAGGATCTGTTGAGCTCAGGAGTTCGAGACCAGCCTGAGCCCTGAGCAAAAGCGAGACCCCTTCTCTACTAAAAATAGAAAAAAAATTAGCCGGGCATGGTGGCACATGCCTGTAGTCCCAGCTACTCGGGAGGCTGAGGCAAGAGGATGGCTTGAGCCCAGGAGTTTGAGGTTGCCACAGTACTCTAGCCCAGGCAATAGAGCAAGACTCTGTCTCAAAAAAAAAAAAAAAAAAAAAAAAAAAAAAGATTACCCAGATTGTATAGTCACAACTGGAAATGAGGTGTTCTTTTCTTAAAAAAGAAAAAAAAAAAAAAGAATTTAAGCAAAAACTAAAAACAAACCAGGTCTGAATCCATACATTGTGAAGTCAATTTGAGTTTTCATGGATGAATATGTGAAAGATTGTTTTATGTAAGATATTTTTCCTTCTCAACATATTTTCCAAGGAAAGAGGATGAAAGAACATATGTGTATTGCTTCATTGTTATGAGCAAGTTAGTTTTAAATTTCTGTCTTCACAGCATTTTCTCCTGGTATAGCTGATTTTCTCACCATTCTGTTACAGAATATGAGACAAGCACCACCACAAAAAAGATAAAGGTTTCCAATAAGAGCCTATTGCTCTTTGGTATGGAAATTTGGGGTTTATGCTTCTTTGAGTTTTGGTTTTTTTTTTAAGTTTAGCAGCCAAGAATTCAAGAGTTCAGTCTGATAAAACTGCATTAAGATTATCTCACCTGCCCAAGTGTGGGAGCAAACATGAGTCCAGAATGAATTGCTTTTCTCAAAATAGAAAGACTTTTCTGGTTTTATTTGGCCTGGGAACAAAGCTGAAAGGTAGGCAGGGCTTCCCCCGCCAACATCTGCTTCTTGGATCACTGGGAGGCTCAGAAACTGGGAATCCCCCAAGCACCTTTATGGATGAAGCGAGGACTCGCGCTGCCCCAAAGTGCCGAGGGCAGGAGATAGTCCGGGGGCAGCTCCTGCATCCCTGAAGCTCACAGACTCACATCACATCAAAAATCCAGATTCAAAACCTGGCACCTCATCCTAAAAAGAGTAAGACCCCTATCAATAACTGCTAAATTACTATCTAATATATATATTTATATACGCGCGCGCACACACACACACACACACACATATATCTGGAGATGTTTCAAAGACATCATACTTTTCACAAAATTATTTTTGAAGTCAAACCAACAGAAATCCCAACAAGTATGCTAAATGTACATATTGTACATAATACTTGGAAACCAAAGAATGTTGTCTCCTCGTTGCAATCCATCATGCATGTAGGTATTGAGGAAGATATGTGACCAACAGGTAGTGCTAATCATGCTGTCATGTAGGTCTCACTAAACCCAACTGCTGATACATCTTATTGGGTTGTTCTTATCCAAATCAACATTTTTAGATTCCCTGTGTTGGTCAGACAATTTCTCAGTTTCTTTTCATATACTTCTTCCAACCCACCATCTTCCCAAATCGGGCCTATTAACCAGAAATCAATTCTGAAACATTGTTTGTTTAAAATTTCAAATTGCTATTTAACTGCACAAGCCATGGGATCATGGACCAAAAGCCCAAATGGAGAATAATAATTTTTTAAAACAGTTCTAGGTAAGAATGATCTTGTGAAAATGTAGTTTGCACATGTTCCATTGGTGAATTTTTACTGTTCTTTTTTTTTTTTAATGGGAAGCCATCATTTTAGGAGATTATATAGTAACCTCAGTTAATTCATATGCCGCTGTTCAATCGGAGTCTGAAAGCTGGAGGCCACGAGGTTGTGCTGTAATGGAAAAAAGCTTTTTAACTAAAAGCCAGGAGACCTGGGTTCTAATAGCCGTGCTGCTGTCTCGCTGTGCGACAGTGAGCAAGTCGCTTAACCTGCCTGCATCTCAGTGCCTTCATCTCTAAAATGGGGATAGTGGCTCTGTCCTTGCACACTCGGGGTTCTTATAAAGATAATAAGCAGTGATGGAAGTAGAATCCCACCACAAATTAGGACGGGGTATATTTGCCATGTTTTTGCCACTGTAGGAGTTTATCCGTGCCTCCTTAGACACCAGGCAGCAGGCTTGGCTTCAAGGCACCTCTCAGAGCAGCCTAGTGCAAGGCTTCCGGGCCTGGGAGCTGAGTCAGACCAGCCTGGTTTAAATCCTGGCTCCGCTATTTATAAACCGAGTGACCTTGGGCAAACTGCATAACTTCTCTAACTCTCAGTAAAGTGGACATAGGGATATCTACCTCTTAGGGCTGTTGTGTGGCCTAAATGAGTCATGGGGGCTGAATATACCTACTGAGCACTCAATGTTGTCATCATTCTTCTTGGGGGTAGGCATTTAAAGAGATATTCTTTTATGGAAATTATAGTCACTATTTGGTCTATTTTTCTAGTCTCTTGACTGTATTCAAGTAGCTCACCCATGAGTAAGTCTGAAATAATTGGAGACCAAAATTCAATTGTTTTCTGATCTTGTCATCCAAAGAATTCAGATAGTATTCAGCTTGGGCGTTACCCCCATCCTTCCAAAAGCCGGAGATTCCTTATGACAGATAGTCAGGACAACAGGCCAGAGTGATTTTGCAAAGCATGTGGCAGACTGGAATGGACCTCCTTAAGTTCCAGCACTGAGCAAGTGTGTGCAGCTCAAGTCAGAAACAGGATCATCTGGAGCTGCCCAGATAGTTACTAATGATGCTGGGCTTAAAACACAAACATAGAGATTTTGAAGACAGAAAGACTTGAGCATTTTTTTTTTTTTGGAATTGTCTTAAAAATATGAATATAATAAGGTGACCATCCAATGTTTCAATTATCTCCTGTGTGCAATTTGCTCTTAAATTTCCATTTAAATCACTGACCTTCTCTACCTTCTAACTTGGTCTCTACCAAGTTCCAGAACAATAGTCCCATCTTACACTAGGCCACAGATATTGTGAATTCATGCAGCATGTGTATATTGAGGACCTACTGTGCACCAGGCAAGCACACAGGGAGCTTGCATTCTGATGGGAGATACAGAAAGATGAATGGGTATGAGCAGAGTGACAGGGCACTTGGGAGCAGCTACATGGGCTACGCACCCCCAAACCCAGCCATGGGAAGCAGGGCAAAACCTTCTGGAGGAAGTGAGGTCTCAGCTCACACAAGAAGGACAAGTCAACCAGCTGTGAGGAAAGGGTTTAGAGGAGCGTTAAAGCAAAAGGAACAGCCTATCGTGACCCAGCAGCAAGGGAAGGCACATTGAAGGAACTGGAAATCAGTAGTTCAGTTTGGGACACCATGATCAGATTTACACTGCAGAAAATCTCTCTGGAAACCATGCATGTTTGAAGGAGGCCAGACTGGAGACAGGAAGACCAGGCAGGGTGCCATGGGGTAAGCCAGGCAGGAGATAACAGATGGTGGCGGTTGAGAATTGGAGAATAGCAGTGCAAATGGAGAGAAGCTAAAGAACTCAGGGTTATGAAGGAGTTAGAGCCAACAGGAGGTGGGGATGGATTAGATGTGGTCTACAACAGTCAGGACTGGAAATAGAGATTTGAAAGTCATCACAGAAATCATGGAAATAAATGAGATCATCCAGGGAGAGTACAGAGTGAGAAGAAGGTTAAGGATGGAATCTTGGAAAATGCCAAAGTTTAATTGATGGCAGAGAAAATGGAGCAAAGGTGAGACTAGAAGTAGGAAGAAACCAGAGAGGGCAATTCTCTGGAAGCCAAGGCAAGAGCGTGCTTCAAGAAAGCATTCCGTGTCATCATTGTCAAAAGCCCGGGGTAGGGGATGGGGGTTTGAGAGTCGATGGCTAAGGGGTATGAGTTTTCTTTCTGGAATGATGCAAATGTTCTAAAATGGATTGTGGTGATTAATATTAGAGTATACAAAGAACTACTATAATTCAACAACAACCAAAAACCCCAAACAACTCAATTCAAAAATAGACAAAAGATTTGAACCATTTTTTCCAAAGAAGATATACCAAATGCAAATCAAAACCACATGAGATAGCCCTTCACACCCATTAGGATGGCTACTAGTAAAAATATACGTATATAGAAAGTGTTTGTAAAAATGTAGAAAAATTGAAATCTTTGCACACTGCTGGTGGGAATGTAAAATGGTACAGTCGCTATGGAAAACAGTGTGGCAGTTCCTCCAATGTGTGAGGATCCTCAAAACCCATCTGTGAGGAATCAAACTCTCCAATTTCTCTCCACAAGAGCTTTCTCCAGACTTTCCTCTTTCTTTTACTCGACCCTCCACCCAAAGAGCTGCTCCTCGGAGGAACAACCCTCCCTCCCCTGGCTCTGGGCTGTTCTGTATCTGCTTGCTGCCATCACTGCTTGAGGCCCTCGTCTGAACTGCCACAGTGATATCTCTCTCTCTCTCTCTCTCTCTCTCCCCATCCCCAACCCAACTCCCCTATCTGTCACTAATGAACTCCAGACTAATTTCGTGAAAGTGCAGCTGTAATCATGGCACCTCTTCACAGGTGACTAGCAAAGGATATACAATATCCGCAACCCAAGGTTCCAAACTTTCGGCAATAGGCCTCAGGCATGCTTTATAGCCTCACCTCCTCATTCTCCCTCCGTACACCCTCATTTATAGCCACACTATTTGCTGCCTCCCAGATATGCTTTGCATTTTCCTGCCTTGGTACCTTTGCTCATGTTGCTCACTCTCCATACTGGAACACTCCCTCTGACCACCTCTCCCTAGTGAAATCTTATCCACCATTTGAGACCAATCTCTTCTCAAAACTCATATGATTCCCTGAACTGGGTATAATCTCTCCCTTGCATGGTTCTTTGCTAATATTTTCTTCTCCCCCTAGTCCTTCAGGAAACCAATTAGGAGCAGAGACAATGCCTTGTACATAGTAGGTATGCAATAAGTATTTATTATATTAAGTTATATTAAATTAATGACATGGAATTGAGAAAGAGAAGCCATGTCTAAATAGAACTTCAAGGAGACAACTCTTTAACCAATGTGGCAATAACTGATGAACACATGAGCTCTATTTCCCCCAGACAGTGCCTTCTTTTTTTCAATGGATATACCACATTTTTTATTGTGGTAAAATATACATAAATAACACAGTCATGTGCCAAATAACAATGTTTCAGTCAACAACAGACTACACATACAACAGTGGTTCCATAGGATTATAATGGAGCTGAAAAACTTCTGTCACCTACTTCTGTCTGTCATAAAGTCGCAGAGCAATGCATTATTCACATGTTTGCAGCGATGCTGGTGTAAACAAATCTAATGTGCTGCCAGTCATATAAAACCCTTGCACATACAGTTATGTACAGTAAATAATACTTTATAATGGTAATAAATGACTATGTTACTGGTTTATGTATTTACTATACTTTAATCATTGTTTTAAAGTGTATTCCTTCTACTTATTAAAAAAAAAAGTTAACTGTAAAACAGCCTCAGGCAGGTCCTTCAGGAGGTATTCCAGAAGGCACTGTTATCACAGGAGATGACAGCCCCATTCTTGTTATTACCCCTGGAGACAGTCCAGTGGGACAAGATGTGGAGGCAGAAGACAGTGATATTGATGATCCTGACCCTCTCTAGGCGTACACTAATGTGTGTGTTTGTGTGTGTCTTAGTTTTTAACAAAAAAATTTAAAAAGTAAAACAAAGAATTTTAAATTTAAAAATAGAAAAAGCTTATAGAATAGGATATAGAGAAAGAAAATATTTTTGCATAGCTGTAAAATGTGTTTGTGTTTTAAGTTGTGTTATTACAAAAGAGTCAAAAAGTTTTTAAAAATTTAAAAGTTTATAAAGTAAAAATTTTATAGTAAGCTAAGGTTAATTCCTTATTGAAGAAAGAAAAAATTTTTTATATATGTGTATGATATACACTTGTATAGCCTAAGTGTATAGTGTTTATAAAGTCTACTGTACTGTACAGTATTGTCTTAGGCCTTCACATTCACTCACCACTCGCTTACTGACTCACCCAGAGCAACTCCCAGTCCTGCAAGCCTAGGTGTGTAGAAAGCTGTACATCTGTGTTTGTGTAAATACACTCTATGATGTTCCCACAATGACAAAATTGCCAAACAATACATTTCTCAGAACACGTCCCTGTCACTAAGCAATATATGACTGTGTTTATTATTTTAACCATTTGTAAGTGTAAATTCAATGCCATTAAATACATTCACAAGACTGTGTACTCATCACCACTATCTATACCCAAAACTTTCTCATTATCCCCAACATAAACTCTACCCACTAAACAATAACTTTCCTTTCTTCCTTTCCCCAGCCCCTGGTAACCTCTATTCCACTTACCATGTCTACGAATTTGCCTGTTCTAGGAATCTCATGTAAGTGGAATCATACAATATTCATTCTGTGTCTGGCTTATTTCACTAAGCATCATGTTTTCAAGGTCCATCTATGTTGTAGCATATGGCAAAATTTCATTCCTTTTTATGGCTAAGTAGTATTCCATTGTGCATATATACCACCTTTGTTTATTCATCTGTTGATAGACACTTTGGTTGTTTCCACTTTTTGGCTATTGTGAATAATGCTGCAATGAGCATTGGAGTACAAGTATCTGTTTGAGTCCTTACTTTCAATTCTTTTGACTCTATACCTAGGGGTGTAATGCGGGTCATGTGGTAGTTCTATGGTTAGCTTTTTGAGTATCTGCCAAACTGTTTTCTACAATGGATGCACCATTCTACACTCCCACTAGCAATGCACAAGTGTTCCAATTTCTCCACATCCTCACCAACACTTGTTATTTCCCTTTTTAAAAAATTGTTTTTATAGCCATACTATATAGTGAAATAGTATCTCATTGTGGTTTTGATTACTTGTATTTCTCTAATGACTTAACAATGTTGAGCATCTTTTCATGTGCTTATTGGCTATTTTTATGTCTTCTTTGAAGAAATATCTGTTCAAATCCTTTGCCCATTTTTGAGTTGGGTTTTTTTTTGTTATTGTTGAGAGTGGCTTCTTTTTCAAAAAGGTGTCTAGAAATCTCCAATGTCCATTTTGTCATCCTGTATGATGATGCATACCCATTGCTTAGCACCCACTCATAAGTGAGAACATGCAGTATTTGGTATTTTTGTTCCTGGGTTACTTCACTTAGGATAATGGCCTCCAGTTCCATCCATATTGTTGCAAAAGACATTATTTCATTCTTTTTCATGGTTGATTAATACTCCATGGTATATATACACCACATTTTCTTTATCCACTCATCAGTTGATGGGCACTCAGGTTGATTCCATATTTTGCAATTGTGAATTGTGCTGCAATAAGCATATGGGTGCAGATGTCTTTTTTTTATAAAATGGTTTCTTTTCCTTTGGGTAGATCCCAGTAGTGGGATTGCTGGATTGAATGATAGATCGACTTTCAGTTCTTTGAGACATCTCCATATAGTTTTCTATGGAGGTTGTACCCATTTACATTCTCAATAATAGTGTATAAGCATTGCCTTTTCACTGAAGGAGGAGGGTGGGAGGCAGGTGAAGGGTGAAAAATTATCTATTGGGTATAATGGACACTATTCAGGTGACAGATGCACTAAAAGCCTAGACTTCTCCACTATGCAATTCATCCATGTAACAAAAAACCTTTTGTACCCCCTAAATCTATTAAAATAAATCTTGTATAAAAAGTATCTAGGAAACACAAATATAGAAATGACCTCTGGTTACCTCATGCTTGATGAGAACCAGTGATTGAGTAAGGAAAGTTTCTAGAAACTATTGAGCTCCCAATTATACACATCATTTTCTCTATATTCTTTTCGTGTATTGAAGTGTTGGCATTTTTTTAGGTCCCAGAGAATCTCTTCCTTGAGATACTTGGATCAGCTCTTGTAGGCAGCAGCGTAGGGTATCAATCTGTACACCACAGAATAATCTAGAAATATGATATCAGTTAACTCAGATATCACCCAGAGCCCAACACATCTTGAAGTCATATAAATTAGTCTTCGTTATGGGTTGAATTGTGTATCCCCCTCAAATTTATGTGAGGTCTTAATTTCCAGTGCCTCAGAATATGACCCTATTCAGAGATAGGGTCTTCTCCTTTGTTGAGGTGATCAAGTTAAAATGAAGTCATTAGGGTGGGCCTCAATCCAGTATGACTAGTGTCCTTATGAAACAGGGAAATTTGGACACAGACATGCACAGAGGGAGGAGGCCACATAATGACGAAGACAGAGATCAGAGTGATACACCTAAAGCCAGGGACCGCAGAGTCTGGTGGACTGCCAGCCACCACCAGGAGCCAGGGGAGTCATGGAACAGCCTCCCTCACAGCCCTCAGAAGGAACCAACCCCACCAACACTTCAGTCTTGGGTATCCAGCCTCCAGAACTGAGAGACAATATATTTCTGTTGTATATGTCATCCAGGTTGTGGTACTTTGTTAAGGCAGCCGTAGCAAGCAAACATAGTTCTATTCTTCCAGAAACAGAGTAGTCTGGAATGGAAATTTCAAAAGACATCCTTGGTAGTATATGGAAATTGTTTCGTGGTGATGAAACAGTCTGTGTGCTGACTGCAGTGGTGGTTACACAAACCTATATGGGAATAAAACTGCATAGGACGACACACACAAACACACATTCAAATGAGTGCAGGTTTAAAAAAATGGTGAAAACTGTCCGTAGTCTAGTTAACAGAAATATATTAACGTCATAGTTTTGATATTATACTACAGCTATATAAGATGTCACCTTTAGTGAAAACTGGGTGAACAGTACATAAAATTCTTTTACTGGCAAATTCTTTTAAGTCTACACTTATTTCAAAATAAAAAGTTTTGAAAAAAAAAATTAACAAGCAATGACACTCCTTACCAAAACTACCTCTTGATATTGTGTATTTTTGCCCCACTCACATGCAAGCTGCACACCAACAGCCAACGGAATGCAAGGCACAGTGCTACTGTCAGGAACAAGGGCTGAATTTTATATAAATTTTAAGCACTCTAATAATCCTCCAGAAAGTGGTGATGTTCAGAAAATCACTAGTAAAGAACACAGAAAAAAGGACAAGAACAGAAAGGTAGAAAACACCATGCTGCATTTCTTTCAGGACACTGTTGCTACTTCAGAAGTGAATTAGTAAGACAACTGGCCGGTGACAATTTTTATTTCTAGAAAACCAGTGTTTTCCATATTCTATTAAATACAAGGTAAGCATTTTTTTTTTTTCAAATACTGGTTTAAAGGGAATTCAAATTATTGGCATGGCTGCATTGCTTTCATGTCTGTAAACCCAGCTCTATAGGTACTCAGAGACTTTCAATGCAACATGTCTTCAATAAAACAAATTGAATGCGGGTTTAAAGGCAGGTGCGTGTCAAATTGTTGGGAGCACCCAGTTCCTCTTGGCTCGGTCATCTAGTGCTGTCTCTCACCTCCCCTTTTCTGGGTTGCTTTCTCCTTTCCCAACCTCTATTTTCCTATTTATCGTGTGGTGGAGGAATTCTGCCCATACCTCCGGCCGGCGTGGTTCTAGTGGAGATACGAATCATCACCAGCAGCAACTGAGAAGTGGATAAAAATTATAGGATGCTTTTCTCCAAGGGAGTTACAGAAATAGAGTATGTCACAACCATCCTGAAGATTCACACTTGATCAACATTTGAAGGGAATGGAGCCACAACTCCTGGGGCTGTGTCTTTGGTCAAAGGTAACCATTATCCCGGGAGGATTAACTCCAGCGTCTTCACTGAAAACAGGTTTTTCTCTGTTTGTCAGATGGAAAAATGAAACTCTTCCATTTCCAAAGGCAGTTACTCAGAATACTTTTACCACCCCCCACCTCCCCCACCCCCATCCCAAAATGATTTTCTCTCTCTCCTCCTGGGTGTGTTGTTTGCACGGGCTGCTTCACGGGGTGGATGTTTCCTTCACGGGGTGGATGTTTCTGTGGTGAGAAATCTCTCATCTGTGCTTTCTCTTCTTGCTTTCAGACTTGGTGCTTTGTTTCTTGGGAGCCTTTCATGAAAACAGATTCGTCGTGATTTCGATGTAGATGGGTTTCTTTTTTTCCTTCTGAATGAATTTATCATGAATGGCCTGCACAAAAGTCTAATGTCAGTTATGCCTGCACTCATTACAAAGCTATGGACCTTGGGCCGGGCGTAGTGGCTCACACCTGTAATCCCAGCACTCTGGGAGGCCGAGGCAGGAGGATCACTTGAGGTCAAGAGTTCGAGACCAGCCCAAGCAAGAGTGAGACCCCATCTCTACTAAAACAAAAAACAAAACAAAGCTATGGACCTAGTCACTCATGAGAAAGTGAAAACGGTGGTTAAAAGTAGTTATGCCATGAAGGAGCAATGGTAACAATAGCAGAGCTTCAGCAAACGTGTACCAAAGTATATCAATTTGATTGATTCCTGCCGTCACCCCCTTTATCTCTGTCCCTACCTAGATGACATATGTTATGTCACCCACATCCTGTCAGTTTACTAAAGGAGACTTCTTGCCTGAGACACCAACATTCCTTTTGGGTTGGCGCAGTTTGCTTCTTGTAGCCAGTGGGCTTCCTGATTTAGCCTGAATTCTAGTCCCGACCTTGCTGTGAACTAGCTGTGTGGCCTTGGGTAAATCACTTAGTATCTCTGGGCTTTTATTTAACAAATACTTATTGCACACCTTTGCTTGATAGCAAGCAAAGAGAAAGTCTCTATCGTAAAGAAGCTTCAGGTTTAGTAGGAGAAAAATAAAAGAAATAAGAAGAAAGAGAAAGAAAGAAAAAGGGTGTTGGGGTAAGCTAAATTTTGAAAGAGAGACAGGATTTAATTTCTTTATGTTTTTATATCAGCAACACCAAAGGGTAGGCCCAAAGTGAACTCTGCCCAACCCACATCCCAGGCCAGCCTCTCCCTCCCATTTCTAGGGACTTTCTTCCTCGTTTTCCTGAGACGCATTGGAGCACTGGAGTCAGCTATAATGAGAAAATGAGGCAGAGGAGGAAATGGCTGGTAATACCCAAAGAACTTCAGAAGGTAAACTAAGAAAACACATATATATAAAATCCACAATGGCTTAAGAGTATAGTTTTTTATTTTTAAAAATCTTTATTTCTTTTTATTACAAGACCAACTCATATTCATTACAGAAAGAAAACAAGAAAAGAAGAAATCAGAAAATACTCAAGAGCTCATGTACCTCTGCAACCATTATCAACACCTTTTTGGATGTAGATCATTTCCTGAATTTTAAATGCACATTTCAGATTACACTATTCTTATTGTTCTGACACCTGTTTTTCTTCCTGTGTAGAAAGACAAAATTTACATTTTAGACACATTAATAAAAATAGCTTAGGTGTGGACTTTTCTAAATTAGTGTATTTTAGTTACTTTCAATGACCAGTCTTGTAGAGCAAACAACAGCCTATTTCAACAGATAACACATTCTACTCCCACCTTCAGGAAAAAGCATGGAGAAAAAAAGAAAGGAAATTTAATATGGAAAGACTATAATGTATACATTTTTTTTAGTGTCAAATTTCCAAGAACCATGGACCTTCTTGCATTTATTCTTATTCAGCTTTGAGAGGTAGGAGGAAAAAAGATTTACGAACTAAGAAGATGTCTAATGATTACAAAAAATGTATCTGTTTGCTTCTTAAGACCAATCTTTTCCACATGCCATCAAGGAATTCCATCACACTGAAAAATTATATCCAACCGTTTGAATTAAGGATATAAGGAAATTAATTCTCAACAGGCCAAGACTTTTTACTGAGTACAAATACATAGTTCAGGCTTTTCACATGGTAAAAAAAAAATTCTTAGTTCTATGAATGGCAAGAAACACACCTAGTATAAAACTTTTCTCCAAACTGACATGAAAATTCACTGGCTCACCTGCCTATCCCATGTGACAAACAAAAAACATTGTCCATCCATTAGAGAGATCTGACCATGGAGCATGTCAGCTCTCTGTTCTCTTGCATTTATTCTTAAAGGGATAAGAGAAACTTTTGAGACTTTCTAGAAAGGCTTGAGGTCAGTTCCACATTGTACTGTGGCTTCTCTTTTGAGAAGACAGACTTAAAGCAGCCACGATCTGATGCCCTCTTAGGGGTGCCATGCTTCTCTTTTGCCGGAGCTCCTTTGGGTATTGCAATTTATCCTCACATCCCCTGACATTGCTGTCTCATTAGCTGGAAGATAGAAGTGACACTTTCTTTGAAGGCAGGTCTTGCCCAGTCTCAAACCTGGTGCAACCTGCGTGGGGATGTTGGTGATAAGAAAGGATGCAATTCAGAATGTCACTCACACACATTGTAGTTGAAGACAGTGCCAAGTTGGCCTTATCTGTGTTGGGTCAACTGTATTTTCTGTGCCTCTCTTTAGTTTTACAGAAGTTGAACCCTCTGGGTTGGGTTCTCCTTCCCTCTGTTATTTAAGCTAAATTTAATTCTTTCTTCCATTTTCATTTTACAACTACTTCCCTTGAGTATTTGACTTTATACCTTCTCTTCTTATGCCTCCATCTAAGGAAAACAGGAACCATGAGATGCAGCGTTGCAGGCTGTGTTCTGAAAGGACTGGGGCCTGGAACAGAAATGAGACAGCTCTTATACTTGATGTTGGAAAGCCATTGTCCCCGGAGTCTGTCCCATCCCCTGCCCAATGAAGCAAGTGCAGATGCCTCTGGCCAGGGCTCCTTCTATGGTACGTGGACTCTGCTATGGAAATCAGAACAAGTCAGGAGGTTATAAAGATAGCCCAAATGAAACAAAACAGTCCTGATTTTTGATAGAGGCAGAAAGCTTGGATTTGTGCCTCCTTTCAGGAAACTGGCACTCACCTGGCTGAGTAAGTATTGCCTGCCTCCTCAAGTCTGGTCCTAGGAATACTCACCAACCTGCCTTCCCCAATTCCACAACATGCTAGGAGCATTTACCATGCAGCTTCCATCTTTATGTATTTGTATTGTAGGTCAAGTACTAAACATGATCCATCTGCCCACCCCCAGACTCCTAGTAGTACTTATGCTTGTTCAGCAGAAAAAGAAATTTCAAGGTTTAATTGAAGCAGTTGAAGAAGTGTGAACAGTAGTCAATATGCACATCTAACAGTCAAAATTTCATTAAACATACTTTATACAGATGCATTTTCTGTTACCCACTATGATTAAGATTACTACCTAGAGTTACTAAGTGGAGGACTGCGGAGGTAGTTAAACAATAGGTATTACCTTTTCTCCCTTCCTTTTTTTGCCAAAGCTTATGATATTTATCTATTCAACAGATATGCACTGGGCACCTCCCATGTGCTGGGCACCGTGTTACCCACCGGGAACAAGCACTGAAAAGACAGACAGATCCTTGCTGCCCTGGAGAGACACGTGCTACTGACCAGGAAAGCCAATTATTGCAAGTAAGATTTACAAAAAGAAAAGGTAAATTTTGAAAAGGAAACCCCTCACTGCCTTTCAATGTCCAAACAGCCTTCTGAGTTGGCTGAACCCAACAGCCAGAGTGTTGGGTTCCAGTGGTCATCCATTCTATGCAAATGACTCTAACCTCACTCATCTTTTTGAAACAGTCTTTCCCACCATCAAGTGAAGGCTGGGCATGAGGAGCTTTTTTGTTTTGTTTTGTTTTTTTATTTTTCTGGTTGTCTCATTCTTTCTTTTAAACCATAACAGAAAAAGATTAATAGCCAGGAGAACAAAGGGCCTGACAACTCAATTCTGTCACCCCAGAGTACTTATTAAGCTGCCACCTGTACATGGTTCAGTGCTAGATGCTCTTGCTAATAACATGTGTGTGTCTTCTCCCTGCAGGACCTTGGCACACAGCAAACTTAACAGGAAACTGCAGCTTGAAAGCCCGTGGTGAGTGTGGGATTGGGGCCTTAAATGAGATTTCACATGTGCATCCTTGGGGGGAACAAGGGAAAAAGAGGCAGATATGGGTCTAAGGTTAATTCCATCCCAAGGAGCTGGCACTCTGAGAGACATCGTGGGGATGGGCGGGCGGGCTGGTGACCACATGAAGGGTACCGGCACTACTATATATTGAAAGAGTCTATATGGTGTCAATAAAGAGATGGGCTCCTTTTTAACAATGACATAATTGACCATAACTGCTCCCCTGGTGCACTGAGACAGGGCAGTAAAAATGTGGGTCATTGTTAGATGACACAATCATACACAATCACACACACACACACACACACACCCCACAAGCACTTCGCAAGGTGACTCTCTCCGCTATCTTTGGCCTTTCAAATGACCATGGCATCTGTTAAGATTGGGAGAACTTAAATATATTCTTTTGGTTGTTGTTGGGTAAAATTCATTTGAAAATACCAAAATGCCAAAGCATAGCATGGAGAGAACTTGAGGTTTCCTAGAGTGGAATTTCTAAGGCAATGTAAGTTTCTGAATTGGATCCCTTGGGAAAGGGTCAGCTGAGCACACTAGAAAACTGTCTGCCTCGCCCTATCCTGGGCATGGAGCATCTGCTCTG